>NC_034603.1:33732510-33813633 GCF_900095145.1 Mus pahari | reverse complement strand
TGCCTCTGTCTCTCTGTCAATCTCTGTCTCTCTTATCTCTCTCTCTCTCTCTCTCTCTCTCTCTCTCTCTCTCTCTCTCTCTTTCAGAGGTTGTTGTGTGGAACAGCAGCTCCAGATCCATCAATCTGGAGCACAGCTTGGGAAGTGCACAGGTGAGGCACAGAGCAATATGGTGTGCGCATCGTGGAAGCTTCTGCTGAGTGCTTTTAAAGTGTTCCCTTGGACTGTAGCCTACAGAAACAAACTGAGTATAATTGAATAGGAGATGATAAAAAAAAAAACAACATTTTAAAGGATTTTATCTAATGAGGAAGGTTGATTGCCTTGCTTTCTTCCCTAGAAGAACTAATAAGTAGGTAATGAATGACATTTCTGTGATAAAATCCTGCTTTTATTGTTATCCTTTGTAAGGATGTTTTCAGTCCCCCTCAAAGGCTGAACTTTCAGGTAATGGGCATGTTCTGTTCTTCATTAGAAAATCTCATCTGTGCTGAATTTCTTTGTTTGCCTTTGAGAAGGCCCCTCACTGCCACTCTGGTTGTCAATTTAGCACTGTTGTATTTTGCTGCACAGTCCAAAGTAATTAGGTTAATTAGTCATTTTCATTTAGCTTATTAGAAGGCTAGAAATCCCTTTTCCTCATTTGGGAGATTAAATGTTGCAATTGTGTTCACCAAAGAGCTTCAAGGATGTGGTTTCGGACCCAGTCCTGGCAGCTGGGAGCTCTGGTCATGGTGTAAATTGCTCTGTTTTGTGGTCACTATAAGGGTAATTGGACAGCAAAGGGTTAATGATGCTGCAAACTGGTGGGGGGTGGGAGGTGCAGGGAGCCTGGAAGTAAATGAGAGTCAGATCCTCAGCACAGAGAGAAACAATGACAGCAGGTGCTGGGCTTTGCCCAGCCCAGCCCTCTTGCTGGTCCTGCAGACATCCCACTTCCTTAGTTAAACACTTCCCAAAAGCTGCCTGTGCCCAAGGATGCTCTTGACCACAGAGAACTCACAGTCTTATGGGAATTAGAGATGAGTAATATAGCAGGTGAAATCCAATAGCTGTTAAGGCTCAATGGAAGGGACTTGTATGGTCTTCAAAGCTTTGTGTCTATTCTAAAATATAAGCTATGGCACATGACCACCTGGCCTCAATTGTTGGCATGAACAAACGCAAGCCCAAGTAAACTTAATGTCCAGTGGTCTGTAAATGGTGGTACTAGGACTGAACTCTGTCTCCCTGCCCCTCATCCAACCTTCCTCAAAGCACCCCACATCACTTGTCGTGGAAGAAGGTGTTTTGCATGCTATATGATTAGGGTAGAATTAGTAATCCACAGAGCCCAAGGAAGAGGATGTGTGTTCATCACCACAGAAGAACACAGGCACAGTCCTTTGTCCTCATTCCCAGTAAGGATTCTCAGCTGCCCTCTTGCTTCTCATGGTCCCAGCTCACCCTCAAGGTTTTGGCTCACTTTTATCCCTCCCATAAGATGCTTTCTCATTCCTTCTGCCTCTGTGCCTCCCTAACAGAATCCACCATGCCTTCTAAGACTTCCTTCATCTCCCTTTTCCTTAAAAATTTAAGTTCCTTGAAGGCATATACCTATCTTTTTCACTATTGCATTCTGATGTTCTTGGAATATAGTAGGAACTTGATAAATGTTGAAAGAATATATGAATGAATAAATGAATGAATGCATGAATTAATTAATTAACTGAAATGGATGGATTCAAATAATAATTTTTGAGCTTTTTGAAATTCGTTGCATGTTTTAGACTCTCCATCTACTGTTGGAGAAATAAAATATAAAGGGAGAGTAGAAGCACTGCACATCACTAAGTGTCATAAGGGCATTGTCTGGTGTCAAATCCCCACTGAATTCACTTGCTTTTTGTCACTACAATGAAATACTTAACAGCACAACTTATGGTATCAAGAATAATTTTGGTTCATGATGATATAGGACTCAGGTCATCAGGATAGGGAAGGTGTGAGGGACAGCTCAATTTACAGTGTGGTAGACCAGAAAGCAAGACCAAAGGTGGTCAGGGATAATATACCCATAATATCCACTTCCAGTGACCTTCCTTCAGCTAGCCCTTCCCTCAGGTTTCCAAAATAATGCTACAAGCTGGGGATTAAGTATTAAAAACAAATGCTATATTTAAACCATAACACCCACCCAATATTTTAATATCAAGACTAGTGATACCATAGACACATTAAGAAGGCATATTACTATTCTCTTCTCACCCTGAAATGGACTGTCTATAGCACATCCCTTACCTCAATGGCCAGGGATCTTAACAGAAGGGACAGAAAGATCTTAAGGGCCAGGGGAAATGGTGGATAATGGCAAATACTGTTTTCTGGACACAGCAAGTTAGCTGTGCATAAGAACTGATAGTGACTGTGGCATGCACAAGGCCTGTGTCAGCTCAACAAGACAGAGCCCCAGCACAGACAGAAGGAGGTGGGAGTTAGTTGCCTGAGGATTTATTGCCATTTGATAGCTGCTAGGAGAAGATGCAATTTTCTTTATGGATGTGACGTTTGGTATGTAACCCACACTCTAGGACAGTTATTATACCCAAGAGTATATGGAAAATATGATCTCAATTTGGGGGTAGGGGAATAGAAAGCGATAAAACAAAATTGGGTGGGTAGGAAGGTAGAGATGGATCTGGGAGATGCTGGGGAAAGGGGATAAGTGTGATCAGAGTAATTTATACTACTTTGAGAATGAGGTTTACTAGAAGGAAAGGGGGAGCTTCCAAGTAGTGTAAAAATGGCTGGGAATCCAGGAATGAAGACTACCCTGGGGGTCCCATTCATAGGCGCTATGACTGGGCCATGGTAATGGTGCTATGCATGAGCAGAAGTTGCATGGAACAGGTTCCCTCCAGCTTCAGAGGAAGCAGTGCCCTAGATTACTTCCTATCCTTCCTAAATAGGAGGAGAAGGAAGGGATAAGACATAAGCCATCAGGAATCAAACATCTAGGAATTGAGTGATTGTTTATTGGAAATTTAAGCTCTATGGATAGCTATAAGTGCTCTAGGAAAAAGGTGCAGGGACATCATGTGCTAAATTACAGAGGATGTGCTGTGTTTGCCAACTTCGAACTGGGCGTCATAGAGCCTTATCAAATAGTAAGCATGACCAGCACAAGAAAAGGAAAGAGTCTAAGTGAGTGGCAAAGAGAATAGAACATCAGCTGAATTGGTGGAGTCAGGCACATACCTAGGGTTGAAGCAGGAAAACTCAACTGGGATGGGAGGGAGCAAGATACCTCAGAGAGAGGCACTAAAGGAAGAAGTGTGGTTCCCACATTCTGTATTTCAAGTTGATCCTTACAGACTAGGCAGTCCATGGAAATGCATCCTAGGGGCATCTGAGGGATAGATGGGCAGAGTGTGGTGGTACACTGAATGTGAAAACATAAGGAAGAGCCTCTGACTTGGGTGCTGGGGCTCTGCGACCAGAAAACTACAGCACCTACTTTGACTCCCTTTCATAAGTAGCCATGTGCTGCTGGCTGCAACCCAATCCAAACATTTTATTATGGTACTTGTGAGCAGTGTGTTAAGGATGAGCTTGAGTATATTCTTCTACTTTCTTGATTATTTCTAGAGGAAAATCCAAGACTCTAGACTAGCATGCAAATGAGTCTGCTTTGTGTGTAGAACACCACTTGCCTTTCCGCCTTCTACCTGCAATGCAGTGCAAGCCACAACTTTCTAGAAAACCTGCAGTTTAGAACATCATTCTCTGGCATTCTCTAGGCACTCTCATCAATGGAGGAATTCTGCAATCTGGACCGAGACATTGAAGGCTCTGCCAAGAGCTGGAAAAAGTTTGTGGAGTCAGAGTGTCCTGAGAAGGAGAAGTTTCCCCAGGAGTGGAAGAACAAGACAGCCCTGCAGCGCCTCTGCATGATGAGAGCCCTGAGACCTGACCGGATGACCTATGCCATGCGGTAGGTAGGGGTCAGGGCACAGGCTCTGGGAAGGCATGTATGCAGGACGATCTCGGGAAGAGCAGCCTGGCAGAGCTGCTCTTCAAGACCATGTTTATATAGTAATGGGCACCTTTGTACTAAGACAAAAACCCATGAGACCAATTACCCTGGGTATGCCATCTGTTGTCTTAATATCTTAATAGAAAGTGTGGGAGGAAATACTCATCAATATGAACATTGAAAATTACGCCAGGCACATATAATATGAAGAAAGATGGAGGGAACCAGAAGGCAAATAGAAGTCCTATATTTAGCATCATCGAAACACAGAAATTGAGGTAGTTATAATTCTAGCTATTTGACTTCTTTTTTGACTTCTAACTTCTCTGCAAAGTTGGATGACCATCAGTAGAGTTTATGTGAGAGGAAATGACAAGAATCAATATCTGAAAGAGAATGGAGAAGGTTTGAAAGGGGGCCTATGGTTTGAAAGATGGTAAAGCATAGCATGCAAGTGAGAAGACCAAACCTAGCTCTTCAGAACCCACATCAAAGTTGAATGAGTGTGACAGCATTTCTGTAACCCCAGTGAATGGGCAGAGACAGGGAATTCCTAGAGCAGCAGTTCTCAACCTGTTGGTCCTGACCCCTTTGAGGGTTCAAAAGACCCTCTCAACAGTGTTCACATATCAAATATCCTGCATATCAGATGTGTACATTATGATTAATACAGTTATAAAGTAGCAGTGAAAATAATTTTATGGTTGGAATCGATATAACATGAGGAACTATATTAAAGGGTAGCATTGGGAAGGTTGAGAGCTCTGCCCTGGAGCAAGCCAAAGTCAGCTAGTCAGAATCAGCAAGGTCTGGATACCAGTGAGAGACCCTGTCTCAATATTTAAGGTGGGGATCAATTGAAGAAGGTGTTCAATGTCAATTCTGGTCCTCCAGAAGCACATGCACAAAGGTACATGTGTACTTATACATATATATGTACCTACGTGTATGTGAACATGCATACATGCACACTTGTAATACATGTGCAAAAGAAAGAGCATGGATCTGTGAAAATTGAGAGAGAAGGGAGAATAGAGATGTAGCCCAGTTGGTAGAATGCTCGCCTACCCAGCATGCAGTCCAGCACTGTATGAGCTGGGCATGGTGGCACAAGCCTATAATCCCAGCACTCAGGCGATAGAGGCAGGAGGATCATCAGAAATACAAGGCTATCCTATGCTTCATAGCAAGTTCGAGGCCAGCCAGGGATACATGAGACCTTATCTCAAAAGAGAAGGAGGACAGGAGAGAGGGAGAAAGCAGTTTACAGGATGAAGGGAAGGCAAGAAGAAAGAGAGAAGTATGGCCAAGGACGTTCATAGAATCCCAAGGCTACATGTGTAATGGTGCCAGTCATCACCATTGGGTGATTTTCCCCCCAGATATAGAGTCAGAGGTACATAGTTCCCAAACTAAAGTTATAGTACTTTCAAAATGGTAAAAAAGGAGTTGGGAAAGGCAGGTGAGGATATGATTTCCAACCAAAATCTTCAAATCTTTGCAGCCATTGGTACCATACCTTTATCTCAACAAGCCTTTACTTGAATGAGTGTCATAAAAAGTGCAGGAATTTCAGTTTCCAGTCCCCCTGATGATATCCCATCAGCCCATTCTTCTCATTTCCTTACCATCTAGTGTAGATTCTGTGTCTTATAATTCCTTTACTTAAAAATGACAAATCAACTGATATAGGAGCTGGAGAGATGACTCAGTGGTTAAGAGCATTGATGGCTTTTCCAGTGGTCCTGAGTTCAATTCCCAGCAACCACACAGTGGCCATGACTGCCTGCAATGAAATCTGATGTCCTCTTCTGGTGTGTCTGAAGACAGCTACAGTGTACTCATATACTTAAAATAAGTAAATAAATCTTTTTCATATAAAAAAAGAGGTGTGAGTTCTGTCCAAACAGATGTTGATGTCACTCAGGCTAGAGTGGAGAGCCCAAGTGTTGAGAGAATGGTTAAAGTGACCAAATAGGATGAGAAATGGCACTGGTGTGCACTGTTAGTGCTGACACAGCCAGGAAATGTGTTTAAGCAAAGTCACACAAGTGGGAAGGCGGTGACTTGAAGAAAAACCATTAGACAATGAGTAAGATGTGGCCACTGCCCAACACTGATGTCAATCTGGTACAGGAGAATAAGCCCAGCCAAGAAAGACGACACAGGAGAGACTATGTCCTGGGGATAGTGGAAGGGTCAGTGAAAGTCAGGAGTTGGTCAGACATCTAGTAAGCTGGAAGGATTTGTTTAACACAAAATGGGACAGATTGGAAAAGACCACTGGAGGCAGTGGTGGAAGAGAACTCAGTGAAGAATAGACTATGAAAGAAGAGTGGGGTCTGAAAACACTGTGCAGGATGGCACATCACAAGGATATGGCATAGGTCAGATCTGCCATTCAAAGAAGTTGGTCCTTATTCTCTAGAAGTGTGAGGTGAGGTAGACCATGTCTACAGAGGGAGGTAGCAATGGTCTGGGTGGAGAGTGGTCAAGAGCCCAGATCTAGGATGCATGGCCTGGAACTATCAGTACAGACATTAAGTGTTAACAAGGGGTGAACTTGGAACTACTCCTCACTCTTTAACTGTCACCCCAATGAGTTTGAACGTGCCTTTTCATTTCCAGAAGCTTCCATTTTGCAAATGTTATGATTTTTTTTTTTTTGGACTGATGCACATGCTTATCTCCTCCTGCAGAGATTTTGTTGAGGAGAAGTTAGGAAGCAAATACGTGATGGGAAGAGCACTGGATTTTGTAACCTCATTTGAAGAGTCAGGACCGGCCACTCCCATGTTTTTCATCCTCTCTCCAGGGGTGGATCCACTGAAGGATGTGGAAAATCAAGGTGAGGAGAGCTTGGTTTGAAGATGAGTTTGCAGTTGTCCCTTTCATCCTTTAGCCTATTGCTTTTATTTATCTACATTCAAGGTTCACTGTGTAAAACTATCTTTTCAGGCCAGACAGAAGCCAGGATAACTGATAAAGCAATGCCATAGAATCATGTACCAGAGAGAAGATTGGGTTTCTTTTTACCCATTCTGTTTAGCCCTGTGATTCATGTTGAACTGATATATGCATGTAATATAAGGCATCCAATTTTGTCCTTTGGTGGATAGCTACATTGTCTCACAACAAGCTGTTGAAAAGGTTGAATTGTCTTGGAATCCTTGTCAAAGTTAAGACCATCCAAAGGGGGGAAACACCTCAGATGGCTCACAGATACCTAAAATTCCAACTTCGGGGATCTGATGCACTATTCTGGCCTCTACAGGTACCACACTTGGGTTCTGCCCACACAGACACATATACATAAATAGAAATAACAAGAAATATTTTAAATTTTAAACTAAATTGATCATAAGTGTAAGAGCTTGTTTGGAGATGATTAATTCTAATCTGCTGATCTATGTGTTTATGTATGCTGACAGCAATAATGACTTTGGAGCTTTATGGTAAAATCTTAAGTCACGAAATGAGTCCTTCAACATTTTCCTTTACTTTAAGACTCTTTGAAGTCTCATGTTTCCATAGAATTTTCAAATCTAGCTGCAAAAGTTAAAGAAAAGTGTATTCAGATTTCAGTGGGAACGGCTGTGATTCCCATGTAGGCAGATCAAGGACATGTGGCAATCTCACCAATATGCAGTGCTTTAACACGTGAACAAGGATCAGCTTTCCATGTAGTTTTAAATTTTAGTTTATTTTGACAGTGTTGCATAGTTTGTAGTGCACATACCTTGTATTTGTCTTGATTCTATTGTATATAAAATTTATTTTCTTAACTATAGTTTCACTAGTAGTGAAATTTTATATATGAACTTCCATTAGAAAAGTTGCTAAACTTATCTGTTGGTTCCAATGTTCTTATAATTGATATGCCTAAGATTTTCTAGATGCTGGATGCTGTATACATACATACATACATACATACATACATACATACACAAATACATACACATACACATACGCACCTATATACACATGCACATATACACATACACAATTTTCTAGATATAAGACTATGTCCTCCACAAGTAGAGATAATATCTCGTATAATCTTAATGCTCTTTGTTTCCTTTTTTTCTTTCCTAATTGTCCTGATGAGCATTTCAGTGTGATGTTAAATAAAAGTGGCAAATTTGGGTATCTTTATCTTGTTCCTAATCTTAGGAGAGGTAGCCATTGAGCTCTGGGCTTTTCTAAACAGGAAGGAAGGTCTAAAATTAGAAATTGAGCCCCCTTGTCACTTTATCCCTGTCCCATGTTTCTATTTTCGCTGCATAGGTTTCAGTACTTGGTTTCTTTCCAGGCCTTTGTTCACCTCATCAAAGCCATATATATGATATATGCATTAAAATGTTTAGTTCTTCTATGGTATATATCTTAACTAGGGTAAAATGTGATTGTGTGTGTGTGTGTGTGTGTGTGTGTGTGTGTGTGTATGTGTGTCCATCTAGGTATGTGTCAATGTGAATGCATGTGTGAGTGCTGGTCAGAGGTTAACCTTAGGTGCCATGTCTCAGGAGCCATCCATCTTGATTTTTGAAACAAGGTCTTTATGTTGGATGAGAATAGCCCCTACAGGCTCACATGTTTAAATACTTGATCCACAGTTGGTAGGACTATTTGAGAAGGATTTGGAGGTGTGGCCTAGTTGGAGGAGGTGTGTCACTGGGGGTGGGCTTTGAAGCTTCAAAACATGTGTGCCAGTGTGCTACCTGCAATTCCTAGTATGTTCTTTACCCCCTATTTATGAACCAAGATGTGAGCTCTCAGCTAATGTCCTGCCTTCACTCCACTACCATAGACCCTGAGCCTCTGGAACTGTCACTCAATTAAACTCATTCTTTTACAGATTGTCTTGGTCAACATGTCTTATCACACAATAGAAGGAAACTAACACAGTCTCTTTGGCCTGAAGCCTAGGCTAGCTAGCCAGTGAGCCCCAGGGATCCTCTGCCTTTCCAGGAGCAGGGTTACAAGCATGGACCAGCATACCCGTCTCTCTCATGTGGGTTCCAGGAATAGAATTCTGGTCCTCACACTTACATGACATGCACTTAATCACCTAAGCTATCTCCCCAGCCCCAAAGCAATGCTGTACTCTACACAGTTTTAGACAATCCTTCTTGACCTCCCTCTGTATAAGGCGAGGCTTCCATGTTTCAGCTGTGAAGCTATGATTTTATCTTTATATAACCAAGGCCAAGTATGTGTTCATTTTCCTCTGTTAATATCATTAATTCTATACATGCCTGATCTAATACCTTCACAGTTAAGCTTAAAAATAATAAATACCCCAATCCTAGTCAATAGAAAAATCCACCTCAGAGACAAAGGACAAAGCATGTGAGCATGATGTTGGGGAGTGGACACATGGGCCACTGGTGTATGTAGAAGTCAGAGGACAACTCATGGAGTAGGTGGAGTCTTGACCCACTAAGCCATCTCACTGGTCTACTTAATTAGGGCTTCTATTCCTATGTTGGAACACCATGACCAAAAGCAACTTTGGGAGGAAAAGGTCTGTTTGGCTCGCTTTGCCATATCACAGTTAATCATCAAAGGCAGCCAGAGCAGGAACCTGGAGGTAGGAGCTAAAGCAGAGCCTATAGAGGAATGCTGTTTACTGGCTTGTTCTTCATGCCTTGTTTCTCCATGTGCTTTCCTAAACCATCCAAGACCAGCTGCCCAGGGGTAACACCACCTCCTGTGGGATGGACTGACCCATATCTGTCATCAATCAAGAAAATGCACTTCTTCTCCATAGGCCAATCTGATGGGAGGGGCGTTTTCTCAACTGAGGTTCCATCTTCCAAAATAACTCCAACTTTCATCAAGTTAACATAAAAACTAGCCAGCACACCCACTTTCTCTACTTTCTGGTTCAATGTCATGATTTCTAGCTATTCTCAGGAGAGTTTTTTTTCACAAGGAGTACAAATCATATAAAGTTCCACTTTGTTTCATATGTAAATGAAGATTTTCTTGGAGAGTTTACAGTTTTTTCTGGAGTTGCAAATTCCCTTGAGAAAAGAAATAAATATTATTTATAATTATCACTAGCTTCTTATTCATTCTGTGTATTGAAAGGTGTTTTTTTTTTTACTCTAGAAGGCATTCTTACTAGAAATATTAGCATTCCATTACAATATGAATGAGTTCTATTTTAGCTTTATAGAAAGCTGATAACCCTGGGTTTATTTTCTTGATCTTCTACTTTAATCATAGAAATAAATATATGATTATATTTATATATATTGTATAGAATTGATTTATATTATAATAGGATGGTAATAACTCTAGTAAGAATGCCTTCTAGAATTAGAAGAGAATTCCTTTCCATACATAGAATAAGTAAGAAGCTACATAGATATAGATATAGATATGGATACATAGTTTATATATATATATATATATATATATATATATAGAGAGAGAGAGAGAGAGAGAGAGAGAGAGAGAGAGAGAGAGAGAGAGGAGAGAGAGAGAGAGAGAGAGAGAGAGAGAGAGAGCACTTATTTCCTATTTTCCATCTTTATTTTGCTAGTACACATCATCAGAAAAGAATCCTAAGAAATAAAATCTCTAGAGCCTTGTTTGACCCCAGGTTTGCTGGACAGTTTTTCTGGGTTCACAATGATTTCTACTGAGAACTTTGGCTACCCGGCTTGCTGTGTTCTAGAAGCCAGTTTTGCCTGTGAGTGAGCATGTATCCTGTTTCTTTGTCAGTGGCCCATTTCTACCCGCCAGGGACACTGAGGTCATCTGCTCTGTTTTTTAGTTCATGAGCTGTGTTTCCCTGCAGGCCCTTCTCGCTCACCGGCTCAGCTCTCAGCAAGCCTTTCCTTAGCTTTACTCTATTGCTTTTTGGTAAATGCTACCATTAGTTACCAAAAAAGGAGTCATTTTAAACAGCCTTTCTTCTGCCCTATCAAATTCCCTATCAAATTGTCTCAATTTTTGTTTGGATTCTGCTGAATAGCCCCAGTCTCTCACCTGGATTATCAAGATTACCTCGTGCCCTCCTCCCCTTGAAATCCTTTGCTACTTTGTGACCAGAGTTCCCTTGCTAAACCTCAAATCCTGTAATGCCATGCTCCCTAAAGTTTTCATGTGGGCTACCATCATCCCAAAGGTTAAGTCAAATATCCTTCACACGACTGATGCAGCCTACAGGGCCTGGCCTCTCTGTCCAGCCTTGGAGCTTACCTGCTCCAGACTCACTCTCTTAGGTTCCTGTCCATATTTTAGACGTTTCAGCAAATGGCTCCTTTCATCTGAAACATTCTCAGCAGCACAGCACTTACTCATCCTGCAAAGACCAGCCTGACCTCATCACTGCAGGACCACTTGGTTTCCTTGTGGCACTAGGCATATTTGTGCCACAGCGCTTAATACAATCCAAAGTTAACCATTCTTTCACTGCCATAATGTATGTTTGCATGCCTGCTGTGGCTAAGATCCTTGAGGTCAGAAACCATGTCATCTTGGTCCTCATCTTACCAGGGTCTCACAGTGTGACTAGCACAGAGAATGTACTCAGTAAATATTTGTTAAATGAATCAGCTAATGAATATCATAAGGCATTCATCATAACTATGATATTCCTGTCGTTCGTGTCTTCATGTGTTCCTTCTAGCCACATTCACATGTTTATGGAGCCTGTGTTCCTTCTGTCCACTTCCCCTCATTTAAAGAGCATGTGTTCCTTCTATCTACCCAGGCTTTGTTGCTCTCAGATGAATACATTCCGTTTCCTCATTTTCACTAACCACTTTCCCTTCGAAGCTTTTGTATTCTCCATTCTCGAGCAATTTTGTTCTTAGCCAATTGACCTCCAACTGTTCCACCGTGTTACTTGAACCTTCCTGTCATCTCAGGCAGACTGGCCCCACCCTGATCTACATTGTCTGTCTCTGCTTTGCCTCAGCCTTGCCCAGGCTTCATCTGAATGCATACTTCTAGAAGTGTATTGCTGTTCATCAATAGAAGACCACTTATGCACCTGTGCCCTCTCTTCTTACCTCCCTCCCTGACTTCTTGGTGATTTGATTTATTTTCCATTTTGCCCATTTAGACGTAGATTCTGGGAGACTACATATTTCCCACTTCTTGACTCTAACCGGTTTGCCTGATGAGCCCCTCTTCTCATTTGGAATCCACAGAGCTGACCCAAGCGGTTTCTGCAGTCACCCTTAGTCCTGCCACATTAAATACCGTCCCCTTGCTTCGTGTTCCAGTATGGGTAGCAGGTAGTTCATCACATCCCTCCGCTTAGACTCTTAATATATTAGTATCCCCTCACATCCCCAGGCAGCTGAGCTTGACCCATTCATCACTTTTCTCCTTTGTTTTTACTATGGCAGTTGCTATCTGGGTAGGATTTCTAAAGCCCTGAAAGTGAGACTGAAGATTGGTTTTCTTGTCTTCATCCTCTGCTGAAATGCATGGGCCCTCGTACTAACAGAATGAGGGGTCTGCTTAGCAGACACGATCTTTAACTTAACCTCCGATCCTTGGCTAGGAGTCTATTCTTCTCTGGTACTTTGCTCCACTCAGATTCCTCCAGAATGTCTCATCCTGAACACTGTGGGACAGGAGAGGGAAGAGAGGAGGAGAAGGGGAGGGAAGGGAAGGAGGAGAAGGGCAAAGGGGAGGAGGAGGGGAGAGGAGGAGGGGAGACTAGGAGGAGAACTGAAGAGTGAAAGGACAAATGGCAGGATGGGAACAAGGACTAGCAGGAGGAGAGAACTGGATCCAGACTTCTTGGTCTCTGCACATGCACTCCCCCACCCCCACTGCATGCATCTCCCTTTGAGTACTGGGATTAATCCCTTAACTTTGATTTTGCTGGTCCCTCTCTCTTTCCTCACCACATTCTTTGCACATTCATTTTTTTTTCTCATTTCCCCTTGTTTTCTATCGCCCACCATGCCGCCCCAGCCCCTCGGGCAACTGTGAAGATAAAATGAAATCTCTGATGTGAAAAGACTTTGAAAAGTTAAAAGCAAAGCAGGGTGTACCGCACAATAGTGCTGGGGACGCAGCATCCATTCTCCGAGGCAGTGCGGTGTGCTCCTCGCTCTGCCTCCTGTCACATCTTTCAAAGCCAGCTTCATCTTCATCCTCACACGGGGCTCTTCTCTGGTCTTCCTCTCACAGGTCCGTAGCATGGTCTTGCTTGGTCCCCTTTCGCCTTTGTCTGAGTACTTGACATTGAGAAAATGAGTCCAGCTGCTTATATTTTGTGATCAGAAAGTAGCTGTCCATCTCACCTTTGGCTTCTTCCATGTCCTCTTGTTTGTTCAGAATGGCAAACTCACATAAATTAGGGGTAGGCTGCTACAAGATAAGTTCAAAGATGAAAGTTTTGCCCTTTGCAGTCAGATGATCAATATGTTGCTTAAGTCTTTCATCCATGTTCCTAGGTCATTCTCTTTCTGTTGGAGGCAGTGAAGTATTTGCTAGACTGGTCTCTAGGGGGCAGTGTGAGGATGGATGGAGTGTGGGTTTTGTGATGGCAAGAGAACTCATGAGTCCGTGTACCAGAGAGCAGGAGGGTAAAGAGAAAGAAAAGCTGGAGATACAAAAAGACAGTATTTAAAGAACAGGCTGATGGGCAGAAGGGGGCACCCCTTCTGTTGGGGGGGGGGGAGAATGTACAAGGGGAGATGCCTTGGCAAACAACTGAAGGGGTTCTTTCCACAGAAGGCATAGAAGAAAGTGGTGCATTTGGCTGACAACAGGAAGGAGGCTTAAAAACAGAGAAGAGGGCTGGCATGCTTATCATCAGAATACATGGAAAGCATTTCCAATAGCTTTGAGGCTGAGGGCCATGAGCTTGTGGTATAACCAATTCACTAGAGGCATTATTTGACTTTCTCCTTTACTAATGTATGGATTCACATAGCACTAAGGTGTCTAAAGATCCCATAAGGAAGACATAGAAGGAAGCAGTGGAGATGACGATTTCATAAGATCATGGTTCAAATTTAGCATCATTGGGGTCTATAGTAAACTAAGTCAAATGGTAAAGATGAAGATTATAAAAAGAAACAAATGAAGGACCCAGTAACCTAGACATTTGATTGGAGAGAGAATCGGAGTGAACTTGCAAGTCAACTGAGATAGTCCGGAGGCAACATAAGCATAGTGGCCTACGCCTTTAATCCTATCAGTGGCAAGAGTTGATATCAGCCTGGTCAACAGGACAGCCAGGGCTACACAGAGATAATCTGCCTCGGGCAGCAGTTAGGGATGAGGATGACCCAGTCAAGCCCTTATGAAAGTCAGTCTCATCAGGGAGCTGGGCGGAAGCACTGAACATGAAAATTAATAGCCAAAAAGCACACAAGAGCAAGTAGCAAGAGAATTGTAGAAAAGCATTCCCCTGTCTCAGAACTACCATCAGTACATGGAACAGGCAAGAGTAGACTGCTGGAACTGTGGGATCCTCACAGAGCCTGGAGGGAGATGAAGTACTCCCGGAGAAGCTAAGTGTGGTCTACAGTATTGGATGTGACCCGGCCATCTAGAGAGTCAAACAGATCAGGAAATAGGAAAGTGGGTCACACACAGTAAGTCAAGAGCATGGAAGCCATACCACAAAGCAGCGTGAATGTGAGCCCCCAAAATACATTGATGCCTTGGGGAATTTGCTAATGCCCTCCACATTGTCTATGAGCCTCAGGACTGCGAATGAAAGGACTCCACAAGTTCACCTTGCACATACCACAAGGCTCATGTCTGATAGAGTCATAGTCAGCTGAGTCCTGAGTAAACAAAGCCCCATCAATTGTCCCCTTTCCTACCATTTACAAGATCCATTTCTTTCTTGTCAGCCTGGATTAACGCAGATTGATCCAAGCTGGCTTTGCAGGGCCAGGTTTTGCCTCACCATGACCCCTCAAGTCTGTCGTTTTCCATCTAATCTTTATTAAGCACCCCTTTCCCTAGATCCTTCTCCAGCAAATAAAGGAAATAAATAGGCTCCTTTGTGAGCAAAACGTCAGGGAAGCCATGGAATAATCCCCACACCTGTTATCCTGGTGTTTGCTCGGCCTGGTTGCTTATCTCCCCGGCTCTAAAGCTGACATCAAATGTTTGCCAGCTAGGATTTATCGAGTTTAATAAAGGCATTTCTTGGGTTCATCTCAGTCTAATCTATGATAACTATTTCTCAATATAAAATGTCATCATCCTACTTGTATAAGGTTGAAGAAGGGTACACAGACAGTTTAGTATTTAAAAGAAATATCCACTATTTACTGTTTTCTTTTCAAAACTTTCTCACATGAGTTATCAAGTTATATCTGTAATTTTAGTTCTTCTGAAAGAAATTTTTTATATGGACTCATATTACTTTTCTCTTTTTTAACTTATCTTCCATTTCGCCTTCCCAGAACAACAACAAAAAAAGTTCAATGATTCCTTCACGATATTACACAGTTTTATGATCCTTTTATATAAAGAATGACATCTACCTTTCCCAAACTTTATTGGGTTGTACTAACAGCTAATGCATAAAGAGAATTGGTCCTCTATATTAAGGTCATTTTTTAGGTTCTTTTTTCTTTGGGCTTGAAGAGCAACTTCATGGCATTGTCTTTGCCTCTGTGGCATGTCGATGATATTTTGTTGTTATTATTGTTGTATCTTATTTCTTACACTAATAGCACAGTATAACATTCACACCAACCCCGTTCTTGCTCTGTGTCTTTCTTCTCTCGAGACAGGGTTTCTCTGTGTAGCCCTTGCTGTCCTGGAACTCCCTCTGTAGACCAGGCTGGCCTTGAACTCAGAAATCCACCTGCCTCTGCCTCCCAAGTGCTGGGATTAAAGGCGTGCGCCGCCACCACCACCTGGCTCCACTTTCTTATATGAAAGAATGGCGCAAAGCTTCCCATAAATTGCGAATAGTAAAGGAGGAGGCTGAGGAAGGAGGGACCAGGACTGACTAAATGCTGCGCACACCTTCCTGGGAAGTCCCTACAAAGACTGGATATCCTCAGAAGACAAAGAGACCCAGAAGAGACCAGACCCACATGACTACCCTTTACCTTTTGATATCAGCACTTTGTAGGTAGTGGACCAGTCAATGCTCAGTCATCAAGTAGGGACCATGTTAGAGAACACCAACAGTCCCAAATAATTCTTGAGGATTAGCTGAAGAAGCAGGGGTGGGCGATTTGGATATGCACAAATGTTGTCTTTTCTCTGGGATTGTACATCTGAAAGATTTAGTTTCCTCTGATGGGGAAAGACGAGATTCTTGAGTGTGGGTCCAAGCCTATCTCAGTTTGAGGCATGACAAATCAGGGTGACTGTTAAGAACAGCAGCTCAGATGATTAGACTCAAGAAATGATACTAAATCCCATGCTTATTTTAGGAAAGAAACTTGGATATACATTCAACAGTCGGAACTTCCACAACGTGTCCCTAGGGCAAGGACAAGAGGTAGTTGCTGAGGCTGCACTGGACTTGGCTGCTAAGAAGGGTCACTGGGTGATTCTGCAGGTACAGTCCCTCTGCTCAGATATGGATCAGTCATGCTGTCCTGCCTATTTGGGCTGCATTGCATAGACTCTGGGTTTCCTAAGCCCTCTAACTCTTACCCACCTGCTTCTCCAAGCCTTGACTTCCTACTCTGCTCTTACCCTCCTCAGTCTCACGTCATCTTCCCACGTCATCTTTCCAGTCTCTACTAACTCTTCCCCCACCCCCACCCGACCATTGTCTCCAAACAGTTCTGAGTTGCATGCAAAAAAAAAGGAAATCGTTTCCACTCTGTATGATCAAATGCTTAGCATTTGATTAAAGTCTGTAGCAGCTGGACACTTTCTTTTTTTTTAATTAATTAATTTATTTATTATTTTCTTTATTTACATTTCAAATGCTATCCCAAAAGTTCCCTATAACCCCCCCCCGCCCCTGCTCCCCTAACCACCCACTCCCACTACTTGGCCTTGGCCTTGGCCTTCCCCTGTATTGGGTCATATAAAGTTTACAAGACCAAGGGGCCTCTCTTCCCAATGATGGCCGATTAGGCCATCTTCTGCTACATATGCAGCTAGAGACACCAGCTCAGGGGGTACTGGTTAGTTCATATTGTTGTTCCACCTACAGGGTTGCAGCCCCCTNCANCTCCTTGGGTACTTTCTCTAGCTCCTCCATTGGGGNCCCTGTGTTCCATCCAATAGCTGNCTGTGAGCATCCACTTCTGTGTTTGCCAGGCACTGGCATAGCCTCACAAGAGGCCGCTATATCAGGGTCCCTTCAGCAGAATCTTGCTGGCATGTGCATTAGTATCTGGGTTTGGTGGATGATGATGGGATGGATTCCCAGATGGGGTAGTCTCTGAATAGTTCATCCTTTCATCTTAGCTCTAAATTTTGTCTCTGTACCTATATCCTTTCATGAGTATTTTGTTCCTTATTCTAAGGAGGAATGAAGTATCCACACAATGGTCATCCTTCTTGGTTTTCTTCTGTTTTGCAAGATGTATCTTGGGTATTCTAAGTTTCTGGGCTAATATCCACTTATCAGTGAGTGCATATCTAGTGACTTCTTTTGTGATTGGGTTACCTCACTAAGGATGATATCCTCCAGATACATCCATTTGCCCAAGAATTTCATAAATTCATTGTTTTTAATAGCTGAGTAGTACTGCATTGTATAAATGTACCACATTTTCTGTATCCATTCCTCTATTGAGGGACATCTGGGTTCTTTCCAGCTTCTGGCTATTATAAATAAGGCTGCTATGAACATAGTGGAGCATGTAGCTGGACACTTTCAACTGCTGATCGCTTCCTTGAAGCCATGGTGCTTTACTTTGTGGTACTCTCCTACTGTGTTTGTATGTTCTGAGTCACCTACCCATAAGACTAAAACTTAGCCTCTCCACTGGGAGCTCATGCAGGCATCTGGAAGTGAGGAACCCTCCTGCCGTAATTCCATGGAACAAGAGGGAGAGGGAGAATCTGCCATTCACTCTTCTACCAAAGCCTGCCCCCCCCCCATGCTTCTTATTTAGTAACTGTAGCTGAGTCAGAATAACAGACGTATTATTCTTTTCTCTTAAAGCACTCCACAGTCAGTCCTATCTGGGCTGATTTTGGTGGGATATGTTCTTGCCAAATTTCCTTGGAGAAAATGATGTTTCTTATTTACCTTTACCATCAAGATCACTGCCTTAAACTATCCCATAAAACCTCTGGGGGAGTAGGTAGAGAGATGATTCAGTGGTTAAGAGTGCTTGCTGTTCATTCAGTGGACCAGAGCTTCATTCTTACTTCCTATGTCAGGTGGCCCACAGAATATGAAGACATGTTCTCCCTACACACACACACACACACACACACACACACACACAAAATCATTTTGAAAGCCTATTGGGTGTGGGAGAGAGTAATGGGGGTGGTACATATGATTAAAGAATATCACATGCATTTTTACAATCCTGTTGGGTGACAGAATTAATGAGGAAACTAAAAGATTAGCTGCAAAAGCCAGTCATCCACCCATCCTGACTTCATTACCAAGAACTTCATCAATCCCCTGATTACTCACTCCCCCACATCTTGCTACTGACTTCTCCTTAATTATAATTTTATTCATGGGAGCCTGGCAGCTGAAAAATCTGCCATTCCCTGAAACTCCTTTTTTGGGAGCAGTAGGAATCCCAGGAGACACAGCATCAACAGCTGGGGTCCCTGCTTCTTCCATGTTCTGGGAGATACAGTCCCCAAATCTGCAGATTCATCTGCCAGGAGACCTGTTCCTGGCCACTGGAGAGTAAAGGAACCCAGCCTCCTGTTATGGTGATCAGAGTCCATTTCTGAAACTGTGGCTCTGCCTCCAACAGTGTTCCTCGACAAGGAGCTGACTCTCCTTCCCTGGTACCTAGTACCACCAACATCACATGTTGATGTGGTTTCTGAGCTCTGAGTCTGAGCTCAAAACCTCCTCTTTAATCCTTGGTGGCAGAGGATCCCCAAAGGAAATGTTCTCTGGATAAGACAGAGCTATCTGAAGGCTCCATTTTTTCCTCTCGAGTGAAGCATTATGGGTATTGACTACACATGACATGTCTGAACTGCAGAGTAGAGGTGGAAGAGAAGGGCCCCTCAAACTTCCAGACATTCTGAGACTCCTAGACATTCTGGTTTTATTATTTACCTGATGTTGCCGAGCATGGTGGCACTCACATGCAACACCAACAGGCAGGAGGGAGAGGCAGGAGGATCTTGAGTTTGAGGCTAACCTGGGCCACTTATCAGGTTCCAGGCAAGCATGGGCTATATAGTGAGAGCCTGTCTCGACATCCCATCCCAAAATAGTTCCTGGGAAAGGGAAAAACAACAGTGAAGTCATTCTTCTTTCAAAATGTGTACATGGAACAGTATTAACTCTTTCAAGAAGAGTTTGGCATCAATGATCGAGTGCTTCTGAGAGCTTAAGACACTGAACTCTTGATCCAGTCACTTTTCCTCCATTGGATCTAACAACTGTCCATCTCACATCACCCTGGGGAAAGCTGCTTAAGGTTGCAACCAAGAACACCAGTAATCTTTGCCCGGAGCACTGGCTTCCTAGGACCTGAGGACACAGCCAAGGCTCAGGAGGTCTCAACTCTTCCTGGCTGATAGCTGTGGGTTGAATTTCCCCAGTTCTTGAAGTCCCAGGGATCCTTGAATAGCCAGCAGTGTTCCTTCCACAGGAAACAGGTCTTCCTCACAGCCCTACTCTGCTCTGCCATCTTCTATGGGGACTTTGAGCTCTGCAGCACCTACAGTCACTTACTGCTAGCTTGCTTATATTACCACCTAACAGGAACCCTGGCTCTCCAGAAAGCCCACTGAACTCTGTTTTAGTTGTGTGATTCTAAGTGAACTCCTTAACAGTTTTTCATTTCACCATCTGCTACTAAGCCTCACATAGCAGTTTCCAGCATAAAGAGCCCTTTCAAATTCATTGCCTATGGGTCTTTGAGAGCATGAATTGTTAACTTCTCTTTCTATAGAAGCGAAAGCAGCAGAGGCCAGATTACCATGGTCCTTGTACTGTGCACCGTGTTGATCTGTGTATTTAAGGCTCTGCAAGCCTACTTGCTCGAATATTGATTGAGGAGCCTTTATCTGTTCATCATAATGAAACATATTGCCATGAAGCCATGAGACCTACTTACTAAAGGAAAGGTGTCATCTCCAAATGAGCGTGAAGAACTGAGTCTCGATAGAAAAGATAGGAATCCGATTAGGGATCAAAAGACAGGCTCAAAAGCTAGACAGAGAAGCCCATGATGAGAGTAGGGACCTTTGTGGGCCATTGACAGCAGTGTCTCCCTGTGTCTTAGGGAGATAATTTTGGTGACAATTAGAAGAATTGTTTGGTGAGCAGAAAGTTTGGTAGAGAGAGTTTGAATCTTTACCTTTCAAACTTGAACACGCAAATACTGTGCTAGCAGGTCCCACTATAATGTACTGAGTCAGCAAGTCTGAATGGGGCCTGGGATTCTACTCCCAGGTACTGAAGCCATGTTCATCCCTTCTAGTTCTCAGGGGTTCAAATAATCCAGGCAGTAGAGAATTGGACTAAAAAATGTAATAGTGTTTTAGACTCAAAGCATAATCCCTGTTACCACAGTAAGGTACCATCTGGGAGGTTCTTGGAAATACAGTAGCCCCAGCCTCTACTCTCACTGTCAAATCAGAAGCTACAAGGAGGGTCCGGCAATCCATGCTTCAAGCCATCCTCCAGGGGATTCACATGCAGTCAAGTCTGAGAACACAAATGCTAGACGTATGATTATCAAAGGATAGGGGGCAGTCGCCATTACTGGGTATCCCCAACTCTTTCTATGTTGCTCAAGGCTATGAGTTACCTGGCAGTCTAAGCGTAAATAACTCTACTGAACGCTTTAAAATGCGTCTTATAGGTCAAGGGCATGGCTAAGTAATACAGTACCTGCCTGGCATGCATGAGACTTAAGTCTAAACCCTAGCATCGCCAAAACCAGTTACTGTACACTCAACAGAGGTTAAGTATTATGCTCTACATTTTTATTGCAATTTTTTGAAAAAAAAAATACTGAAAGCTAAATCCAAACAATGGCAATTCCGATAGTCATGCTAACACCCGTACCCAAAAAACAAACAAAAACTATAGGTAATGGAGCACTGCTGACTCAGCAGGCTATATTTATATATCTATGCATTTGTATATGTATATGTATGTATATATAGGAACAATAATCATAAGGAAAGGCTGTGAATTTGAGAGGGAGTATGGGAGGGATTGAGAGGTAGAAAGGGAAGGGGAAATGATGTAATTACATATAAAATGTTTAAATTGTCAAAACATGAAGATAATGAAAGGCATAGTGTCCCCTATAGCTGCCTACCTGATAGCTGTTCACTGATAATAGATAGAAGCACATGTCTACTTGGGGGTCTTCCCTTCCCAACAGAACATCCACCTGGTGGCCAAGTGGCTCAGTACCCTGGAGAAGAAACTGGAGGAGCTCAGCGAGGAAAGTCACCCAGACTTCAGGGTCTTCATCAGCGCAGAGCCTGCACCCTCCCCTGAGGGCCACATCATTCCCCAGGGCATTCTGGAAAACTCCATTAAGATCACCAATGAGCCTCCCACAGGCATGCACGCCAACTTACACAAAGCCCTGGACAACTTCACTCAGGTACTGCCAGGAAGGGAAGTGGGATAAGTTGGGCCCTATCCCACTAAGGGCCAACTCAAATCCAGTGGGAGCAATGTGTGCCAGGGGCTGCCATCAGCATTGACTGATGTGAGCAAATGTGTATACTCTGACATTAACTGTTACCCCGTGCCCACTCAGTACTGCCCAGCACTCAGCTTCTAGGTATATCTCAAGGAGCTGCGGGTAGGGCCTTTCTCTAGCAAGAAAGGGAAATTTCATGCAAGTCTGTTAACTAACGTTTCAAAATGAAAAAGGAAAACATTGTTACACTTCTAATTGACCTGAAAACACACACTTATTGGCTAAGCACACTCTCTTTTCTCTCTTCAAGTAGGAGGAGGATGCACTCATTCAGCTATTATCACTGGCTACACAAAGAGATGAAATAGTCTAGATGTTGGGTAGAAGGAAGCTGGTTTGGGGCTGTATGCAAATGTTCCAGTAATAAAGTATGGCCTCTGGATTGGGAGCGGGGCTTATGGACTCGATGAAAATGCAAATCCCTGGGCTCTGCTCTAGAAAACAAGGCTCACACTGAGAACACTGTGTTCTAGAGAGAATCAGAACACCAAGGCTCAGGGCTCAGGGACATTTCCACAATTCCTGTTACTTGTAATCTAAGACTCGAGCTGTGGAGGATTTATTTAAAGCCTAGTCCAGGAGGTAAATAATAATAATAATGATAACAACAACAACATATATATGATATAAAAGTAGAAGACAGATTGAGAGAAAGGGAGGACAATGGTGAAAGGGAAAGAAACGGGGAAAACAAGAGAGGATAATAGAAGAAGAAAGACAAAATGATGCATGCTTTCTGTCATATGCAGTGTATGTGTATACCTGTGTGTGACCTGTGCATGTGTGCACACGTATGTGTCTGTGTGTAGCTGTATGTGACATGAAAGCAAAGGAAGGACAGGAACCTGTGAAGAGGGCAGAGAGGCACAGACACAGTCAGAGGAACAGGAGAATATGAGAAAACTACAATGATATATGCACGTGAAAGTGTCGTAAGAAGACCCATTACTTTGTTTGCTAACCAAAAAGGTTAATTATTTTAAAAATCTCCAAAGCCAAGCCCACGGGTAGCCGACCCCTTATGCGCAAGCGTCTACAGCTCAGGCCTCTCTTATCTTCTTGGGAAGGTATCATTTCTCATGGCCTCTCCCTCGGAAAGGGAAATAGAGGAAGGAAGGGCCAAGGGACCATCTTGAAGCCCCAGTGATTTATTGGTATTTACAGAGAAGGTTCTAGGAGCTGTCAGAAGGGTCTTTCTCTCTGATGTCACCAGGAAGTCTCTGTTTTCCAGTCCTGCTGACATGCATGTCCAATCCAGGAACTTTAAGTGGGCCATGCCACACAGCAAGTCCCTAGCTGGCCCGTATTGACCACCAGTAATACTAGCCCTTGGGGCCTGGTTTAAGTTGCAATATGCTAAAGGGAATAGCAGAATCTCATAAGATTTTACCGACCCCATGTTACACTCACAGCAGGGAAATCACATGGTCTGAAGGGGAAACGTCCACAAAGGTCTGAGAAACAAAACCTGCCTGTTGTTCTTTTTCACATCCCCTCCTGCCTAGCTCCAGTACCTAATGCCATCTGACAGTGAGGGGCACGACAGGAGATGTCGAAGTATTTTAGCTTGAAATCCCCTGCCCACTGCAAACAGGACTAGCCAGGGGCACTTTCTTTATCTTCTTCCAGTTAATTAAACTTCATTAAATTCCTGAGTACACTATGTCAAGTACAAAGACAAACCTCTAAATGTCTATCTTTAATATTCTTCATATAGAGAACATACATGCTCAAGTCCACACCCCACCCCCAATAGAGAAGTCTTGCCCTCAGTAGTGTTGGGTGAACAACAGCATCATGTTTTACCACTGTTTTGTTGTTGTTGTTGTTAACCTAGAAGTTGGAGAATATGAACGCTGGCTTCAATCCCCAGTGCTAGGAAGGGCGGGGATGGGAGTTGGGAGAGAAGGGAGGAAATGGCAGTAGGGACTGGGAGAAGAGGAAAGCATTAGAATGTTGTTCTTAGCTGGCTCTAGCCCCAAGGTCCCACCTGCAAACCATTCACAGCTGTCCTGCCTTGAGGGTCTTAGATAGTTGAGAGGTAGTGGACCCTTACCTGCTCGTCCCCCTTCCTTATAAGGAAATGATCAGCTGTAATCACACCCACCCGGCTTCCTCTTCACATCCAGGCAGGGGGAATCACTGTCCCTGGTCTTTTCTCCCTGCACTCCTGATGACCTGATGGATGGTGCACAAGAAAGATTAACGCTGAAGAGATAGTCTCTGCCTGCCTATGCTGTCCCTGACTCAAAAGTTTCACTCGCTGTTTATAGCCACCGAGAGAGACTCATTCTGAGGACAGATTCATGAGGCTGTTCATTGTTTACAGCAGAGGGCTGTGTGAATTCACCCTGTTCCCCAAGAAACCCATTTTAACCATGTAAGAGATAAATTCCTTTGGTCCCCTATTCACTCTCTGCTTCCCCGATAGTTATATTATTTGGGGGTGGTTGTTTTATTCTGTCTTTCATGTGGATGTATCACTGTCATCCAATCTTGGCATTAAAGGTATTCGTGCTGAAAGACATTTTCCCACAGAATCTTTCTTTTCCAAATGTGTAGGAAGTAACAAAGCATCCTATAGTTTACGGAGAGTGGTTCTATCCATAAAGCAGTTGTTAAAGTTTCACAAGGCAGTATCTTATCCTCCATACCACCTCTGACCCAGTGAGGGCAACAAAGAGGCACCATGTGTTCAGGAGGAGTGTCTCCATGGGAACATCAGCACTTCCAGAAGCTCCCAGAGTCTGGTTTCCCCTGTGGCCCCTGCCCTGTGTGTACATAGCCTACAGTGGTTCCTAGAACTAGTATCAGGACTGAACAAATTTAGTGGTAGGAGCCTTGCAAGCACCTTCTTGGGCTCTGGCTGTCACATCTTGCTCCAAAATGAACAGAAAGAATCACATTCAGAGAAACTGCATTTTGTTTTTGTTTCTTTTCTACTTAAGAGGATTTAGAGACAACCTCCCCACTATCCCTTTAAAATGCAGGCTTACCCCTGTCCTCCATCACCAACATTCCTTTTTTTTTTTTTTTTTCAATTTTTTATTAGATATTTTCTTCATTTACATTTCAAATGCTATCCTGAAAGTACCCTATACCCTCCCCCTACCCTCTGTTCCCCTACCCACCCACTCCTACTACTTGGCCCTGGTGTTCCCCTGTTCTGGGGCATATAAAGTTTGTAAGACCAAGGGGCCTCTCTTCCCAATGATGGCCGACTAGGCCATCTTCTGCTACATATGCAGCTAGAGACACGAGCTCTAGGGATATTCCTTAAGGACCACCAAGCAGGACCTCCCTGACTTCCTCTGAACCAGCTCCTGCTTCTTTCTTCCCTTCTACCAATTTATTCATCCCTTCATCACATGCTCTGCAGTCTCCAGACCCCCTCCATACTGTTTGCTCAGCCTCATGTTGGATCACTCCTTCTCAGGAGGCGGGGGCAGGGAGGAGCAGGGAAGTGCATGGATGGTGCAGCATCTCCCATCGCTGAGTCTGGACCCTACCCCCTCCCTCCTTTCAGAAGCTTTGCAGCACAGAAGCCAAGGGTTCCTTGTCACATAGACAGAAGAACACATTCTTATTCCATGATGGGCAAGAAAGGACAGTTTATAAGCAAGGTTGTAAGGGTCCCCTCCTACATGGGACACAGTGACATGGATAGAATAAATAAAACACTCATATCCACAGACTCTCTGCTGCTGTCGTATTAGCTATGCTCAGGCACCTAAATAGTTAATCTGTGTGCACAAGGTTAGATTATAGACAAAACATACGATCACCTGAATATAAACTTTAACTCAAATGCTGAACTGAAACCTATCTTTCTGCATGTCTGCCTCCAGCCGGAACCCCCACCTTGTCTCACCTCAGTACGACAACTAGTCCCTTCACTGTGCCTCATTCCATAAACATGTCTTACCATAATCTTACCAGGTGTGAACCCCGATCTTCGTCACACCCTTGCCTAGACAGGTCAAGGGATCTGTGTCAGTATTGTAAACGATGCTTCTTTTCCAGGACACCCTGGAGATGTGTTCCCGGGAGACGGAGTTCAAGACCATCCTCTTTGCTTTGTGTTACTTTCATGCGGTGGTTGCCGAAAGACGGAAGTTTGGGCCGCAGGGCTGGAATCGGTCCTACCCGTTTAACACTGGGGACCTCACCATCTCTGTGAATGTGCTATACAATTTCCTGGAGGCTAACTCAAAGGTGAAACACAGGGATATTATGGCTGCGAGTCATTATGATATGGGCGTCCCCATAAACACGGGTCCTATGGTGTGAAGAAGGTCTAAGACCCCACACGGAGGAGATAAGGAAGTTCCAAGCTGAGGACCAGCCTCAGGCTGAGAAGCTTTACTGTGACAACAGAGCCAGGAAGCAAAGGAATCTAAACTGTCAGCCCCCATGAGAGTTCATCCAGGGACCCATCAGACTGATTATATGTGCTGACACCACAGCAGGGGTTTGTGGATGGACAGGAAGAGACCCCATCCTCACCTGATATAAGTTCCCAACCCAACTTGATTAGGCAAAGGAGCAGCGCCTGCATTGGTACACACAGCCCCTCTTACGGATGTGGTTCTGCCACAGGTGGAGAAAAGGCCAAATTCATACTGTAGCCGGCCTTCTCTTGGTCAGACCCATTTCAGAGAAACTTCTGCTAAAGAACCTCCATCTAAAGGACTGCTTGGACCATCAAGGATCCTTTTGTCTGAAGCATCAGCAAGGGTACCACAGGGTCAGATGCCACGAGAAGACCTGCCTATAGCCCCGAGTCCAAGGGAGCCCCACTCCATAGCTTCATCCCCTTTGTGGATTGGCTTGTCTCAAACGGCTTCCCTCCCTAACTCTTACTTCAACAATCTTCCATCCTGTACTTTCTTTACTCTGAATTTTCAGAGGGGACAACTGATCCTATAATTAGTGGCAAAAAATTTAAAAGGGGTCATGGCCCTCACATCCTCCAATTGACATTCATTGCTTCTGTGAAGGGCTTCAGGAAAGCCTGATATAACCCAAACATGCTTAATACTGCCAGGTTCTGGGGACACAAAGTTTAAAGGGCCATCACTTTTAATCTCATGAAGCATCCAGCACCAAAGCCTGCTGGGGAAATCATTCTTGCTCTCTCACCTCTGACCCAGGTACCCTATGATGACTTGCGGTACCTATTTGGTGAGATCATGTATGGTGGCCATATCACAGATGACTGGGACAGGAGACTCTGCAGAACCTATTTAGAGGAATTCATTAGGCCAGAGATGCTAGAAGGAGAGCTGTCCCTGGCCCCAGGGTTCCCACTCCCAGGCAACATGGACTACAGTGGCTATCACCAGGTAAGGCACTGCTTTGTTTGCAGCAATACGACAATCGTGGAGGCACCAGGAACTCCTCCTGTCTGGCCTGCACAGCTCAGCATGCACGTGCCCACTCTGGGAGCCAGGGAAGGAGGCCCCAAGAGCTAAGTCTGAGTATATTTCAACCTCGCTCTCTGCCCCGGGATTACTTTGCTCAACCCAAGAGGCTCAGGATTTCCAGCCTCAAATTAAAGACGAAAATGAGCTTGGAGATCTTTGTAACCTTGATGCTTGATTCCATAGTTGGACTTGTCAATCTTCCCCACAAACAACATCTGGGGCAGTTATCTACTTGTTTTGATTCAAGATGTTGAAAACAATATTAATGGTGGAAATTTCTCATGTAAGAACTTAGAGACCTCCGCATAAACTTTATCATTATCTTCATTGAAAGTGTGCTTGTAGCCGGATCACTTACTGTTCCCATTTCATGTTGACAGCTGTGGACAGAGGCATGCACACCCACATAAGAGAAAGGCATTCTCCCTGAGATTTCTCTTAACTGACATTTCTGGTTTTCGTGTGTTATTATTGCAGTTATTTTTAAAGCATCCAGTTCTCTTTTTAACCTGCCATGAGGAAGCTACTGAGAGACTGGTTTTTTTGTTTGTTTGTTTGTTTTTTGTTTTTTTTTTGATGGGGGAGGAAAAATATTTTAGATTTTTAAGCATCCTTGAAAGAACTAAAACTTACCTACATTTATAGCAAATTTAAGAGGAAAAAGTTGTCATAGAAACTTAAGCTTTTAATTCATAAAACTTAAGAATCATAATCATAGAAGTCATTTGATCCAGAAGAGTCATACCTGTGAGAAAAAAATTCAAAATGAGGAGACTCTCATAAGAAATGAGCAAATTGTAGCACCTTGAGAGGCTTTGCCCAGGATCTCAGTATATGAGTATCCCCTGGTGTCTGTGGACCACTGACCTGCCAGAGCAGCATCCTTGAGGATGCTTAGGTCGAGTCCCACAGTAATGGGACTTACACACTTCCAAAGGGCTGAGGTGGAAGCCCTTCCTGGTGCTTCCCTTAAGTCTGCCAGAGCAGAGATGGTCCTAGGGCACCTGCCAAGGGTCCAGGAACAGGCTGGAGGAAATGCAAGGCTAAGAACACAGATTGAAAAAATGAGAAGTGTTTAAACTAGTTGGTAACAACACCAAGAAATCTTGAGAGCTCCTTCAGGGAGTTTAACTCGGAAGATAGCTTCTTAGGGTTATAAAATGAACCATGAAGGGGTACAAAAAACAATCAGTGAGGAAAGTGGCCTCCAAAGCTGGTTAAGACTCTTAGGCAGACTGACCTTAAGTACCAGAATTAACTAGAGATGCATTTAGGCAGCGCTGTGTTTTAAAATGAGGTTTCAACTCCAATTCTTTTTTGAAATGTAAGCCCTTCAGTTTGAAAACTGGCTGCTTTCTCCAGCCCAGCCTCACCCTCATTTTGTACAGGAGTTGTGGGGCACTGGTTCAGTGTGAGAAGATGGTGCTGAGTAGATACTGTGCCTGGTATGTGAAGTAAGCAGCGATCCAGCATAGCTGCCACCAGGACAGTGGTGCTGTGTCCCTTGCACAGGAAGGGAGACAAGTTGGTTACTCTTTGACCAATCTCGCCTTTGGTTTCAGTATATTGATGCTGAGCTGCCTCCTGAGTCTCCCTACCTATACGGCCTCCATCCAAACGCCGAGATCGGCTTCCTGACCCAGACATCAGAAAAACTCTTCCGAACGGTGCTGGAGATGCAGCCTCGGGACAGCCAAGCCGGAGACGGAGCTGGCATCACAAGGGAAGAAAAGGTGAGTATGACTTGAAATAGTCTGGAGAGAACCCAAGGCTTGCGAGAAGTCACCTTTCTGCAAATGACATCAGCAGTGGTAGGGTGACTAACGTACACACAAACCAACTTAGATGCTTCCTTGCTCCAACAATCCCTCCCTATCTACTTCAGCCCATCCCTGACCTGATTAATTCAGAGGAAGTCCTTGCCATTGGGATTGGCAGATGGCTTTGCCAGTCCGAAGTCAGATTTTATTAGGCTTCTCTGATGAAGTAAGGGAAGGTCAGGGCTGAGCAGGAAGGGCTTAGGAGCTTTGAGAACAACTTCCAGATTCTTTGGCAAAGTAAATAATGGCACTGTAGAGTTGGCTACAAAATCCCTCTCCACTCAGCTGCTAACCAGACCCTATGTAGATAGCCACCTCTCTGTGTATGAACGACCTCCAGCCAAAATATCAATGGATACAGAGTGCTTCAAGCACAAGGGCGAGAAATCGCATGAATCTGGGAAGAAATTACAGAGTAGAAAGCAAACTAGGGTGAGGTTTGGATTTGAGGGTAACCAAAGGTTGGGGGTGGGGCCTATGATTTAGGGGAAACAGGGGACAGAAGAATGGGCCACCAGAGTGAAACTTTCCAGTTTGTTTCAAGACCAGCAGTGGATTCTACTTAGAAGAGACGTATGTCCATCCACCAACCCATATTCACCCCACAGCACAGCCAAGTCCTTCTGGCTCAGTGGTCCTCAACTTCCTAATGCTCTCTGACCCTTTTAACACAGTTCGTCACGCTGGGGTGACCCCCATAAAGTTACTTCGTTGCTACGTCATAACTGTAATCTTGCTACTGCTATGGATAGTAGTGTACATATCCTGATAGCAGGTATCTGACATGTGACACCTGTGACACCTGTGGGGGTTGAGAACTGCTGCCCCTAACTGCAGCCCCCACGGGGCTCATAAGCAAACATAAGGAAACGGCCTTGGAAGGTTAGGGTAGAAGAGCTGAGCACTTGCCAAACATTAATGCTGCAGGAACTGATTCTGAGCAAACTGATCGGTGCTGAGGGGAGGAGCTAGAGTTCTGTTCAAAGTTGGGAGTGATATCCTTCAGACAGATGTTATAAAGGTTCACTATGCCTAACAATGAGCTATACGGTTTGAAAGCCTCATTCTGAGGGACTTGAGTGCATCTTGGTGGTAGAGCAACTAACTGCCTGCCACATACAAAGGCCCCTACATTCAGACTTCAGAACCAGGACAAAAGGAAAGGGAAGCCTGCCACTCACATCTGAGATAAGTGGCTACAGTCACAGCTCTGTGATCAGAATACCCAACAGAGACAATTTAGGAGTAGCTTGTTTTGGCTTGTGGTTTCAAGGGGATAGTGTAGAATAGCTGCATCCATGGAGACAGGAGCATGAGGTAGATGCATTATTTACAGAGGAATGGACCAGAAAGCAGAGAGCCCATGGCCTGAAGCTGGGGTGGGTAGAACAGACTCCAGTGACCTTCTGTCAGCTAAACCCTACCTACCTCCCAAATGAACCTGCGTGGGACATTTCAGATCCAAACCATAACATGGAATATGTATGCCCAGCAGTTGGGACACTGATGACTATGATGTAAATGGGCATACTTACTAATCACCCTTTCCCACCATTCCATATGTGAGACAAAATCAGAGGCTAAGGGGAAGTACTGAAGCCAACCCACAAAGAAAAATGCCTCTGTTTCTGACAACAGCCAGGACTGCGTAAGTAGTGGACAAGAGCCTTCAAGCAAGGTCCGACCCGTTATGCAGAGCACACATGCAGGTTATCAAGTACATGGTCCATCATGTCTTGCCCCGCTACTCAACCATGGAATTGTTTTGCGCGTGGTTCCTGTGTTTTTATAGCCCCGCAGGTCAGGAGGCAGAGAGCGAAAGCCAGAGCTTGCCTTTGCATCCACACACTTGAAACCCTGAACTAAGTCACTAGGCACATTCCACCTCTGTGAGGGGAAGCTGGGATCAGCATGGCTAGCTGCTGTGAGCCTGGGAGAAAGAGAGAGACAACTAGTATCTACAATACTTTAACCCAAGTGGGTTTCTTTGAAGACACTGTGAGCTCACATGACAACCTGACCTAGAACTGCTGCTTGGTCTCCAGTGACTATTTGGGGCAGACAATTCTGCCAACAGCCAGGAGGACAGCTTCTGTGCATCCACTGCTCGGACCACCATAACCGAACGCAGAAATCTGGCTAACTTAAAACAACAGAAAGTCAAGTCGTCATGTATTGAAACCTAGATGCTCACTTGAGGCGACCGTGGGTGAGACTGTTTCTGAGGCTTTTCCTCCTTGCTTGCCATGACCATCTCCTCAATTGTGTTTGCGTGTGGCCTTGCCTTTTCCTTATGTGCCCATACCTCCTCGTCACTAATAAGACTGGATTAGGGCCTACCCCAATAGCTCCCTTTTCATATATTCTCCTCCCGAAAGGTCTATGTCCAAATCCAGTCATATTCTGAGGCGCTGAGGATTGGGGTTCAACATCTGAATCTGGAGGGGACTCCGATCAGTCAGAGTGCTGGTCTCTTCCAGCATCGCCCTGAGGTGGAAACCTGCCTTCCTTCTGTGGTGATGAAGCAGGATTTCATGGTACTGAAAAACTAACTAGCTAGCCATTTGGAGAAAAGTACACCAGCGTCCGTTCCCTGGCTCTTTTGGTAAAAAAGTAAAAGTATAGCTTAAATTTCTCTAGTATTGAAATGCAAAACAGGAAAACTATAAACGCATTGGAAGCTCACTTTCATGGATGTCTTTATGGTTGTACAAAGAAGGTACTTCTCAGCTTTTTAGAAGCCTCAAAAAAATCTAAGAACACAAAGATTAATAATTTTGATGGACAATTTTTTAAGACCTAGAGAGATGGCTTAGATGTTAAGAGTAGTGCTTGTTGTTTGGATTCTTGTCCCAGCACCTACATCAGGCAGCTCACAACCACCTGTAATTCCAGCCTCAGGGAAATCAAAGATAAATATGCAATAAGAAAAGTGACACTATCTCAGTGACATCTAAGGGAGGCAAAATGTCATTTTCCGTAACGCTGAGGGTTTTCAAATGTGATGGTCCACAGTTGTGAGAGCTAAAATGAAAGACCTCACCATCTCTGCTGGTAAAGGTTGACCTGACAGAACAATTTAACAATAGCTGCCAAGGTTCAAGATGTTCACGTTTTCCATTTGTGAGTCTACTTCTTCGAAACTGCCCAGTGAAAGCAGCCAAAGCATACAGATTTTATGATGCAGTTACATTTACTTACTGCAGAATTTTTATTGTGTAGAAATGATGAACAGACCAATTACCAAGAGGACAATAAATGAGGTATATCGAAAGAGTGAAATAATACACACTTTAAATAAAGAAAGCAATTCCGTATATAGCAACAGAGGACTTTACTCCACATTTATAGGGAAGCCAGTCACAATGGCCCACACCTTTAGTCCCAGCGTTGGGGAGGCAGAGGCGGGCAGATCTTAGTAAGTTCAAAGCCAACCTAGTCTACATAGCAAGTTCCAGGCCAGCCAGTATACAAAGTGGTACCCTGTCTCAATAAGTAAATCAGTAAAAAAGGATGCATGGGGACAGGCCTGTAGATCAGTGGTGGAGTACTGAATTCAATCCCCAGTACTGAGGAGAAGAAAAGTGTGGGTGTGGGTGTGTTTTGTATACGTGTATGCATAGACAGAGGGAGAGAAACTGATAAGCATGGTAGTGGTTGGATGGGTAATAAATGCACAAATAATAATTGTTAAGTGAATGTGGCTGGCTGATGACTAAGAAGTGAAACTGTTCAGTACATTGAAGAAAATATGCAAACATTGGCAGCTTTCTTATGGGAAGAAAAGACTCTAGAAGGCTTTTTTTTCCCTGATTTTCTGGTAAATATGTATTACTTTCTCAAAAAGAAGGAAAAAGCAGAGGTGTTGCTTATGGAAATGAAATTGACCTCATCCCTTGGAAGGCATCCTTTCTGAAGGAATCCTGGGGGCTCCCTGAGCAAAGAAGAGTCCTCCGCTGTCTCCTCCCAGCTTCTCCTCACCCACAGCTCCTTCCCAGGCCTCCACACTTAACAAGAGACAGGATAGAACTCAGTGTCCCCAGCCTTGTGTATTTTGGAGCAACGTCTCTAGACCATCTCTTCATCTCATTGTGAGTCACAGCCAAATGGCTGTTCACTGACACAGGACTGTTTCTTCAATTCCACTCCAGAGACAAAAATATAATATAAATTTAGCCATTTGTCTCCGGCTCTGGCAGCAGCTTTCAGGTACCATTAAAATTCCATTCCACTGTTTGCTGTGATAGCAACCACAGACCTATTTGCTGTGGGATGATGGGCTCTTGGTTTTTGTTTTGTTTTTTTTTTTTTTTTTTCCTACCATCAGCTCTTTTTCCTGGGGAATGGATTGTGTGTTCACAATTCAAGGCAAGGTGAATATTAATCATCCTTTACATTAATATAGTCCTTTAAAGCTTTCAACATACATCAGCTCATTTGATTTGGTCTTCAAGTCAACCCCTTAGAGTTGGGGGAGGGGAGCCAACCAAGACAGACTCGAGTGGATATGTTTACCGAAGTAAACCTGAGGCCTAACTGACTTGCTTTCGTCCCATGAGGACTTGGTTAACTCAGTCAGGGTTCCTTGACTGTAAGCAACAGATACCAATCTAGCTAAACTAAGCAAAAACTAACTTTCCTATGTCAAACGAACCAATCAAAGAAAAGACAACCACCAACGGCTCCAGGGTCTCAGTGTGGAAGAAGCCTGTGGGGGTCTTCAGGACCTCTCCTTTCTCCCACTGGCTCCTTGGATCCCAGGTTTTAAACTTTCTTGCTCCTAAGAATACAATCGGATCCTTACTTGAGTAAGCAGAAGCTTGCACAAGTGACTCTCCAGAAAGATGGGGAAGGCATTTCCCAAAGAAGACAGAGGTCTGCTCTTGGAGGAAGGGATGAAGGGATGAAGATGTCACGGTTAACAAAGGCCAGGCAGGACTCTGGAGCTCAGCGCTTACAACTTAGAAAGGCTGGCTCATGCTCACCTGCTCACACCTTCCCGCTCCCTCCACTCTACTCTGCTGGCCATATGGCCCTGATGTGTGCACAGCTTCATTTGTCTTTCCCTGCTAATGAACCTCCCAGGCTTACTCATTTCCTCCAAAACAGCAGGCTCAGCCTCCAAGTGCTTGCCCCCAAATAACCCACAATCTTTGTCCCTCGGTTTCAATTTTCCAGGGTTATTCTATAGCTCCTCGGGCCTAATTAGCTGATAGTTTGCAAGAGAAAAGGAATTGCAGGAAGAAGGTGTTTAAGTGATAGATGACCATGCCCCTTTCAGAATTCACAAACAGAAAGCCACAGTAGCACTGCTTGGAAATACAGATCAGAGGGAAGTGAAGGGAATCCCCCTGTATCCATGCCCTTCCCTATAGATGCCAAAGTCCCAAATGCCATCTGTCAATGGCTTAGTATCTGCAATGTAAGCTATGCACATCCTCTGGTATTCCTTATACAGTACTGGGCCTTATGCATGTTAGGCAAGTGCTTTAGTGAGGTATAGTCCGTTCCATTCCTTATACCTTATATCACCCCTAGATTAGTTACAATGCCTAAAGTTGTACAAATAGTTATACTGTGTTGTTTAAGGAATAATGACACGATATGTTTGAATTTTGATCCATGGTTGTCTGGATTTGAGGATATGAGAACCACTGACTTGGAAGGCTGTCAATGTGTGCTTGTGTGCTTCAGCCCCACATGGCCTACAAGGGGCATCTTAGGCCAAAGATCCACTTTAGTTCCTATAGCTAATTGGGTCAGCCTGTGAGTTTTTCAACATCAATTCTTACAATTCTTTTCAGGCTGGTCACACAAGTCACAGTGGATTGGCCAGCCTCTGGAGAGAAGTGTCCTGAGGTCATTTCTCAATCCTGGCTTAGCTGACCCAAGCAAGCCAGCCAGTGTGTGATGAAAGAAAGGATGGCAGGTGGTAGGTGACCATCATTTAGTGTCCATTGCAGGAGGTTGGAATTCCTTGATTTAAAAAAAAAAATTATATTAATTCTTTGAGATTTTTATACAATGTATTTTGATCACATTTACCCCTCACTACTCCCCCAAACTCCACCCAGATTTGGAACCCCACCTCCATTATACCCTTTGCTTCATGGTTTCTGTTGTTTTTGTCATGGTTGGTTTTTAATAATCACCTCACAAAGGCCTGGGAGCGGACTGGCTTCATCATTTGCAGGTCTTTTGCAAGCAACCATAGCTGCTACGGATTTAAAAATACAACAGTCCTGCCGTGTCCTGCCACTGTTTTGCTTAGGTCCTTACCAGAGCCCAGCTATTACAGTCTTTACCCTCTTTCTGCCCAGCTCGTGATCCCTGGGGTGGAGCGATACAGATGTGTGTGACTGAGCATACTACAGTCACTTTGACTGTTCTTGAGACTCTACGTTAACCCTCACCCACTGTACAAAGCAGCTTACCTAAGGAGGTTGAAGAGCTGTGCTCACCTGTGGGTAGAGAGACATGAAGTTGGAAGGTAGTTTGATACTGTGGCCATTTGGCCTACTACCCCTGGGGCTTGGGTTTCTCAACCATAGGGTTCATAGCCAGAATTACCATACCAGGCAGGTATTTCCATGGAATCCCTTCTTAACTCTATATTTTCTGCCATGGAACAGGTCAAAACCTTTCTGGAAGAAATACTAGATCGGATGACAGATGAATTTAACATCACGGAGCTAATGGCTAAGGTGGAGGAACGCACCCCGTACATTGTAGTTGCCCTCCAGGAGTGTGAACGCATGAACATCCTTACCAGAGAGATCCAGCACTCACTAAGAGAGTTGCATCTTGGCTTACAGGTGAGTAAAAGGGACATTGCGGGAGGACATAGCTGGACTCCACAGGGACAGAGTGACAGACAGCCAAGGACCAGGGCACTGAAGGGCAATTGCTCCAAAGCCATCCAAATGCCTGAAAGGTGTCACTACACAGAAGCCAGACTGGCAATTGGGACATCTGAAAGAATGAGTGTAGTATTCAGTCCCTGTTCAATGGAATCTTCTATGTCCATGGATAATGACTTGCATGCATCTACACTGACATCTTTAGTAAAAGAGTTATCATCTCTGGCTGGAAGAGCAGCTCAGTGGTAGAGCTTGGCCAGCATGCACAAGGCCCTGGTCTTGATCCCCAGTATCTCAGAAGTATGTGTGCCTATAATATAGAAACTATTTGTAGTTTACATTGAAAGCTCAGTCAGGCCCCCAAAGTCCAGACTCTAGACCTGGAGTCTGCTGGTGCTGCCATGTCTTGTTTTGGGAGTTATACAATGATGGCCGTGTGTGTGTGTGTGTGTGTGTGTGTGTGTGTGTGTGTGTGTGTAAACAAACTGAGCAGTAGAAAATGTAGGGTTGTTTGTTTCTTTTCATCTCTATCCCCACACACATACACAATATGGGCAGGGGGAAATAATATGGAAGACGAGATGGAAAAGCCCAGGCTGTTGAGGGCAGGCAGCATTTGATGGCTTCCAAATTCCATGTCAGCATATAATCCAATAAATGGCAAAATTCTGCAAAAGTCTCAAATGTAATGCAGCTCTTTGCCTGTCATATTTTGCATCTCTCTTCCTGGGTAAGCAGGTATATAGTAGCAATTACCTTGAGTGGGTTCGCTGCAGTCATAGCCTATTGAAGCCATGCAATTTGACACAGGCTGTTTACCCATTTGACTTCCAATTTGTTCACTCATTTTTCTTCTAAGAACCTTCACTGTGCCTCTGTGCAGTCAATCATGAAGAATGCCTGGGCAGAGATCGGGAGGCACTGTGGAGTTTCTCTCCCTTCAGTCTAGCTCCCATGGTGTTGATTGATGGGCTCTGTAGGCAGATCTCAACACTCTGTGGGAAAGGATACAAAGATACTGACATGGAGCCATCCCTGCAGGACAGTCCAATAGAAGGCTTATAAAGAGAAGCTAGAGGAGGAAGCAGGAAAAGGTCTATAGATAAGAGAAGAAGGCACAGTGAGGCCTTTGAGGAAAGGTGAACAGGCACACTAAGGACAAAACAACAAGGTTGCTAGAGACCAGAGCAGAGGACCCGAGAGTCCACCTGCTGTGCCAGACGCAAACATTTCACCCAGACAAGCAACAGTGTATGGTGAACTTCTAGAATGTGATGGAACAACCACCTAGAAGTAGTGAGGAACCTGTATGACCTGGAAGGAATTTCCTAATCAGAATCCTCTTGGGAAACAGTTTCATGAGGATGGTCCCCAGAGTGGCCTGGTCATCAGACTCATATAACACATTCTCCCATCTCCATCTGTATCACCAGTCTGGCTGTCTGCCCTGGTGACCTCAAGGTGAGGCCGTGTAATCAACACCAGATGACCCTAGAGATGAGTTCAGCTTCCATGGAGGAGGAAGGGTAGAGGACGCCCTCCATGACAAAAGGAGGCAGAGATCAGAGCAGGGAAAGCATTTAGGCTCAGAGAAGGGAGCAGCAGAGGAAGGAAACCCCCAAAGGACAGTTGCAACAGCAGGGCCTCCCAGAGGGAAGTGCACCAGAACCTGCTAGATGAACCAGTAGGGAAGTCTGCTTCCAAGCTAAGCAGGGGCTTAGGTGACCTGACAACCTAGCAGAGATAGGAAGAGCTAATGCTGCTGCCCTCACCCCTCCTCCACAGTCACTTCACAATTTTAAGCCGCTGTTGGCTCAGTGTAGGAAAAAGTGGGCAGGCATCTCCAGTCTCCCAGCACATAAAACAAGCCAACTGCCATCCCAAACGAGGCATCACAGTCACAAAACGCCCGGCCCTTAGAGTTAATCACCAAACACTCTCAGCCTTATGATAAAAGCATTTGTGTTCCCAGTAAATCAGAACCGACTGGCTGTAAAACCATGTGGACCCAGGAAGTCCTAGTTGAGCTATGAGATACAGCCCTGAAGGTCTGTAACAGCTCAAAGCACACAGATGGTGGGGGTGGAGGAAGAAATCTGAGGAAAAGCCAGCTGGCTACAGACATGTCCCTCAGAGAGGATTTCTCTTGGGAATTTACCAATGTCAGACATCTAGCTCTCAGTCTTCTTAGGTGTTCTGATTCCTATTAGTCAGATGCACAAAAGCTTGATCTACAAGATTCCTAAATGCTGATTCTTTTTTTTTAACCATTATAACTAGTAATTTTCAAAGGAGCATATACTGATAGAAGACTAGAAAATTCTCTTCCTACAGAGGTACAAGAATCCAAATTTTTAGACTTGTCCAATACAGTAGATACTAATGTAAATGACACATCAAAGATCAAATACTGTAAAATGTGTCATTAATAATTTGATTATTTATCCAAATATTTGATATTTTAGGTATATTGCATTAAAAGAAACATTCGGAAAATTAGATTCATCTCTTTCACATTTTGAAACAGCTCCCAGAAGATCTTGGAATCCTCATGGGTCTTATTTCCCTTGGCTAGCCTGGCACCCGGGCATGCCTGGAACTTCTCACTGTTCAAATAACTGATGACCTTTTTTTCCCCCCTGTGCTTTCTTTTTTTGTAAGTCTGTGCACTTGTTCAAATGCATAGGCTGGCTGGCTGATGTTGGGTCTTAACTCCTACACATTGTAGACTTCAGAACAAGTTGGAAGGAGCATCTTGTTCCGAGTCTTTGATCATCATCACCCCTGGGCACTTGCCTAGGCCTGATGCCTTTTGGCTAGCTCTTCTCTACCAGAGATTCAGATGAGCTAGACAGTGGCCCGCCTCTGTCTGGAAGCTGCAGTGGATACTGTGGGACTCTTATCATTCTGTTTCCTTCCCATCTCCTGTTTCCTGGTGACGTGTCTGAAAGCCAGGCCCAAGGAGAATGATGTGTCTATAGGTCTACAATCCCAGCCCTTGAGAGGCAAGATTACTAATTCAAGGCCAGTTCGGGCTATGGAATGAAACTCTATTCCTAAACACTAAGGAGAAGAGAGATAGTTCAGGGATACAGTGCTTCCTTAGAATGTGTGAAAGCACCAGGTTCAAACCCCAGGATGGCGTGGGGGTGGGGTGAGGTAAAGCTAGCTTCAGAGACCATTTTCCTGAGAAGAATGGATAGGGAGCTGACCACAAGCCCTCAGATAGAGGGAAGTGTCATCCCCAGCCTGTCCTCTTTGGACTGAATGCTTCTGCTGCCTTGTGAACACAGCCCGCCTACTGATGACCTTCCAAATGGAGGTTTCTGGGCTCACCTGCCTCCTCCCTTCGCTTTGGTCTGACTTCAGCCTATGAATCTAGCTTCCAACACACTGTGACTCAAAGGAACGAGAGCCTATAGGAAAAAAAAATAAAGTTTTCACTCTATTGTATCAAAGAAAGATTATGAAAGCATTTATTTATAGGGATGAATAAAATAGATAAGGTCACGGACACGCTGCCTTCATCAGACCTGGTAAAGGTGCCACATGGACTGCCATGTCTCCCAGTTTCCCATCAGTGTGGAAGCCGAGGAAGTGTGTCACGGGCCTGGGAGGAGATGGAGGAACCAGATTTCTAAGTTTTCTTTTTGCTGACCCCCATGTGAGCAGGTAGGTTTAGACGGGAATCAGTGCTGCTCAGACCCAGGTTTCCTAACCTAGGGAAAAGGTTAGGAAACCATTTTCTTTACTGTATCACCGTTTTTAAGAAGAGCTCTAGTAGGGGCTGCTGAAGGCCCATCCATTAAGAGTGCATGTTGTTCTTGTAGAGGACGACCCAAGTTTGGTTCTCAGCACCTATGGTGGGTAGCACACAACTGCCTATAACTTCAGCTCCAGGGAGCTAACATCCCCTTTTGGCCCCTACAGAGACTGCATGCAGGTATGCAAACCTACACATAGACACATTTGCACACACCCACACACAATTTAGAAAATGAAAATGGGCCCTGGTGCCCAGAGTTTGGCCATAGGCTCTTCCTATTCACCTATGACAACCCCTACCAACCTGGTAACACCTTAGGAAAATGTCCTTTTGTTCGTTCTGAACACCGTTCAGGACAAACTGTACTCCCCTGGGCCTAAGAAGCCAACACAGGCACACTTGAATTAGGAAAGGGCGTCGTTGCCTCCCAGCTCCCTAAAGATTGAGCCTTTCTACTTCTGCTCAAAGTAATGAAAATATCTGGGTTCTGAAACCACACTATGAGGCGCCTCTGATTCTGCAGTAGTTCCTGCTTCTGTGGGAATGAGGGGGAAGCCTAGGAGGCACGACATTATTCCAGTTTCTCTCGCTTGGCATTCAAGTTAGTCAGTGCAAATCATTGTCAGAATACATTATAATATCGTAAGAAGATGTGAGGAAAATGTTAAGGCCTTAAGTTACATATTTTGTGTACCTTTGCTGTCAAAAGGAGGTTAGATTTGTGAAGGGTGTTAAGCATTAAGTATTGCATTTTTTAAAAATTAGATCTTATTTTTCTAGCATAGTTTTTAAGTTCAGAGCAATTACAGATTCACACCAGGCCCTTGTCCCATCACGCAAAATACTCTTAGCATCCCCAAAGTCTATATTTATTACAACTGAGTTCATGTTTCATTTGGGGATCTCTCATGGTGTTGCCCTTCCTATGGGTTCCATAAAGCATGGTTTCACTGCTGGTCACATTTGTGTGGAAGGGAAGTCAGTTTGTATGGGTGCATGTGTGTGTGTTTGGGGAAGGTATACAGAGAGAGAGAGAGAGAGAGACAGACAGACAGACAGACAGACAGACAGACACAGACCGACCAGAGCTCTGTCAACATTGAACCATGTTGAACCATGCTGGAGCCATCCATCCTGTTAGGAACTCTCATTGGCCTAGAACTTAACAATTAGACAAAGTTAGATGGCCAGTGAGTCCCAGGCACCTGTGAGCCTCTACCTCTCCAGCACTGGAGTGAAAGAGCACAAACCTCATGCCTGTGCTTTTGTTTGTTTGTTGTTTGGTTTAGTTTGTTTTTTAACATGGGATCTGGGGAATATACCTCAAGTCCTCATGCTTGCCTGGCAAACACTTACCAACTAAGCCATGTCCCCAGACCACTACACTTATTTTAATAGTAAGAACATCATTTTTTCCTAAAATAAAACTCAAAGACTTGTTTTCAGGCTGAACAGGGGTCTGGTAACAGAGTGTTTATTGACTTAGCCAGAGGAGATAACCAGAAACAAAGGACTTCTCTGTACAAACAAAGGGCAGCAGTAGGCACTGTCTGGAGTTCAGAAGGACTTATAGATTTGTCTCACTCTGACACAGTCCTCTAAGTGGGCCACTTGAGGACCAGGAGGGCATATTCATCACACTTCAGTGACACCAATAGTCTGTGCCCTAATGACTTCTTATGAATCTTGTGGGGCTACAGTTTGGGACAAATCCAGAATGGAGTTATTCTCTGTCTTCTCACATGACAGAAAATTTTCCCATGTATACAGTAATTGCCATTGATAAACCCAAACTTGATACAGCTCAAACCAGTTTTATGGGGAAGCAAACTTAACTGCATCTTTTCCCAGGCAGGCATGGTGATGCACACCAGCAAACTCAGCACGAGGGAGGCTGAGACAAAAGGAATGTGAGCTGGAAACTAGCCTTGGTTATGAAATCTCTCTCTCTCTCTCTCTCTCTCTCTCTCTCTCTCTCACACACACACACACACACACACACACACACACAAACACACACTTTCATGTTGGCTCTATGGTACTTCGTTATTTGTAATAATCGATTACTTTTGTACATATCCTCTTAACCAGATTGGCAAGCAAACGGTAATATTATAGTCATATAATATTGGTTTTTTTTTTAAGCTGTAACATAAAAGATTTTTAGCATGCCCTGGCAAAAGTAGATACATTCTACAGTCTCCATTAATGGGAAATGTAGCCTTTCCACTCAGAGTAGGAACACTCTGAGAACCTAATCTAATACCCAGGCTTATTATTCTGTACAGAACAGAGCAGGACATTCTCCTGCCTTCCCTCATCCCCTCGATGTATTACATATTCACAAATGCTCTTGGTATCCAGAAGGGCCAGCTTACATTTTACCCCCCAGCCCCTGACAAATGAGAAGACCAGCATCTTTCTCTACCCTGATATACCATATATGACTTCTTCACCCTCACTCAGACTAGGATGTAAGACCAAGCTAAAGAACTATGCATGTTGAAGCTTCTACGGTGCTTGGGACATCCATGCCTGCCAAGCCACATAGGGCTACTGAGTACATGCAATGCTGCCAATGGGACTTGTTAGCCCATGAAAAGGTTGCTGACTTTGCCAGAACTACCATGGGAGCCTTCAGTACCTATGCCCAGTAATTGCACTAGGAATTAAGCTCACATTTGTGCTGCTGCTGCTGAAGTGGCAACTGTGGGTACTAGGCATGTTATAAAGTACCAGCCTTGGTAAGACAAATTCTGCAAAGCAAATACAAGACAGGACCACACTAGCAGCCGGTACCCCTGGAGTCAGCTCCCATCTATATGTCAAAGGACACAAAGGCTAGTGCTTCCTGAGACTTCTGCCTCCTTAACTCTTTTTCTTCCTATTGGTCTTTAGGGGGAGCTGACCATGACCAGCGAGATGGAAAACTTACAGAATGCCCTATACCTAGATGTGGTCCCAGAGTCCTGGGCCAGGCGAGCCTACCCTTCCACAGCAGGCCTAGCAGCCTGGTTTCTGGACCTGCTTAACAGAATTAAAGAGCTGGAAGCCTGGACAGGCGACTTCTTGATGCCCTCAACGGTGTGGCTGACGGGCTTCTTCAACCCCCAGTCCTTCCTGACTGCCATCATGCAGTCCATGGCCCGCAAGAATGAATGGCCACTAGACCAGATGGCCCTGCAATGTGATGTGACAAAGAAGAACAGAGAGGAGTTCCGGAGCCCTCCTCGGGAAGGGGCCTACATCTATGGGCTCTTCATGGAAGGTGCCTGCTGGGACACACAGGTATAGTCTGGAGACAAGCCAAATTACACCTTGGGGTGGGTTTAATGGCATGCACGTGGACTGCCCGGTGCAGTGCTTTGGAATCTTTTTACCTGGGTGCCCTTTCTCTCCTTGAGACTTTTTCTTTAAATCCATCCAAGAGCAAAGGTTCTGAAGGTTCTGCTTAGGATGAGCTCCCGGGCACCCACACTAGCTGGATCTAACCTCAGCACCACCATTTACTAACCATGTGGCTGTGGTCTAGTGTTTCCTCTCGAGATCCCCACTGACCAAACTATAAAACAGGAGAATAGCCACTGTGAAATCAAATGGCTTACTATGTAAGAGAACTGCTCTGCATCTGGTACACAGACAGCTGAAGAGGCCATGGTGCTAATTGCTGGCCTTTCTATTCGGATGGGAAGGTATTCTGGGACTCAGAAGCCCAGGAACCACACAAATCTGAGGGGAGAAGCTGTCCCAATGGAAAGGTATCCCAAGACACGGGGGGCCCAGGAGCCGAACAGCTCTAAGGTGTGACAGTGTCCCAATGGAAAGGCATCCCGAGACAGGTGAGCCCAGGGACCAAATGGCTCTGAGGAAGCCTCTTGAGCAGAGGCAGTCCAGCTCCCAGGAGAGGGAAAACCCAGCTGAGGAGCTCAGGAGCCCAAGCCCTCTGGCTGCTTCCTTTCTCTTCCTTGCTTCTCTTCTCCTGCCAATGAGAGTCACAGCAGGCAGCAAATCTCAAAAGAGATCAGAGGCTCCAGGATGTGGAGGGATGAACCCTGGAGTGCTTGCCTGTGCTCCCTAGGGCGAGCAGACAGCAGGGAACTGAACAAAGCACAGGGGTTCTTGTGGGGTGGAGCTTTCTAGAGTGGAGATTTCAGGGTGAGGATTGGTAAGATTTCAAGTCCTGAGCTTAGGGGAACTCAGGGATTGGTGGGTTTTATTCAAACTTTTCACCTGAAATTAGCATACTCTTGGAAGGATCCTGTTAAGGGGCTAGAGATGACCTTTATGACAGTTAGAGAGGTCTGGAGGAGGGGCCTCAGGCAGGATCCTGGCCACTTTCCCACCTTGAGGGCTTATAAAGTTTACAAAGTATACAAGTCCATGGCAGAGAACACTTTTCCTGCAGCATAAGTGGTGTGAATATCTAACATTGATGGCAACTGGTAATGGGTACTGAATTTCTTTCTGGTGGAATGAACATAATTTGAAACTAATATTATTATCTCTAAGCACACTGAACATACTTTTAAAGGGCTGGCTTTATGGTATGTTAAGGACAGTCTAAGCTTGCCCTGCTCCTCCTTGTCTTGAACATTCTGTCCTGGGGACAAATGACAGTCCCTCTGTTCACTAGTTCAATCATCCACCATGACTTACATCAACCTCTGAGAGAACTAGAAAGGCAAATCATTTTAATACATTTATGAAAACAAACCAAATTATTCTGTCCACAGCAAAAGCAGGCCAGGGGCACGTGGTGAAGGGATCAGTGTCTCCCCAAGTTTCCAAGGGGTGCTTCAGGAAGCATCTAGCACATGAGGTGAGGAAGAGTCCTGTGGTTGAGCAGAGTTGGGATAGCAGCAGGTTGTCTTCTGGAAACTCGAGAACACCTCATCTTCAGTGTGCTTGCTGCAAGTCCAGATTTATCTGGCTGAGGACTCTTTGGCTCCTGAGACCATCTTAGAATCAGTAGAAACTTTATAGCCAGTTAGACAGTGGTCTTTGATAAGCCTACTGAGCCAGCCCAGAGACCATAAGACAACCTAATCTGAAAAGTTACAAAACGGCCAAGGCCTGCCCTTGTCCCCAGTTACAGGGGTAAAAAAAAAAAAAGTACCTCTTTGCAAAAAGTTGAAATGCCCCAGAGGTGACATGACCATGTAACAAAATCTCAAAGAGGTAGCAACTCTGCCTCAAACCCAAAAGCATGTGCTGGCATAAACTGCACTCCCTTCCCTGTCTAGAGCTTTAACATGGCATCTGCCAAAAACTTGCCCTTCATATCCTGATAAAATGGATATATGAAAAAGTAAAGAGGGAGAATCTATCTGAAAGTATATTAATCTGTATAGGATGGATAAACTTTAGAGTTCTGTATCAGCAACTGACTTTAAAGCAAGTTGTAATAGCACATGCTTACAATCCCAGAACTCAGGAAGCTGGCAGAAAAATGTGAGTTTAAGTACAGCTTCAGTTACACAGCAAGACTTCCCTTTCAAATAAATAAACAAGCAAAACAGATGATTTATGCTAAGCACATAAAATGTATTTTTAAAGTATGAGACAGTTTCCACTGTGGGTTATTGGGAGAATCCTGAAGAATGGGCAGTGCTCTGCCAGAACCTGGGGAAGGCGGGCTGGCTGCCTCTAGGACTAAAGTGGCTCTCCTCACATTCTTGTTCTTAGGCTGGAATCATTGCAGAGGCGAAACTGAAGGACCTGACACCCCCCATGCCTGTGATGTTCCTCAAGGCCATTCCCGCAGATAAGCAAGATTGCCGAAGTGTCTATGCTTGTCCTGTGTACAAGACTTGTCAGCGGGGACCCACCCACGTGTGGACTTTCAATCTGAAGACTAAAGAAAACCCTTCCAAGTGGGTTCTGGCTGGCGTTGCCTTGCTTCTCCAGGCTTAGCATCCTTAAGAGTCCTTGGGAGAACAAGGCTCCCTGACAGGCAAGTGGGTGAGGGGTAGTAGATTCTTTTGAAGAAGTCACAGGCATTAAACCTCCGTAGAATTTCTCTAGGGAACTTGGCGTGCCTCAAGTGAGGCTGAGTTCCTAGAGAGCCCAGAAATAGTGGAAGAAGTCTTCAGTAGTAAATTTTTCAAATAAAGTGATGCATTCAACTCTTCTAAGAACTGTTGTCATAAACAATGGTAAAGAGACCAAGACAATCAAGCTGGTAATAATGACCACAGACCTTATTACACAGTGCAGTCCTGAACCTTTGTGCTCTGGCTCACAGATACCTCACACGCACAGGCAGTACCCATCAATCATAATCTGCATGTCATTACTGCTTGGGAACACTGCCCTGTTTAGAAAGATTAGTGCTACAACACTAGCATTTCTCTGTAAAGAGCCAGAGTACGGACTCAAGGCTTTGCAAGCCACATTCTTGGCTAGAAACCTTCTACCTGGCCGCTGTGGCCCAAACATGACTACAGCCTAGACGTGGAACCAAGTGAGTGTGGCTGCCTTCCAGTAAGACTCACCAAAACAAGATCACCTCTGTTGTAGCAGCTGTCATATGGCACCTGCCATAGTGGCCTGGGATTGGGTCACGCATCTACTAAATAACCTTTCTACTCCCCGTTTGCTGAGGATACAACTGTAACCATGCAAGCAGATCCTATTAGCTTTGATATTCTGAACACTACTCATGAGACACCCCCCCACACACAGGGAGAAGTTTATACTATAAAGCTACTCACCTGGAACTTCCCAGATTTCCCACTGCGGACATAACCACTGGAAACTAAATGAGTGTGCAGCTTTGATGGGTTTCGCCCAGCTCTGTGAAGTGACTTTGGTACGGAAGGTCAGGATGAGCAGGGATCACTCTTCCTCTTCTTTCATCCTCTGCAGTAGTATTTAGTGACTCTTTAGACAGTGCTTCATGAAATAACAGGCACTCGAAGCCCCTGAAGGACTTGTCAGAGCAAGTCCTACTGTGCACAATTCCTGACTCAACTTGGTAAGGTTTAAGAAAAAAATGGGAAACCCCATTGGAATTCTTTAGGGAAGAGGAAGGTGGCAATCCAGAAGATGGAGGGAAGTAGATAAAACAGCAATAAGGATGGCTGAAAAAGCCACAAAGAATCATACTGTTTAAAAAAAAAAAAACTATAATAGACATAATTCCGTATATAAATATGCATATATAGTTTCAATGAACTATTCTTATCTAGCCTGACCGCATTCCCTCCAAGAGTCAAGGCTACCTAACAAAAACCCCAACAACAGACATGAGAAGCTGTCTTTTGAGTTTGTTGGTCAGGGCTATCCAAATATACAGCCTATTATGCTGCTGTTCTTAGTTACGCCTGAGTTACATCTGACCTGAACTGAGAACTAACTTTCAGGGTACCAGAAGGCTCCATGCAAGTTTCCAAAGATGAGACACAACCAACAGCCCTACCCAGCCACAACACTTCCCAACAGTCCTACCCAGCTACAACACCTCCCAACAGTCCTACCCAGCCACACTACCTCCCAACAGTCCTACCCAGCCACACAACCTCCCAACAGTCCTACCCAGCCACAACACCTCCCAACAGCCCTACCCAGCTACAACACCTCCCTGTTGGGTCCTCCCTCTGAACATTGTGTTGTGCCTCTTACAGGCATGCTGGGGGTCGCTCCCCAGATCAGCCAGAGTACAGCAAAACGGCTGGAACACAGCGTCCTCAGACCGCCCACTGTCAACGCCCACTCGTTGCCCGGACCAACCACCAATGTCGTCACGCCTACTCGATTGGACCCGCCTTCTGGACACAGCTCCGCAAAGGACCGGACTGCGCGCCATTCCACCATTGAGCCATGCAGAGACAATGGGACATTGGGGCACGTGGGAGAGGGTTGGGTTCTCCCGCGTGTAATCAATAAATAGTAATAATCTTTCTTGCAGGTCATCTTATTTTAGGGAGATTAGCTCTGAAGTGCGAACCCACCCCAAGGTGTGTTCTGCGCACGCAGGCAGGCACTGGTCAGCGTGCAGACAGAAACAATACACCTCCCAACAGTCCTACCCAGCCACACAACCTCCCAACAGTCCTACCCAGCCACAACACCTCCCAACAGTCCTACCCAGCTACACCTCCTCCCAACAGTCCTACCCAGCTACAACACCTCCCAACAGTCCTACCCAGCTACAACACCCCAGCAGTCCTACCCAGTCACAACACCTCCCAACAGTCCTACCCAGCCACAACACCTCCCAACAGTCCTACCCAGCCACAACACCTCCCAACAGCCCTACCCAGATACACTTCCCAACAGCCCTACCCAGCCACACCTCCCAAAAGTCCTACCCAGCCACAACACCTAACAGCCCTACCCTGCCACAACACCTCCCAACAGCCCTACCCAGCCATGACACCTCCCAACAGTCCTACCCAGCTACAACACCTCCCAACAGTCCTACCCAGCCACAACACCTCCCAACAGTCCTACCCAGCCACAACACCTCCCAACAGTCCTACCCAGCCACGACACCTCCCAACAGTCCTACCCAGCCACACAACCTCCCAACAGCCCTACCCAGATACACTTCCCAACAGCCCTACCCAGCCACAACACCTCCCAACAGCCCTACCCAGCCACAACACCTCCCAACAGCCCTACCCAGCCACAACACCTCCCAACAGCCCTACCCAGCCATGACACCTCCCAACAGTCCTACCCGGCTACACCTCCTCCCAACAGTCCTACCCAGCTACAACACCTCCCAACAGCCCTACCCAGATATAACACCTCCCAACAGTCCTACCGAGCCACAACACCTCCCAACAGTCCTACCCAGCCACAAGACCTCCCAACAGCCCTACCCAGCCACAACACCTCCCAACAGCCCTAGCCAGCTACAACGCCTCCCAACACAGCACCTCCAAAAGACATCAGCTACCAGCATGGCACAGTAACCCTAAAGGTGTGGTAGCAGCACACAGAATCCTGGCAGTAACCAATAGCTCTCTAATCCACTCAACAAAAAGGAGACCTAGCTAGCTACTCAGCACTAGTTAAGCAATGGTAATTAGAGGAGATTCTAATATAGATATAGAGATTTATGCATGCATACATTAACATGGGTGAAAATAGAGGTCATGAATGTGAACGGGAGTCAGGAGGGGTACATGGGAGTGCTGGTAGAAGTTTCACTGTACCAAGGTAGGAAACTTTGAGATATACAACTTGTGATTACAAGGACAAATGGGCAGGTTAGACATATATATGTTAATAAAGTCCTGGGCACTATTAAAAACTAGATCGATACTATTGATTTCTTCCTAACACCCTACAGGCAAAATGAGGTAATAAAGAACATTTGAAAACATAAAACACTCTGGCAATAATAATAGTCCAGGAAGGATGCCAGGAGAAAGGAGGAGAGTTGAAGCCTGTGAACACGTGGCAGGCCGACTTACCTGAGGTAGAGGTTGCCCAGCATGGCCCATGCTTTTGCTTTCTAGTTTCTTTCAGCTACATTACCAACCTGATAGGTGTCTATGGGGTGGTCCTGGAGCTCTGTCCCCACATGGGCTCTATGAAAACTGTATATTCAGAAGTGAGAGTCAAAACACAGTGAACACGGCAGATACAAGGACGATAGAGACCAACTCAGCTCAGTTTATTTCAAGTAAGGGACAGTTAGACAGGAACTCTGTCACCAGTCTGACAAAGATGGCATGCACTCGAAGTCGACCCTACCTCCCCTTCTGTGAGAGCCTGCTCTAGAAGCCAGTCAGGCTCTCATCGGAGAGCTACTACAGTCATTATCTACACTGCATGTCTTTCCTAGGGGGTCCAAAATAGGAGGCCAGCTGAAACAAATAAGAACTGTTTTCTTTTCCTGGTGCAAAAAGAAAAACTCAACTCAACTCAGAACAACATCCCCTCCACAGCAAAACAGTGCCCAGCTCCTCTCCCTCCAACACATTGAGAGGAGGAAGTCGTTTCTCGTCCAAGTTCTTCAGGCAGAGCTGAGCAGGCTTGCAATGGACTGCAGTGCCTGGGGACGTGGCTATGGGCAGGCCTTCTTCCCCAAGTGTGACCTCTGATGCTTGTCAAGGCTGGAGCTCCAGCTGAACTGCTTGCCGCAGTGGGTACATTTATAAGGTTTCTCACCTGTATGAACCCTTTGATGTCTATTGAAGTTTGACCTCTGAATAAAGCTTTTCTCACAGATGGGGCATTTATAGGGTTTCTCTCCTGTGTGGATTTTCTCGTGGTGGCGCAAGCCTGAGAAGTCACTAAAGCCTTTCCCACAGTAATCACATTTACAGGGCTTCTCTCCTGTGTGAGTTCTCTGATGTTTCACAAAGTCTGAGCTTCGTAGAAAGGCTTTTTTGCAAATGCGGCAATGAAAGTATGTCTCTCCGGTATGAGTCCTTTGGTGAAAAACAAGCTGTGAATTCCTATAGAAGGTTTTCCCACACTCTCTGCAAGTGGGCAGTTTCTGGGCCATGGGGGCTCTGGCCTGTCCCTTCTGAGAGGCCTCTCTCTTCTCCTCTAGCCACAAGGCAGACAGTTCTCCCGAGGATGAGCTCTGTATGTGCTGACCTGGCTGTTTCCCAGAGCCCCTTTCATAAGGAAAGAGATGTGCCCCAGTTCCCTCACCCTGAAGGTTTTCCAGAGCTTCTGGGACACTGTCTCCTCCAAAGTGATGTGGCTCACTCTCACCGAAGAAATCACTCAAGGCAGTCTGTGGTGGAGCCTCACCTGATGCCTGACAGAAAACATCCAGACATCCCTGGTCCCTGTGATTTTCCAAGTTTAGGTTCTCTTTGTCATTTTCTTGTCTGTCTTCTGAAAGGAAAAAGAAGGTTTAAGTGGCAATAACTGCTATGCCCTGTTATCCAAATGATGCAAAGATGGCACTAGGCCAGCATCACATTTCTTTTTACTGAAAGAGTATCCATAACTGTGGAAGAAAACTATCACCCCGGTACCTTAGCACTCCAGACTCATTCTGCCTGGGCTCGGTTCAAGGCTACATCAACTGGCTCTGAAGCCGAGCCACTCACTCTGAAGAGCACAGGCTTCTAGTGAGCTTTTCTGACACCTCTACAGGCAGACAGTATGCACTTGAGGGCCAAAACCACCAAAATTATATACAATCAGTGCTTGTTAAATGGTTGTTTTTCTTTCTAAGGTTTATTTTATTATCTGTAATTATGTGTATGTAAGTATGTATATATATATATATATATATATATATATATATATATATATATATATATATACAGCATTACCAATTATTACGAGATATATGACACTGGGCTCACAATGCGGCCCCAGCTAGCCTGAAACTTTCATCAGCCAGGCTGGCCTCAGACTCCAAGAAATCTGCCTGCCTCTGCCCCTGAGTGCTGGATTTAAGGTGTGTGCCACCACTGTATCTGGACTTCCAGTCTAATTTCACTTGCATGCACGTATGTATAACCTACTTTTAGATAAAACTGATGTCATATTGAACACAGTTCTATATCTGGCTAGATAGCATTTATATATTAAATAGTGACCCTAGTCTATGTAATATTTAACATGAATTCTCATATAAGAAACCTAAATTATTTTGGGGTGGGGTGTGGGGAGGGACGTGTTGAGACAGGGTTTCTCTGTATTGTCCTGGCTGTCCTAGAACTAGGTCTATAGACCATACTGGCCTTGAATTCAGAGAGATCTACATGCCTCTGCCTCCTACGTGCTGGGATTAAAGGCATGCACCATTACCGCCTGAGCAGGAAATCTAAAATTTAGTTAATAAACTTCATGAATGTTTTATTGTAGGCTCAATGCACTAAGGCTCTATTGTGCCACAGCAGCTAACTAGAGCAGTTCTATGTGCCTTGCTATCTATACACATTTTATGTAAGTCGTTTTGGTTTTGCTGTGTAGCCCAGGCTACCCTCAAACTCTTAGGCTCAGGTCATACTCCTGCTCAGCCTCTTGGGTAGCTGGAAATTCAAGCACTGGACACCACATCTAGTTATACATGCTTTAGTAACTTGTGTAGGCAATTATGCCTTTTCTCATAATGCAGGTTTCTGATTATTATTGAGCTGGTAAAGATTTTATTTTTTTATTTTGGTTGGAAGGTTTATTTAAACTTTTAAAAATTACCTTATCCTTATAAATCTAAGATTTTATTCAGTGCCAGGCATAGAATCATACACCTATAATCCCTGGGTGGGAAGGTGAGGCAGGAAGATCACAAGTTCAAGGGCAGCTCAGGCAACACAGAAAGACCCATCTTTAAAATAAAACAAGGGATCCTGAGCTACAGGTTCAAGGCCAGCAGCTCTACCTAAGACTCAGCCTCAAAAAGTTAAACCAAACTAAACAAAAACAAACAAGAGGTTGTTTTCTTCTCTCTTTTTATTCTCACCTTACCTGAACTGCCAGGCCTACACACTGATCAGAGAATAGAACTGAACATGTTCGTTCTCTGAGTGCCACAGCCCATTCGAAGGGTAAATAAAGTACTGTCTGCTGTCTTTAAAGAAGAGTCCAGTAACAGCCACCATGAAAATAATAATAAATATATTGTGAATTTAAGAATTCCCCACTGTGGAAACCTATGCCCTTAATCATGTTATTTACTACAATAAATATCACTATAATAAGCAATTCTTTTCATAAGTGTTTACCCATTTTCTGATCAATGCCTTAAAGGAATTCCTCAGAGCACAACTGCAATACCTAATGGCTTGAACAATATGGTTTTGTTTTGTTTTGTAAATTGTTCTTAAATTTAGTGTGTGTGTGTGTGTGTGTGTGTGTGTGTGTGCCTGAGTGTGTATATGTGCACCACACATACACAGGAACCTATGAAGGTGAGAAGAGGGTGTTGGATCCCCTGAGACTGGAGTTACAGGTGGTTGTGAGCTGCTATGTAGATCCTGGGAACCAAACCCAGCTCCTCAACATGAATCCTAAACCACTGAGCTATCTCTCCAGCCCCGCAGTTCCTAATACCTACTGGTGCCTGACTTTCTCAGAAGGGCTGTCCCATCCTCTGGTATGTTGTTAAGCAGGAGAAATGGGAGGGTGCTAATACTTGAGTACTGAATGCTTTTTCTATGTATGCTATTTAGGCCAGTGAAAAAACGGATTTTTGTTATTGTAAATGTTAATTCCTCAGTGATAAAAGGATAAATCTTTTCCCTCCCACATCTGGGAGCTACTTTTTATACTTCAAGACTGCTGTCCAAATTTTACTGAAAAAAGTAATTAGTTCTCATCAACTTGTAACTTTTCTCTATTTTGAAAAAATTAAAACAGATCATTATTTATCTATCAAACTCACAAAAATGTTTTATACCAATTTTGTTGCAGTACTTTTGTTTGAAGTTATTCTGATGTATAGATTTTCTTTTACTTTATAGGCAAATTATTATTGTAAGTCTGTTAATCTTTTCCTCAAGGATTTTTTTCACCTCTATGCTTAGAAAAATGTTTCCAATCCAAACAGGCTGCAAATAAAATATCCACTCGTGTTTTTTTCTTCTTTGTGTCTACTTTGCAAATTATCTTTGCAAATTAAAATTTGACTTCTAGCTTATTCTGTTAAGCAACATAGGCAAAGCTCTCCAGTAGCTCCCTTACAGCCCTGCACAGAAGCAGCCCCTGCCCAGGGATCCCGGCTCCCTCCTCCATCAGAAGCGACCTGGCAGCCTCCTGCTTCCTGCGCCCCTTTCCTAGGTAATGCTCACGAAGGAGCTTCCAACCTGGCTCACTATTCTTCTCTGCTGTTAAATATCCACTAAGGAATCACGTAACTGGTTTGGGGTTTTCATTTTGTTTTACTTTTCTGCTGTTGTTCTATTCCCTGGGTACCCTGACTATAGACACAGTATACAACTTTTTGAGGCTGGCCCTGCTGATCTGCTTTCACTGTGAACTCTCCTTCCACATGGTCAAAGACAGCCTTTTCTCTCTGATTTCTGCACTTGGCCTTACTACACATCTGGCAGTCTGCCCAACTGTTGAGTTTTCCAACTGGTCCTCTCTCACCTTGCTGTAGCCTCCACCCCAGTTCAGTCTCTCTCCCTATAAACCTGGACCCCTACTAGGCCCTGTACAAGCTTCTCTCTCCAAGTGTTCTCTTCCCATCTGTCCTCATCACCACCAAATTAATCTTCCCACGCTTACTTCTAATACAATTTCTCTCAGTTCTATCTCTAGCTATAAAGACAGGCTATGCAAGGCAGAATCTAATGGGGCCAAGTCAGCAAAAAGGATGGATGGAAAAAAAACAACAAAACCCCAAGTCAAAGAGAAAACAGCTGGGATATAGTGAGCTGAATATCACAAATAAAACCCGACTGCTAAAAGGTTAGGCAAGCTCTGTTCTTTACTCACTCTTACTGGGAATATAAATATGCCAAAAAAAAATCATCTCTAAAATAATAATGGTAATAATAATAATAATAACAGGCTCAGCGTATAAGACCACTTACTGTTCTTACAGAGGATCTGGGTTCTGTTCTCAGCACCCATGTGGTAGCTCATTAATTGTTTGCAACTCCAGTTCTAGGGAATCTGATGGTCTTTTCTGGCCTCCTTGAACACCATGCAATGCATGTGGTATATATGCAGACAAAGTACCCATATACAAAAAATTTTTAAATTCAAAATTTATAATATTAATCCTACGAGGTGAACCAGATAGCCCCAGTCTTTCCAGGCTCCTTATCTAGGTAACACTCATGAAGTGCCTTCTCCCAGGTTTGCTCACCAGTCTTCCCTGATGACATGACATGATGTGAATCAATTGTTCCAAAGGAAGTCGTGTTAAATAGTAAATATACTGCTCCAAATTAAAATCAAAACTGGGTGGAATGTGTGCTTTGCATGTATAAAATCTGACTTGACTCCCAGCACACACACACACACAAAAAAAAACAATTGATAATAAAGCCATATCTATCAACTCTTATTTTCTGTAATACATTAGCAGAGGAAAATGATTAGACTCCATTAGGAAAGGATAATCTGAGTCCTTTTCCTTCTCCAGGATTCTAGAATTCAATACATGTGTACAAGAGCATGTGTGTACACATGGAAGTGACCTATTTAAAAAATTCAGATTTATTGCCAGTCTTCAAACATGTTAAGCATCAATTGATGCTGCTATTTAATGAAGTCCAGGTTCACAGAGACTAAATAGAACACTCCTCTGTTTGTTTACTTTGCTGAAGTAGGTGGTTAGCACTGATTAGGATTGGGTTAAGAAAGGTTAGTTTTGGCCAGCACAATGGCACAATGGCTCAGAGTGCTTTCTACCCAAGCCTGATGTCCTGAGCCTGACCTCCAGAGCCTACGCAACAGTGGAAGACGGCCGCATATGGCTGCACTCTGGCCTCTGTACACATGCAAAGGCACAGCATGCCCCTCACACAGATCATAAACACAGACTAACAAATAAAAGTTTTTTACAAATCCAAAAAGTATTTTCTCTAAATTTCTTTTTTAAAGATTTATTTATTATATGTAAGTACACTGTAGCTATCTTCAGACACTCCAGAAGAGGGCGCCGGATCTATTTACGGATGGTTGTGAGCCACCATGTGGTTGCTGGGAATTGAACTCAGGACCTTCGGAAGAGCAGTCAGTGCTCTTAACCGCTGAGCCATCTCTCCAGCCCCTCTAAATTTCTTAACTGATGTAATAGCTATTTCATGGAGTGTTTCTGAGGAAATTTTAACTACCTATACTGGCCTCATGTTGTCTGAATATTAGTTCTCTCTGAGAAGGCAAACTATCGAAATAGACAAGACTGACAGTAGACCCAACACGTGCTCTTTCTTTCATGTTAAATAAATATATCAACAGCCCTGTAGCCAGCAACTGCAGGTAGTCAAGATCACAGCTAGCTATGACTAATGCAATAACTACTTTACCTAACACCTGCAGTTTGATCTGCAGAGGTCAGAAAAGGCTAAAGACTATGACACCACTGACCTTTGCAGGGGAGTCTCGCCATCTTCTCAGCGCCGTGAAGGTGCAGCCCCACCAGCTCTTCCCCATATTCTGCTAAGTTAGGCAGGTCAGGTTTGGAGTTGGAAACACCTGCTACTGAGAGAGAGAAATTTGTGGGCTTAGATGAACAGTGACGTCTGGGAGCTCAAAAGAGAAGCCCAGACATCGAGTCACTTACATACACTCACCAGAAAACTAGATGATAAGGACATATGGTGAATACCATGAAAACAATAATCTACACAGGTGACAAGGACCCAGGGACCACTGGCAGGCTGGTGCAAACATCAAGACAGGGACTTGTACCTTTCATAAGGCAGTTCATTTAGTAAGAAAAAGAATATGGTCCTAAAGCCAGTAACAGCTGCATCTACATTAACTCAGCCCCTGTGAGCTGTAGAAGACTGAGCAAGTCCTTGATTTGATGCTCACTTCCAACATTTTTAAAAAGGTTATCCAATGGGTGGGTGTGTCTCGAAAAAAAGGTATTACTATAGTTAACATAATCACACAGTTCCTGGAGAACAGAACACTTTAAATATTGGGACATTCTTACTTATATGCCTGCTATTTCTAACTCATCAACTTCCCATAGTAGCACCAATGCCTCCCTTTACATACACCTTCAACAGGTGTCTCTTGGAATGCACCTAAGAGTTTCCCAGTCTTTTCATCTCCTCCCATCAAGTGGACACATGCCCTCACCTCCTGAGACCATTTTCCCATAGGTCTCCAGCATGAGATCCCAGTACTGTTCCTTCTGAGTAGAATCCAGGTGTCTCCACTGCTCCTGGGGGAGAATCACGGACGTATCATTCCAATGAAGGTGCTTAAACCTGCCTCCCAAACCACAGAAAGCTGAGAGGAAGGATGTGCTGTGGGTTCTGGTCAACAAGAGACCTAAGAACTCACTGGAGCAAGTAAGTCCTCTGTCAAGGACAAAGAGGGCAATGGGGGATGCTAGGCTTCAGATCCCCATTTCTTGCCCAGTTTATAAAACATTAGGGGCATACTTCTGGGTTTTGGTTTGGTTTGGTTTGGTTCTATGATACAAATTAGGAGTGAAGAATACCACACACCCTGTCTCTTTCAAGAGCTGCAGCTCTTTTGACACTAGGTGCCTGCTATCCTCACTATTAGAAAAATAGAATTCCAAGAGAAAGGAAAGACATTAAAAGGGAAATTAGTGAGAAAGATAATTGTAAATGAGTGAAAAGGTAGTAAGAGTTAACAGCTGTAAACCCTGATTCTGAAACAAAAGCATCAGGGGTCACAGCTGCATCCATCTGGAGTCCCTCAATGGCTTACTCAGTGAAGCTGGCTCTACTCAGTGCTCCTGAGCAAGGGGCTCCACTTAGACAAAGTAGCCTTTCTCCTCTTTAACAGTAGGCTGAAGACCCAAAACAGGAAAGGCCACCCACCTCAAATCCATCTACTTTTCAAAATTAAATTTCAGCCTCCCCACAAGAAGTTGACATTAGCAACCCACAGTAATTGGCAGCACTCTGTGGAGTTGCACATACTAGACCCCAAGTCCCAGATTGACCACTTTCTACTGTGTGATCGTGGGCAAGTTACTTAGCCTTTTGGAGTCTTGGTCCCCACCTGCTGGCTGTTTGCACTAAGCTTGTTGGGAAATTTGAAAGGAGTAATACATGCACCACTGTTACAACAGGACACCATGAGCTTCTCACCCAGAGTTCTAAAGCAAGTCTGCCACCTAGTGTCAGCAATGTGTCCAGGAGAGAGAAAGTCTGAAATTAGCAGACTGAGCGTGGGAGAGAGAAGACAGGGAAAGGAGAAGAGAATTTTTGGTATGAAAAACATCAGAATGCTCAAAAGTTCAAAATTCTTAACTATATTGTAAATACAAAATTAAATTTAAACTTATTAATTTGTTACCATTACATGAATGAAACTCCTGGAAATAGCCAGTCTGAGTAAATATTGCTAAATACAGGAGTCCTCAGTTCAAACCCACAAGACCTTCATTAGAGAGCTGTCAGGGAAAAGGATGCCATGCAAGCACCTGACAGAATGGCAGCTTTGCTGGACACTGAACATTCTCCATGGCACCAGAACAGTTGTTGCTCTGTGAAGTGGCAAGAAAGAGAGCACAAGCACTGGAAGCTCCAACATCACCATCAGCCAAAGGACAGTCCAGAGTCACTGAACACTGCACCAATGGCTGAAAGCTGCACTCCAAAACTGCCAAGAAGATGAGGCCTGAATGCAACCCCTAGTATAGATGCAGGGTACCAGAAGCTATACCTTCCCTTTGAAAGTCCCAAAGTCCATTGTGTGCTGAGGGAAAATCCTGTTCCCATGTAGAAAGAGCACCATCTTGTGGGCTTATCAACTATACCACCTTCAACTCATATAGAGTAGGGGGCACTCTACCCAGCCATAGTTTCTGATAATGACATACTATGAAGGAGTAATCACATCCACTCTGCATTCTGAAATAACTACCGAAACTTCAAATTAACAGACAAGACTGGAGATAGGGGTATATTTAAATTTCCCTTAATTTTTCAAAGAATTCCATTAAATATGAAGGTTTTGCTAAAGCTGATAATGGTTGGGGTTGGTGATTATTGGGATATGTAAGGATGACTTATTTACCTTAGTGGTTGGTAGGCAGTTGTCAACTAATACATTATGTGTACATAGTCACCAATCAGCTAATACAGGCACTGTGTATGTGTATAATTGCCAATCGGCTAATACAGGCACTGTATATGTATAATTGCCAATCAGCTAATACAAACATTGTATATGTGTATAATTGCCAAACAGCTAATAAGGGCAGTGTGTGTGTGTGTGTGTGTGTGTGTGTGTGTAGAGTCATCATTCAGCCATTACAGGTACTGTGCGTGTGTGGAGTCACTAATCAGGTAATACAGGCACTGTGCATATTTATAGTTGCCAATTGGCTAACACAGGAGCTATAAGTATATATAGTCACCAGCTGACTAATACAAATACTCTGTGTGTATAGTCACCAATTACCTAATACAGGCACTGTGTATGTGTAAGCAATCATCATAATATTTGTTCTTTGTTTTATTTTGTGACTGGCCTGAAATTCTAATACTGCTGTCTCAGGCTTCTGAGTGCTAGAATTACAGGCAAGTGACCACCATGCCCGGCCTTGATCTTTCAAGTTATCCAAAACAGGTAACGGATGCTGTCTGTAATGTTTAAATATATTAACCAATTCTCTGAACTGTCCCTACACACTCCAGAAGCAATGGTCCTTTCATAAAGTAAGAGACAGCTTGGTTTGGGCTGCGGAGATGGCTCAGCGGTTAAGAGTACTGACTGCTCTTCTGGGGGCCCTGAGTTCAATTCCCAGCCACCACATGGTGGCTCACAACCATCTGTAATGAGATCCGATTCCCTCTTCTGGTGTGTCTGAAGACAGCTACAGTGTACTCATATAAATGAAATGATAAATTGTTGAAAAAAAAACAGAGAGAGAGAGAGAGAGAGAGAGAGAGAGAGAGAGAGAGAGAGAGAGAGAGAGAGACACAGCTTGGTTTTATGATAAAACTAGCGCTAATGGTATAGATCTACTGGACCTAAAAGTAAGATGACAAAGTTACGTACACTTAATTTTTTACCACAGAAGCCAAAAGTTACATTGGAAAAAAAGACAGCTGTTCAAAAAAAGATAGCTGGCAAAACCAGTTATCTACCTGAGGGTGAAATTAGATTCTTATCTTTCACCTTGTACAAAAATCAACTAAAAAAAATCAATCAAAGACCTTAATTTAAAACCCTAAGTGCTGAAACTTAGAGAAGAAACCACAGGGACAACTCTTCAAGAAACTGGAGTAGGCAAGAACTTTCTGAATAGAACACTGCCAGCACAGAAACTGTCAGAAATAATCTCGGACCAAGTGCCAACAGATGGACCTCATAAAAATCCAAACCGTCTGCACAGCCCAGGAGACAAAGCGGCAGATCACACAGCCCCAGGATGAGAGGGAAGCCCTGAGCCACACTTAACACAGGGAACAGCACCCAGGATTTACAAAGAACTGCAGCAAGTAAATGCATGGGATGAGACTGCCAGCAAAGAAAAAGGAATCAGTAGCCAGTTTTCAAATGAAGCCTGGCCCTGGGTAGCAGGCTTCTTGGGTGCTCAACCACAGTCCTGCCCATCTCTATTTTCACATCTCAGGTTTCAGTTACCCACTGTCAACTGATGACTGAGAGCATCAAATAATATGGCATGTTTCATAAATTCTTAGGCTTTAAATTGTACATTCTTTCATTTATCATCTGTCTGCTTGTTTTTGAGACAGTGCCTTCAGTACAGTTCACTGTGGCTTGAAACTCACTTTGTAGTCTAAATTGTCCTTGAATCTACAACACATACCACTTCATTTTTTAAAGTGCTAGAAATACAGGTGTGCCACCACACCCAGCAACTGTGTGCCATTCTGAGTGGATGACATAATTTCAAACAGGATGTGAGTTGTCAATTTAGCCAACACATCCACCCATACACTGCCAACAGCACTTCTACCCTGCATACACTGCTCACCAGGATATCCCTCTTCATACACTGCCCACCAGGACATCCCCCTGAATACAATGCCCACCAGAGCATCCCCCCTGCATTCACTGCCCACCAGAACATCCCTCTGTATACACTGCCCAAACACTTGTTATTTAGCAGCTCTGCTTGCTGACAGACCCACAGTTGCATAATCAGTGCTTCTGTTCAACTGGCCCTTATTTTACTTAAGAGAAGCTCTGTGAAGTGCAAGAGATGGTGGCCATGCCTGAGAGAAGTCATGAAGTACATACTATAAAATGGAAAATGAAAACATTCTCTACTCACTAAGGAAAAAGCCATGTACAGAAGTTGCTGAGTTCTATAGTAAGAACAACTCTTCTACCCATAAAATGGTGAAAAAGAGAAGACATTAGTACTAGTTTTGCTGTCACACCATGAATTGCAAAAGTTATAGCCATGGTGGATGAGAGTTCTATTATCCACCTCACTCCATCTCATCACGCAACTCTGTGCTATCTGACATCAGCACATAAAGGGTGAGTACAGTGTTACAGTAAGACAGACTGACACAAGGTTCCACACTCATGTAACTCTCATTACAGAGCACTGCTAAATTTATTCCATTATTAGATGTCAATATATATTGCTCACCTTTCATAACTTACAAATTAATCTTTATCAGGGGAATGATAGAAAAGCCCCAGTTTCTCTATACATATGATGTACAATGTTATGCACAGTTTCAGACATCTCGAAAGGACACACACACACACACACACACACACCTGAAAAGTCTGAGCAAAATAGAACAAACTTTGTCCAAATAATCGCATCCCGAGAATATTTATAAAAACAAAGATAACCCAGCAATTGCTTGACATGTAGGTAGATGGACAACACAAACCCAGCAAGAAGACATTTTAAAAACAGAGGAAATATTGTGTTATATGTAGGGAAAAGGAAGATGTGTTATTTCATAAAATTGCATTTTATATAAAATTCTAGAAAATATAAATATGTGGTAATAGAAGGTAGTTAGGTGTCTCAGAATGGCCGGGGTACTGCAAATGACAGGAAACAAGAACTCAAACAGCAAGAGAGGGGCTGTACAGAGAGCTCAGCAGTTAAGAGCATTGGATGCTCTTCCACAAGACCTGGGTTCAATCCCTAGCATGCACATGATAATTCACAACCATGTGTAACTCCAGTTCCTGGAGATCTGCCCTCTTCTGGCCTCCATGGGTATCAAATGCACCTGGCACATACCAGACAAAACAACTCATAAATATAAAAATATTTTTTTAAAAAACCTTCAAAGAAAAACTTAAGATGTGATGTTTTTAAAGAAAAACGCGGGAGGGAGATAGCTATTCTTGATTGTGCTTGTGTTTTACGGCTGCATATATACACCAGAACTTATTAAACTATATGTTTTGAGTATCAACATTGTCTCTATGATATCAGAGAAAAAAATTCACCTGTCATACATGAAAAACAACCATTCCAAGTTTCTAACAGACTCCTGTGTGGGTAGCTTATACTAGGAAATGAAATAGCCCTTTCTTAGCATGAGCTCAAAGTAATGAAAAAAAAAAAAAATCAGAAACTACCAGGCAAAGCAACTTGTACCTCTTCCCAGAGGCCAGATTCCGTTATCCATCTGTCAAGATGTCTGGCTAAAGAAGCAGGGACTCAACTCTTATGGGGCAGCAGCCACTGCAACTCCTATTCAGCCATGCTCCACCTCTGCTTCTCTTCTGAGTCTGTCCCCACCAACCCTCCTGGGCCAGGGGACACAGGCCGAGGACCTCCGCTCACCTCCTGTAGCGCTGGGAGAAGTGCTGTTCCCACCTCTGGGTCTCTAACAGGCCTCTCCTCAGGTCTGGCAGGAAGCTGGGAAGCAGCCAGAGCTGTGGCAAAGAATAGAAGGCTTTCAGAATCCCTTAACCACTCCTCAGGGGACACTGTGAAATTCTTCACAAATTAGAACAGATTGCAGTGTCAATCAAATTCAAAGACTTGTGATTATGTACTAACAACTATCAACCCCCACTCCAAACTTCCAGTCTCACCCATGTTTCTCACAGCTCCCTCCAAAGAACCAAACCCCAAATGGTATGGCCCAATCATGAAGGGTTTAAAATACCGACGTGGTCATTCCCACACTTTCCAGGGGCGTTACACTGTTCCGGCACACACTTAGCAGCACTGACCACAGCCCCAAGCTTCTTCCAGAGTCTACCGCATAGCACAACAGATAACTGCCCCTCACCTAATTCTGGCTCCATGTCTGATTCCTCTTTCACACCATGGCTCAGTAGCTCCCCAGGTGCTGAGGATGAATTCCGAAGGGGCAGGTCCTGAGGTACCACTTCCATCGAGGGCTCCACCTCCAGTGCGGGCTCCAACCTGTCCCCAGGGCAGTGTGTTGAATTCTCCTTCTCGAATGGAATCTCTTGTCCTAGAACTTGGATGCTGATCTGGATACCAAACAGCACTAATTACCAAAGGATGCAGAGTCAAGTTTGCTTAAAGTTAATGGGAATGACCTTCTACAACAGACCATGAGATAGACAGTCTTATGGCTATCGGGCACAGAAAAAGAAAAGCCCCCTTTTAACCCAGAAAAACAGACCAGAAACTGAGGCCTGAACCAGGTCTAAGAGACCTTCAAATCATTCTGCTAATATTATGTTCTCCTAGACAGCTTCCAATAATTAAATTCAGTGTAAGCTGTGGTCGTGGTGTTCTGTTCTGGAGAGAGCTCCTTGAGCCCCTGTCTTTAGCACAGGAATCTTCCATCATGCATAATGCAGACTTTTCACCCACCACCAAGTCCTTGCTGGGCAGCCAACTTGTAGTGCCCCTTAAGTAGCTTCAGGAAGGAGGCCTGTTGCCAGAATAAGCAATCATGGGATTCCAGGCTTAAAACTCTCAGCTAACCCCACCCCTAACTCTAGGGAAGGGAGAAGGGTATTCAACCACTGATGGCAAATGAGTTAAGCAACTGTGCCGGAATGGAAAGACAACCAGGAAAAAAAAAAAAAAAAAGGTAAACAATGGGGTTTCTAGAGGTGCCAGTTGGTGAACTCCCTGAGGTTCTGACGAAGTGGCACCTGGAAGAGAACTGGGAAGTGTTCTCTCTCTCTCTCTCTCTCTCTCTCTCTCTCTCTCTCTCTCTTCCCCCCCCCCCATTTATCTGCTTGTGAGTTTTACTCTGCATAACAAACTGGTAAAGTAATACAGGCATATTCCTGGGTCCTACAGGTCACTGATCATCAAATTGGACAACCAGTTTGCTAAGACACCTGGTCATGGCATTTGTGGGTAGCATCTGAACTGCCAGAACAGCTCTGATGGGCTGGGCTCTGGTTCCGTGTAGACAGCTATCAGAACTGGACTGACTTGCTGATACTTGGATTGCATCAGAGAATCAAAGGACTGGGTTTTAGTTTGGGAACCCTATATAACTGGGGTCCTGAGAACTGTCAAGAAAGAAGACAACGAACCAGAGAAGCCCCAGGGGACCTGGGCGTTACTCACAGGCAAGATAGTGTGCTTACCCACTGCCACAGTTTCTGGGGATCTCCCTTCAAGCTTTCCACTAGCGTCACTGCCTCTTCTCCACTGCCTGGACACTGTTTCCTCACCCACATCTGGATCTCCCCAGGGAGGATGGTCAGAAACTGCTCCAGCATGAGGATCTCCAGGATCTGCTCTTTGGTGTGAACCTCTGGCCGCAGCCACTGGAAACAGAGCTTCCGGAGTTGTCTCAGGGTCTCCTGGGGCCCAGATATCACCTGGTAACGAAACTGCCTGAAAAGCTGGCGAGCAGTCTCAGGGTTGGCAAGCTCCCTTTGCTGGGTGGCATCTGATGCAGAGAATGTGGCATCCTCGGCCTTGGTCAGAAAAGGAAGCGGGCCCAGGGCCTGCCCCAAGTCAACAGGCATTGTCAGGCTTCTCGGGACCTTTTAGGCGAGAGGCTTCCAGGATGGAGCAGTCTCTAGAGAGAACTGTGTCTTCTAGGATGTTGAGGAATGAGAGTCAATGCTGTACATGAACAACACAACAACATATAGTCAGAAACAACACACATGTGTGCTCGCCATGAAAGGCCTTCAGGTCTGTAATTGTTCAGCATGTATACAATTCTGTTTTGAGAGGCTGTAAACTTGAAGGTACAAAGCAAAGTACAGCTTTATCCTGCCCACATCTATATTCTCCATTGGTATTCAAATGTCCAGAGACTCCATAGATGAACGGAATGTACCACACAGGCGGGTGTGGTGGCACACACTTGTAATCTTAGCACTTAGAAGATGGTGAGTGTGGGGCCAACCTGGGCTATATAACAAGTTCAAGGTATGTCTCTGCAAGGTAGGAAGACCCTATTTCAAAACAGAAAAATAAAGAGTTGACATGATGCCTCAGCAGATAAAACCATTTGCTAACTAAGCCTAACAACTTGGCTTTCATCCCTGAGACCATGGAAAGAGAGCCACTCCCAAAAGTTGTTCTCTGACCTCCACGTGTGCACTGTAGTATGCGCATGATTATCTGCACATACTCAATACAATTTTAAAATTTTTAAAAGAAAAGCATGAAAGAAATAGACACATGAAATCATTTCACTATGGGTTTCCAAGTAAACACATACTTCTGTATCTCTGTACCTGTAAGCTAATACATAACAATATTGAGGGTTGACGATATAGCTCAGAGAGTATAGTGCCAACCTCACATGAGCCAAGTCCTAGGTTCAATCCCTAGTATCTATAAACTGGCACAGTGACTCATGACTTCAATAACAGCACTTAGGAAGTAGAAGCAAGAAGATCAGTAGTTCAAGGTCATCCTCAGTTACCTTGTGAGTTCAAGACCAACCTGCGATACATGAGACCCTTTCTCAGAATAAGATTAGATGGACAGATAGACAGACAGTTATGGACAAGAACCCTAAAAATACAGGCTAATATTGAAAGGGTGATATGTTTCATATCAGCATACCATGTTATCTATCTCAAGACTAAAGCAACAAGGTCAAGAAACCATAAACCAAAACCTATAGTCCCAACTATAAGTCAAAATAAACCTCTCCTTAAAACTTGTCTATCTGAGGTATTTGTACAATGACACAAAGCTAGTTAACACAGCATCAGGATTCAGAAGACAGCAAATGAGGCAGTGGGAAGGAAAGCAGTAAGTGCCAAAGTTATTATTACAGTGCTCTCAAAGGATCATTTATTCCGTTAATAGCTGACTCTATTACAGGTGCTCATAAGAGTGGGTCATTGACCCTTAAAACATCAGAAAGGAAGATACTAACAATCACCATTTCTCTATAACACTAATGGCACACATGTGGACACATGTACACACATAAACACACACACACAACAAATACACATATATAATAACAATAAAGTAAATTAAAAGGACAAGAGGGAGGACAGACATGAGGGGGAGGGAGGGAGGGAGGGAGGGAGGGAGGGAGGGAAGGATGGAGAAGAGGAGGAAAAGGAGGAAAAAAAAGACAAGTGTAACATTCAAAAACCAACCAAAGCAATTTTCTTTCAGGGATGCAAAAACGGAGAGGTAAGAACAGCTTAATGGCATGTGGTTTTCATGAGGACCTCTCTAAACTGATGCATTTTATTGTGGGAGTTTTGTTGTTGTTTTAAAGAGCCTACATACCTCATTCACATACTCAGGTAGTACTCAGTGGTACTAAGAAAACACTACTAAAGTAAAGAATACTACATATTTGGGGAATTGCATTGCTGGCCCTGGCAAAAATAAGTGATAAAACAAAGGAATCGGCCAGCTACAATCAATTCCCAAACTGGAGAAAGCAAGTGAGACAGCCAGTTTTAAGCAGTCCATGGAGCGAGTGAGGATGCAGTTCTGAGAGAAATTGGTGAGGGAAGCCCACAGCCATAACTGCTGGCTATGTGAGGACAACTTTGCTGCCAGAGTGGAGGATACTGAGCTCAGGTGGAGCACAACGTTTCAACAGGCTGAGGCAACAGGAGCACAGCTGAAAGCTGTTGGAGTGAGCCTGCTCTGAACACAGCAGGGAGGAACATGCCAACAGAGACAGATGTCAGTATGGGGTGTCCCCTAAGCCCGGGGACAGACTTGAGGCTGCTTATCACCAGGATAAAACACCAAGGTTTAACAAAGATCAGAACATACACAAAAGACCAATGAGGCACTGGAATTTTTATAATCATTCCAGGATGGCCAGGGCTAAACAGAGAAACCCTGTATCAAAAACCCAAAGAGCTTTTTTCCAGTAAGACCCACTCTCACCTGCCCTAACAAAACCTAAAACGGAGTTGCCGCCAGATCCACAGATAGCAGCTTCATTCCATCAACGTGGAAAGCTATGGGGAAGCACCCCTCTCCTTCCAAAGATTTGCTTAACCAAAGTGTAAGATGAAGCCTAGTTGCCTGCTCCAACAAACAACAACATTCCTCAAGAACATAACCGGCCTTCAGCATCACGAATGCACCCACTCTGAGAGTCAGAATGCAACACGACATTATGAGATACACAAATAATATGTATGAGGCTAAGGCAAGAAAAAGCAGCAGTCAACAAAAACCAACTTCAATATGGTCAAGGGCTTAAAAAAACAAAACAAAAAAACAACTCCAAGTCCAGCATAAACATCCTTTAACAACTAAAATTAAAATACACAGTTTACAGGAGCTAGGTAGAATGCAAGTCCACCATGCATGAGGCTCTGAGCTCAGTCCTCCTTAAAGCATACATATGCACACACACACACAACACACTCACACACCAAGCACAGCCCACACTAAGCACACACACACAGAGACACACATGCACACACATACACATACTGCAGACACATGCACAGACACACACACACACACCATGCACACATATACAGGCATATACAGACACACACATCATACACATACCCAAACACACCACACATACATGCACCACACAGACACACACACTGTATATACTGCACACACCACATGGACACACAGCCATGAACAAATTTTTCAAAAAGAACTCAGAAAATTTGTCACCAGTGGATTTGTACTACAAGAATAAAGGTCATTCATTCCTCCCACTGCTAGAAAACTATCTTCAGAAAAGAATAAAAAGCAAAAACAGTCAGTGTCTGGTGAGTACAAATACTATATGTTTTTGTATTCTGATAACCTCCGTAAAAGGCAGATGAGGGATTGTGAGATGGCTCAGCAGGTCAAGTCACTTGCTGCTAAGCCTGACAACCTGAGTTCGGTCTCTGGGACCCACAGAGTAGAAGGAGAGAACTGAATTCCACAAGTTGTGCTCTGACCCCACGTGTGCACTGTGTACAGCCACATACATACACAAATAAAGTATGTCAGGGCTGGAGAGATGGCTCAGCAGTTTAGAACACTGACTGCTCTTCCAGAGGTCCTGAGTTCAATTCCCAGCAACCACATGGTGGCTCACAACCATCTGCAATGGGATCTGATGCCTTCTTCTGGTGTGTCTGAAAAGAGCAAAAGTGTACTGATATATAAAACAAATAAAAAAAAATGATGTCATTTAAGGTTTTCAAAAAATAGTAGTCTAAGACATATTAAAATTGCATGGGGAGGACACATTTAACAAATTCGTTTTGTTAATATGGGTGTGACTTGCCAAATCAGAAAAAGGAAATCGGAAGCAATTAGGAGGGGATGCCAGGTGGGAAGTGGGAAGGGTCAAGTAAGAGGTAAGAACTGGCAGATCTGGACTGGGCTATAGAAGCTGGTACAACGACAGAGACCCTGAGAGGTTAAACTCTATTTAAAGCTTAAGAATGCATAGTGTTAGCACTGGCTCATCTTCCAGACAACTCAAGACCCAGGCTCCAAACCTAGCACCCGAAAAGTGACCCACTCCAGTTTGAAGGGACCCAACACCCTATTCTAGCCTCCTCTGCTGCACCCGGCACACAAAGGTGCACAAACATGTATGCAAGCAAAAAGCTCATACATACATAAAAACAACTTACTTAAAACATAGCAAAAAGAAAAAACCAGAAATATCACAGGAAAAGAGAAAAAAAAAATGTGATGGAAAACAAGACAATGCAGTAGAGTAAAACCCAACCATCCAAAACCTACATTAAGTGTAAATGGGATAAACATTCACACTACAAGACAGAGTATGTAAAGAGCAAGACCGAGATATACGCTATCTGAAAGAGACATTTTAAATATAAACACACAATAACCTGAATCGTAGCCAAGTGGTTAAAGCACTTGACTAGCCTGTGTAAAATTCTGGGTTCCATGCCCAGCACCACAAATTAATTAGGTAGAAGAAATAGTTTAAAAATAAAAATTAAAGAAATGAATATATTTCTACATGAATATATTTCTATTTAAATTAGACTGTAATTGGAGAATACATATTTGAAGTTTCCAGTTCTATAAAAACTTGTGCCTAAGATTTTTTTCATTAGTGTTTCTTATGTGCACTGAATATACCACAGATGTTGAGCCTAATTTTGATTGCTACTACTAGGAGCTTGCATAGTATATGAAAACAGTATGTGGCATAAGCATATGAAAACTGATATGACTACATTAGTGTATGTGGTCAAGCTGACTGGAAGATCTGTTAGTTTCTCCTGCTGTGAGGAAATACTGTGAACAAAAGCAACTTGTGGGCGAAAGGGTTTCTTATACACTTTTAATCTAACAGTTAATCATCCAAAGTTGTTAAGACAAGAACCCAAACAAGGAAAAGAACCTGGAGGCAGGAAGAGACCATGGAGAACTTGCTTACTGGCTTGCTCAGCCTGCTTTCTTGAAGAACCATTGTGAGTAGTGCAACCACTAGGGGTTACTACACTACTCACAATGGGCTGGGCCTTCCCTCATTACTAATTAAGAAAATGCCCTATAGGTTTGCCTACAGCCCTATCTTAATGGAGGCAATCTCTCAATTGAGGTCCCCTCAAGTGACTACAGCTTGCGCCAACTTGACATAAAACTAACGAACACAAAGACAAAGGAGGGGGTTGTCATTTCATTTTGAGAAATGTGCTGGCTCATCAATAATAAATAGTGTGGCTACAATAGTACCGACCAAAAAAATAAAAGATGGCATGTCATTAAAACAGATGGGCCAGATCATCTAGAAATAGAAGTGTAGACACAGCTAGTATCAATTTTTTGTTGATTATTTGGTGTGTTTGAGGATAGGTGTTTGGGGCTGTTGTTTTGAGATAGGGTCTGTCTCTGGCTAGCCTGGAATTCAAGGTAACTACACTGCATGCATCAGCCTCCCCAGTGCTGATATTAAAGGAGTGAGGTGCTGTCCTGACTTCTAGTATCAACCAAAGCTAAACCCCACAGCTCTGATATGCTTAATGAAGTCCATAAGAAATATTCAGGAAAACAAACCATGTACACACATTTCATACAATTGGAAATACAATTCAAGTATGTATTGTGTAACCACGATATCCTAATTAGGGTTACTATTACTATTATTATGATGAAACACCACAACCAAAAAGCAAGTTGGGAGGAAAAGGTTCATTCAGGTTACACTTCTACATCATAGTCCATCATTGAGGAAAGGGTTTATTCAGATTACACTTCTACATCATAGTCTATCACTGAAGGAAGTCAGGACAGGAACTCAAGCAGGGCAGGATCCTACAGGCAGGGGCTGATGCAGAGGCCCAGAAGGAGGGCTGCTTACTAGCTTACTCCTCCCAGCCTGCTTTCTTAGAGAACTCTCAAGACCACCATCCCAGGATGCTGTCACTCACAATGTATGGGCCCTTCCCTATCAATCACTAATTAAGAATATACCCTACAGCCAGATCTTAAGGAGGCATTTTCTCAGGTGAGGTTCTCTCCATTCAGATGGCGCAATCTGACATAAAACTAGCCAGGACAAAATGTAATTAAATGAGAAATCAACACCAATAAGGGATCTTGAAATCCCAACTTGTAGAAATTAGTAAGCAGTAGTCAAAGACATCACAATGGAAATTACAATATATTTTCACACAAAATGATCCTGAAATCACAGCTGACCAAATGTTACGAGCTTAGAACAGGAGCTCAAAACCTATGAGCTGAGGTGCTTTCATGGAGGTCACCTAGGACCATGGGAAAACACAGATATTCACATTACAATCCACAACAGTAGCAAAAGCACAGTTATGAAGTAGCAACAAAAACTACTTTATGGTTGGGAGTCACCACCATGAAAGGAACTGCATTATAGGGTCTCAGCATTAGGAAGGTTAAGAACCACTGGCTTAGGAGGAAAACTTTCAAAGAAGGCTCTGTTTTTAGAAATGAAATACACAAAACTCCTTCGCTAACTAAATGAGCTATTTCCTGAGTTTTACAAAAAGAATAAAAATGTCAGTCAGCAAAATTCCCACCTGTAAAATTGATCAGAGTTTAGTTCCTAACACGAATTTGAAGACTATTCAAGAAGCACTAATCTGGGACACTAAATCTTACACATTTACATCTTATGATATTAATACTACTGGTTCCATGCAGTAACGGCCAACTTGCTGGCTACCTCCCAGTCATCTGTGACAAGGCATTCATTTACTCAAAATTAAATTACCTTATAGAAAGACATGGATTTGTGCCCAGATGAGAATTTACCTCTCACTCCTCACAGGAGAAATTCATGATTTATCAGTTATATTTATATTACCGACGCTTTAAAAAAAAAATCGAGGTGAAATGCACATTTTTCTATGCACACGTAGGTTGCACACAGGGTTGCACATGTAAGTCGCCCTTTGTTTATTAGGCCACTGTAGGCTTTAATTGTGCCATTGCTGGCCTTCCTGACAGCCCTGTAAAGTAAGTATTAAAAGTTAACAGCTCTGGGTCCTCCGGGGCTTCTAAGCAGCAACGCTTCAAGCTCAGGAAGAGCTAGGGCAGCCTTCTGGGGGTTTGCAAGGGGCAGCCGGGGTTGTCACAGAGGCCCAGTAACTAGCGGCTGGCCGCCTGGCAGTGTCCCACCGGATTCCGGGTCTCACTCTCCCGATCCCTCTCCTGGGGTGGACGAGCAACCCGGAAGAGCCCTCTCTCCGTTCCGCCCCGAATCCCCTCCCCCGCACGCCCCTGTCGTCCGCGAGCGCGACAGGCACGGGGCCGAGACCGCTGTCCCCGCCGAAGCTCGCTCCTGATAGTGCGCGAGCTGGAGCGACTTCAGCTTTGACCCCAGGACTCGGCTACCCCTCCGATCCACCCAACCTACGCGCTTACCTCCGCCCAAGCCGCCCGCTCCGGCGCACTTCCGGAAGCTGGACAGCTGCGCGCTTCCGCGGCCCAGGCGGTGCGCGGCGCCGGGGCGGGGCGAGGGGTGGGGTGGGGCGGGGCGAGGGCGGGACTACCTGAGGCCGGCTTTCCTATTGGTTTCCCAAGAAGTGTCCCAGTTCACGACCTGTGTCTGACCCCTCCCCTCGCAGGGGCTGGGAGCTCCTAGTTCCCACCAGCATTCATCCCTCAAGATCGGGTTTTCTAATCCAGGCTGAGCCTACAGCCTTTTCGCCCATTTTCACACCGTCCTGCGCTGGGCCACAGCTGCCACCTCTTATCACTAAACCCAGTTGACAGAAGCCTCCTGTCCAGATCCAAGTACTCAGTCTTGAGTAACTGACAGACAGGACAGCTTTGGAATGGAGACGCGTCCACTCTCTAGCCCATGGTTAGAGAGGTTGACATCTCCGAAGAAACCGGGCGGGGGCTAGGGGAGCATGGCATGTGCACACGCCTGAAAAACTGATCAGTAGGAAAGGGACTCAACATGTAATCAAAGTAAGTCCTTGGCGCCGAAAGTCTCGCAGTTCGTTAGAAAGCCTTTCACAATCCTGGTTAAAGCAATCGGTGACTCAGACATCAAGAGACAAACATAGTTGACAGGTTACTAGTCTGGCAGAGGCAGAAGTGTATCACAGGAGAGCTTGGCTGACTGAGCCGACATTTAGCTAGAGACTCGCCTCGCTGGTTATTTTCAATTCTGAGGAACTTCACTTCCAAGATCAGGTGGTTTGGTCGGGACCCTGATAAGGTTCCTGTTAAACGCGTTGGGCTTTAGTTGAACAACATTCAAAAGAGAGCAGAGTAACCCAAACCCTGGAGTTGTGCAATGAACCTCTGAGAATCTGACTGAAGCTGAGGCTTTTTCCACGGGAAATATGGAGACATGGTTACACACACATTTCGTTCTGAAATTCAGGGAGCGAATAGAGGCAATCTTGGAACCCACAAAACTCAAGCTGACAGTTCTAAGGAATGTCCCTTTAGCTACTTTTTAAAAATTAAGCTGGCAATTGAGGAGACGCGTGACACTCTTTGAACAGATGGAACAAGCAAAACACGTTTTAAAAATAGGAAGACATCTAACTTAGCTGAGGAAATAATAGAAAAGTGCCATCTATTTTCATTTACTTCATAAATATTTACCAGCTGCCTTGTCGGAGCCGGATACTATTCCATTCGATAAGGATATAGTAGTGAACTACACATGCAACACTCTGGCACTTAAAATACTATTTTGTGAAGAAAGCTGAGCAATAGGTAAATAAATGCACAGGTACTAAGCATGTTGGGTCATGAAAAAAAAAATTAGGTAGGTAAAACAGGTGGTATTGGAGTTGTATTACAGTTTATGTAGAATGAGGGAGGACGAACAGATAAAACAACCTTGAATTGAGATTGGAAATTAAGGAGCAAGCCTTGTGTACAGGGCAAGTTTTCCAGGCAGAGGGAATAACAAACATCTAAGCCTGGAGACAATAAGAAAAAAAAATAAAGAGGTATGAGCTCTGAGCTCTGGACCACAGCAGCAAATAGTTCCCTCAAAAGAGTACTGAGGGTGGAAGGTAGCATACGTGTGTGTGTGTGTGTGTGTGTGTGTACATATGTATTATGTGTACCTGTGCCAAGGCCTGTGTGTATGAAGGTCAGAAGGCAACTTTAGAAGCCAATTCTCTCTTCCTACCATGTAGGTTCCAGGATTAAACTCAAGCTTTGTCGCTCATCTTGCCTTGGCGCCTAGCATTTAGTACATGCTAATCAAGCACTCTATACCAACGGAGCTCTATCCCCAGATCTCAGAGTACATTCGTAATCAAATTCTTAATCATGATTCATAATCAAATACTGTATGTGTAATATAGTAGAATCAAGAGCAATGCTAACTCAATCCGATATGACCAAGAGGCCAGCAAAATATGTACGTGATGCATACGTATATATGTAAATTATACATACAGATTATACATACAGATTATGTAAAGTATATGTGAAGATTATATGTGTGCATATTATGGTGTTTGTGTGTAGTGCTGGAGCATGAAAAAAAAACTTTTTTGTAATTTGCACTTATACAAACTATGAAGTACTTGATGAAATGTTATTAAACCTAATGGAAAATCTTTGGCAGCCTCTATTTGGGTCCTAGTAGGCAAGAATCAACATATAAAAGGTTCCATATGAAACATCTTAATGCTTTCATTGTGAGACTATTGGTTAAAATTATGAAAAATGAAAACTACATAATTAGCTTGCAAGAGCTATTGACTTATATGAGGGACTATGGAAATTAATAGTAACAAATGATATTAAAATACAAATATGTAGCCAATAATGTAACTTATCCATTTGCAGTTTTTGTGAAGTGTGTTTTGGTGTTTTACTTTGACAATGGTTAAAACCATCAATAATAAACCAAACTTAGAAGGAGGCCTTAACATCCTCCATATCCCAGAAGAGCAAAACAGCATTTGCTCAAATCCAGTGTCCGTTATATTTTAACAAGAACTTTATTTATTTCATTCTTACCTTGTCCTTTTGTTTTCTTGCATATTTCATAGTATATTTAAGCACATAGGACAGGATAATTACTAGTTTAGCTTTAAAATAGTTAACTGATTGAAGTGCTTGAACAAGATGTACAGAACCTTGTTCTAACTACATTCTGGCCACGCAGCACAGAGTGGGAGCATATAAAAGCCATATTATTTATGCCTCTCCCCAAATTAGAGTTTCTCAGAGGCAGCGCCTGCAACTGGATCTTTTAAACAACTGTTTTGATGCAGTTCTGTGGTCACTGATCTGGGGAACGAAATCACAATTCATGATTTTAAAGCTCCATCCATGGGAGCTGGAGAGATGGCTCAGTGGTCAAGAACACATACTGCTCTTGCAGAATACCAGAGTTCGGATCCTCACACCAATCCTGAGTGGTGCACAAGGGGATCTGATGCTCTGTACTCTGAAGCCACCCTTAAAGGTATGCAAAAACAGACATGCTCACATAGGTACACATACAAACACATTAAAAAAAACAAACCTCATCTCAATCCTCAAAAGACAAATAGGTGTGATTATTTGCAATGTTAGTGAGTTTTCAGCTAATGTAATAAATACCCAAGAAATAGTTGGTTTGCAGTTTGGGTTGATTTTGGCCCATCATGGTTTGGCCTTTTAGCTTCAGATCCTGAGGCAAGTTAGCCCTTCATGGCAGAAGTATATGGGTAATAAAGACACTGCTCATGGCATGGAAACAAAGGAGAGGTATGGTGGTATCTATTCTTCTTTCAAAGCTGTACCCCTTAGGGGCTGGAGAGTAGGCTGGCTCAGTGGTTAAGAGAACTCCGTGCTCTTCCTGAGGACCCAGTTCAATTCCCAGCAACCGCATGGTGACTCATAAAGGAGTTCCAGAGGATCCACTGCTCTCTTCTCACCCCTAAGGGCATCAGACATGCATATGGTGCAAAACACATATGCAGGCAAGACACTCATGTACATACATCTAAAAAAAAAATAATCATTAGCCAAAACCATGCCCGCAATAATTCAAAGGCCCTTAACTAGTGATGCCACCACTTCTTTGTTTGTTTGATTGATTGATTGATTGATTGTCTTATAAAATAGAATTTTACTCACTTTGGCCTAGAACTCATAGCCATCCTCCTGCCTCAGCCTTCCAAGCAAGCCCTACCTATACAGTGTGTTGTAATGGTTGGCTTGGAGAGGTATCTGAGGTTAAAACCCTAAGCCCTTTCTTAGAGGGGAGACCAGGACTTAAGAATTTTTAAGAACTCCCAGCACTCTGACTGTTGAGGCCACAGGAGGACTTGGAGAACTCCAGGCCAGCCAGACTGTGCAGCACAAGCATGTTCCAACAAACAAGCAAAAACGAGCCAACGCCCCAGAGCCTCTGAAAATTGCCACAAGCTGGGACAACAAAATAGCAATCTCAGATGCAGAAGGATGCTAAAAAGACGGAAGGAACCAGCATAAGTAAAGAAAGAGCATATCATGGAAGCCTGTTAACCGACAGCTGGTTCCTCAATTAAGTGACAGTCACTTTTCTGGTCAGTTTCAACCTGGAGGGGTTCGTCTAGCAGCACGGGACATATTGCAATGTGCATAACTAACCCCTTCAGAGAATTTTATAGTATTTATGCTCATTATGAATCTCTCTTTGGGGGTGTCATGGTAAAATGCCATAGAAAAAAGTTTGGTAAAATAATATTTATGCTCAGTGTGTATGTGTGTGTGTGTGTGTGTGTGTGTGTGTGTGTGTGTGTGTGTGTGTGTGGTGTGTTTGGGTTTGGGTTTTGGGTTTTGGGTTTTGTTTTTGTTTTTGAGACAGGGTTGCTCTGTGTAAACTTGGCTGTTTGGAACTCTCTCAGTAGACCAGGCTGGCCTTGAACTCACAGAGATCCACCTGCTTCTGCCTCCCAATTAAAGGTGTGTACCTTAATAGTTTTTATTATCATCTGCAGGAATCTCTCTTCCTAAAAGATGCCATACCGGCATTCTATGAATCACCATCAGGTTTTATGGTACACTGGGTACAGTTTGTTCTTAGAATTTTACATCCATTTCCTCATTTCATTCCTGAAATCATCCTGAGAGGATGATGAGTCTCAGCTCTCATGTTACTGATAAGAGCACTGAACCACATCGAGATACCCAAGTGCCCTCAAGGCTTCACCCTTAAAATGTCAGTAGACACTGAACACTTTTTAAGCCTTAGCTCTACTTAGGGAAAGGGTAGCCTTCACTCAGACTGGCAAAACTGCGGCCAGGTCTGTTGGTGGTTCCTATTTGTATTCTCTTTTGTTTCATTGTTGTTAAGTTTGCTGACTGTGAGCCTCCAGCTCAGCCTGGGCCAGTGCTGTACTCTTAGCTTCACCCAAGCCCAGTGTGTGATTATTTATCTCATTACCTAACCCGGGGTCTGCACCTCAGTGTCTTTAAGATGTTTCCTTGGCTTTAAGGTACCTATCTGCCAACTTTGAGTAGCCAGATTTTGCTCTGCTGTGACATCAACCTCACCTTGATAACTAGGACTCTGAAAATTCTTAGCAGTGAGCAGTGGGCGGTCCCATCTGTCCCTGCTGCTTGTGCTGGGGATGGTTGGATGCCTGCCCAGGCTGAAATTCTGTCTGGATTTGGGCTTTGAGACTGAACTTGGTTACCCCTTTTCAACAGAAGCCTCCAGGAGCATGTGGTGGTTCCCGAAGGTCCCCTGGACCAATAGAGAAATAATTTTTTTTTTCTTCCCCCTAGAGAGATGACAAGACTGTGTTACCTGTCACAGCTAATTAGCACACAGGTCTGAATCCTCAGGAACACACTGAGGGCAAATGATTGGGATTAACCAGACTCCAGGGCGCTTCTCTTTAAACTACTATTTCTCAGGATGTAGTGTTTCAGGAGAACAGAAAGAAACAAGAAGTTAATCAGCAGAAGGGGTCTGTTTTTAGGAACACTTAAAAACAGAAGCTGCAGAAAGTTTTGGGATGCCCACGGAAACACATGTGTAATCGGAGGCACAGAATATAGGTCCAATGTTGGGGAACAATAGATACCCACAAGCAAGGAAGGAATGAATGCTTTAAAGCTCACTCAATTGTAGGCTAGAGAGATAGGTCAGCAATTAAGAGCACTTGTTGCTCTTATAGAGGACACAGACAGGTTCAGTTCCCAATACCCACACTGAGCAGCTTACACCCTCTTGTAACTCACAGGTCCAGGGAATGCAATGCCCTCCTTGGTGCTGCATGCACACAACACACATCCAGAGAAGCTGACACGTACACATAAATACAAATGAATAGGTTTTAAAGATTTATCCATACAGGATACATATGAGTGTTCGTCTGCATGTGTGTCTGTGCAACGCATGAGTACAGTACCTGCAGAGGCAAAAAGAAAGCATCAGATCACCTGGAACTGGAGTTACAGACTGTACTGGGAACAAAACGTGGATCCCCTGGAAGAACAAGTGTTCTTAACCACTGAGCCACCTCACCTCATCCCCATCAGATATGTCTAAGAATGACTCTTGCCCACACCCTCATCAACATATTGTGTTAATAAAGTTTGTCTATGAAACATTATATTTCATTGTGTTTTCCAATTTGAAATTCATTTTATTATGACTAAGATTTTCCCCAATGCCCTTCCACCGCTGGGAGGAATGTAAACTTGTACAACCACTATGGAAATCAGTGTGGCAGTTCATCCCAAAAGATCAGACTTGATCCAGCTACACCACTCCTGAGCGTAGCGTAAAGAATGCTTCGTCCTACTACAGAGCTTTTGCTCAGCCATGTTCACTGTTGCCAGAATATAATAGCCAGAAGTTGGAAACAATTTAAATTGTCTGTCAATGAATCAATGGATAAAGAAAATGTGGTACATTTACACAATGGAATATCTATCAACCATTTAAAATGAAATCATGACAGTAAAGTCCTATGGCTGAAGACAAGACCTAGACAACTCACTGAAAACAGAGAAGCTGAGCTGGTGTCAACCTAGAGCCTGCATCCCTATGGACTAAGTATTCAGGATACTGGAAGGTATTCACATGCTATCAAAGGAGAAAGGTAAACACCAAATCAGCTACAAACCTTTTGATCTACAAGAGGCACCTGCCTCAAGATATACTGGTGTAACAATGACACAAATCAACCAATACCTGCTTTGAGTTAAGGCCTAGTCCATGAGATAGAACCCATATCCAATGCTTTTTGCGTGGCCAAGAACCTGAGACTACATAGGCCAGAGATCTAGGAGAAAACCAAATACGACTGTTCTGCTAATGGAATGTAAAAATGAAACAACTCCTAATGACACTATACTCATAGGTCCATGCCTGGCTCAGCCATCATCAGAGAAGCTTCCTCCTCCAGACAGAAACAAATACAGAGACCTACAACCAGACAATATACAGAGTGAGCACAGGAATGCTCAGCCCTGTAAGGAGGTGTCCATCAAATCCCTCCCTCAGGGAACAGGGGACTCTGGAGAAGAAGAGGCCTAAAGAGGGTAAGACCCAGAGGGGATGGGGACACCAAGGAATCAAGACCTTCTAGTCACAACAGGGCTGGGATACACATGAACTCACCGAGCCTGTGACAACAGGCACAGGGCCTACACAGGTCTGTACCACATAAGGTCCTAGAGCTGAAATAAGAAGTGGACACATGCCTTATCCCTAACTGAGAAGCTATCTCCAATTGATAGCAACTTCCAAATGAAAAGTTAGTTTTCTCCAAGGGAGTCTCACTGGGGCAAGTACTCTAAGGGCAGATCCCATGCTCAGCAGTAGATGCCAACACAAAAAGAACTGGATGACATCTTTGCAGGGTTTGTCTCATAATAAAGTCAGGGCGTTTTTATTATTATTTTTTACCTTACAGGTTCTTTGCATATATATTATAGTTTCTGCTTCTGAATCCTTATGTAGCTCCTGTGTATGCGAACATTTGTGACTCTGCATCTATTGGCTTTTCCTGTGCTTTTTCTTTGGTTCTTTTTCTTGATAGGTTCTTTGTCATCTTCTGATTTGTTTGGTTTTGATTTACCATGTTTTATTTTCTGATTATTCCTTAGATGTTTATGTGTTTTCTAATGAGAGATAGAAAAGGTGTGGGTCTGGATGGGAAGGGAGGTGGGGAGAAACTGGAAGGAGTAAGGGGAAAGAAGACGATAACCAGAATATATTGTATGTCAAAAATTTGTTTTTAATAAAAGAAAAGTTTTCCTCCATTTTTCTTTCTTTATTCCTTCATAATACTTTCCTCATCCTTTGTTTTGTTTTGGTGTGTGTGTGTGTGTGTGTGTGTGTGTGTGTGTGTGTGTGTGTATGGTGGGACTCTAACTCAGAACCTTGCACATGTTAACCATGCAACTCCCTGCACTGTCCCAGTGCTGTAGGACATTTTACTAGTGAGATTTCCTCTTTGATATAAACTGAAGCGTACTTTCCCTACCCACCCTTTGGTCTTCATTTGTTTACCATCCCTTTGCCAAAAAGCACCATTTCCTTTCTCCCCTGTCACTTTTGTGTTATCCTCTATAGCATTGGTTTCTTGCATTTTTTCTTTGTTTGATTGATTAATGGTTTGTTTGTGTCTATGTGCTAATTTTTTATATTGTTGCTAAAATTTCTTCCCTTGGAGAGAGGTAAATAATATCTACCCCTCTCCTTAAGGTGTCAATCACAAACCAAGGTGCACTGGGAACCCCGTCTTAATTACTTTTCTACTGCTATAACAAAACACAATGACCAACACAACTTATAGAAGAATGAATTTATTGGGTGAGTTTCGAATGAGTTTTGAAATCTCAAAGCCCATCCCCAGTAACCACCTCCTGCAATGAGAACACACCTCCTAATTCTTCTCAAAGAATTTCATCAAATGAGGACTAAGTATTCAGAAATACAAGTCTATATACACAACTGGCTGGGAGAGGCAGTTAGATACTTGGGGTCCAATGTCCTTCTCCACTGTCTCCTTCTAGGAGGAAAGTAAGTAGTCAATAGGCCAAACTCTGAGATGATGGCAACTTGGCTCAGAGGACAACCCTGTATCACAGGTCCATTGTACCGTATCCTGATTTAATGTTTGAGTTGCGGATCAAAGTTTACCTGTTTGCAGATGCCTGTTTGTGATTGCGAACCCATCTTTATTTAAACTATATTGTTGCACGTATTGGAATTTATTTCTGCTTTTGCTAATCAGTTATGTTACTCTGTCTACTTGTGTGCTATATTTGGTGAGCGACCATTTGCCAGTCTACCTTAATCCAAGAGAATGAAATTAGTCATGCTGCCATTTCTATATAATATGGATGAAATTACTTTTCACATTTAATATGACTTACAATTCCTTCTTCTTTAATAATTTTATCATATGCATGTGTGCGTGCCTCTGTGTGTGTGTGTGTGCAGGTGCTCACATACTCTAATGCTGAGCACAGCTTTCAGGAGCTAGATCGATACAGGTTACCTACAGGGACTCTGTCATAATCAAAACCACAAAACAACAATGACAAAAAAGGGACTTGGTGGGTAGTGAACACCTTTAAGCATAGCTGTTGGGAGGCCTTGCATGACTCTGTTCCTGAGGAGATATAACAAATGTCTGTTCACCACTGATAGGAAACAGACAACAGGCCAAAGCAAGAGTCCATCAGTGAACAAATGAATTTATTGGGATTACTTACAGGAATGTAGGTGAGTGGTTACTGAAACAGAAATTACTCAAAGATGGTCACAAGACAGCATGGGTAGCAGCCCCCAAACCTAGAAACCTACTGAAATCCTAGAGGGTACTGAAATCCTGCAAGCTGCTCTACAGGTTCGAGAGTGCCTCTTTCAGGTTGTTCTGATGGTCTGAGATTGCAATCCTCTGGGCTTACATATTCTTGGAGAGGCAGGGGTCTAGTAATCTGGTCAGTTTCAAGGACTTCCTAACGCTTTTGAGTTGTATACTTCTTTTTTTTTCTTTTTTCTTTTTTTCTTTTCTTTCTTTCTTTTCTTTTTCTTTTTTTCTTTTTTCTTTCTTTCTTTCTTTCTTTCTTTTTTTTT
>NC_034603.1:33715145-33732430 GCF_900095145.1 Mus pahari | reverse complement strand
TTTCGAGACAGGGTTTCTCTGTATAGCCCTGGCTGTCCTGGAACTCACTTTGTAGACCAGGCTGGCCTCGAATTCAGAAATCTGCCTGCCTCTGCCTCCTGAGTGCTGGGATTAAAGGCATGTGCCATGACGCCCGGCTGAGTTGTATACTTCTATATTCCACTTACTTTTAAAGCATCTTGAGGCTCAATGAGCTTCCCTTCAAAACAGGAAGCTTTATCTTGGAGGAAATTGCTACACAATAGGAGGCAGAGGCAGGTAGACCACTGAGAGCTCAGAGTCAGACTGGTCTATGTAGCAAGTTCCAGGTCAGCCACAGCTAGATTGTAAAACCTTGTCTGAAAAAAAAAAAAAAAGTGTCGGTAAAGAGGAGTCAATAAAGAAGTTATCAAACATCTCTTTGTCTTTTTTTATAACCAAACATTATAATAAATCATTGTTTTAATATGCATTACTGCAATTACACATGAGAGTTGTAATCATAGGCTATAAATAATGAAATATAAATAAGTCATTCATGTTTTATTCATTTTTATTGCACTCTGTTAGCATATTGGCTTGTGGGCTCTTTGGGTATTAAAATAATGAAAAGTTCTTCTATGAATTATTTATTCTAAACAAACAAAATTATAAAGTGTCCTGTAGCTGGACATAGTGATACACTGGACTCTGCAGTCAGGTGGCAGAGGTAGGGAAGCTGGGAGACTGCAGTCATCCTGGCTTTCACTGAATACTGAGACTACATCTGAAAAAAAAATCTCTAAGTCAATCAAATAGAATTGTTTAAAAAACAATTCAGGTTTTTTTCCTCTTGTGACCTCTCTCCTGCTCATGAACATCATTGTGCTGTGTATAACTTTTATTTTCTTGTTAATCCCCAAAATTGGGGAATTTCACTCCTTTTCACATTCCAAAAATAGCCCAGAAATAATTGTTGCTAATCTGTGCTGATGATAAAGTCATTTTTTTTTTTCAGTTACTGGCAGATTTTAATTACCGGTATCCCATTAGTATACAGCCCAGCTTCCAGCATGCACCACTTGCAAAGAGGAAGGCTTTCTTGAACTCTGACTGCTTGAATCTGTTGTGATGTGATTCATTCAGAAGTGACTGATAATGACCTCACAGTTCATGGTAGTCTGTCTTAAAACATACATATTTCCTTTGTGATCTTTATATATTCCTTATCTAGTTTTATATATAAAAACTCAATACCTGTTAATGCTCAGTTCATTGGCTATTGTAGGCAAAATGCCCCCAAACAGAACGAGGCTAGGTAGGGAGGCTGCACTAAGAGCAACAGATAACAATCTGTATGTAGGTGGTGAAATTGAAACTGGGTATTCTGAGACTACAGATGACTCAGCCACTTTGGGAAGGAGTCTGATATCGTCTTTAAGTGGCTTTTTGAACAGAGTTTCCCTAAGAGCCTTCACGTTTGCTCCTAGATACATGCTCCTAGATACATACCTAGAGATCATAAAATTGACACCCACAGGAAAAGTCATATACAAAAACCTTCACTGAACCATTGTTGAGAATAATCAAATAGTGAAAACACCCTGAAATGCTCATCAATGGACAAATGGATACACAAAATTCTGTCACATTGATACAATGTACCCTTATTAAGTCCTCCAAAAGATCAACGTGCAAAAAAAGCCAGGCAAATCAGTGTAGTCAGGAAGTGCATTCCTGCTCTCCTAGATCTGGGGAGGGTGTGTGAGGTGGGGGTTTCTATCCTTTGGATAAATAGGACCAAAAGCAACCGGGAGAGGAAAGAGTCGGCTTCGTCTTACAGCTTATAGTTTCTCATGAAGGAAAGTCAGCCCAAGAGCTCAAGGCAGGAACCTGAAGCAGAGACCACAGGAGCTGCTTCCTACCTTTTTCCTGCTGGTTTCCTTAGCTGGCTTTCCCATACCTCAGGATCATCTGCTCAGGCGTGACACAGCCCACATTGGGCCCTTCCACACCAATCAACAATCAAGAAAAGACCTCCCAGGCTTGCCCACAGGCCAGGCTGATGGAGGCATTTTCTCAAGTCTTTTCTCTTCCCAGACCACTCTAGCCTGTGCCAATACACAAGGGGTGGCTGGTAGTCACAGGGGTGGGGCGGGGGCGGAGGGGGGTGGATGTAAAAGGGATAGGCTTCTTTTGGGGAGGGGGTTGTGATGAAAACATTCTAAATTTGCTTCTTCTGATGGCTGCATACTTCTGTGACTATACTAAAAATCACAGAAGTGCCAGGTCGAGTGGGTAAACTGCATGGTATAGGTATATGAAGGATATGTCGAATCTCTCACCAGAAAGACAGGAGCCAGGTACATCCATAATTTTCTTCTCGCTGTGACCAAATGCCTGACTTAAAGGAGGAAGGGTTTACTTGGCTCACAGTGTGAGGGTCTAGCCAATCTGTCATGATGGGAAGGGCACAGTGGCAGGAGCCTGAGTCTGCTGGGCAGGAACATCTGCAGTCAGGAGCAGAGAGAGATGAGCAATTCCCCCCACCTTGGTTTTTTTTTTTTTAAATTTTTAAACTTTTTAATTTACCTTGGTCTTCTGCCTCCATGTATGTCTGTGTCAGAGGGTATAAGAATCCCCTGGAACTGGAATCACAGACCGTTGTGAACTGTCATGTGGGTGCTGGGATTCGAACTTGGGTCCTTTGGAAAAATAGCCAATGCTCTTAATTGTTGAACCATTTCTCCAGGAGCCTCATAGGCCCCTTTTTATTTTAAGTCATAACCCCAGCCTGAGAGATCGTGCCACCCACATTTTAGAGTGAGATTTTTTTCACCTGGATTAACCCAACCTGGAAATTTTCTTACAGATTCTCTCTGAGGTTTGTCTCCTAGGAGATTCTAGATTCTGTCCAGTTGACAATCAATATTGGTCTCCACAGCAGGCAAGAGGGCCCATGCCTATAATCCTAGCATAAGGGAGCCTGAGATTATAAGACCAGCAAGCGCTCTTATGGAAAGACTGCCTTCAAGCAAAAGGTACATTGGGACAAAGAAATGTTACTAAATTCAAACCACATACTGTTATATATTTTAAAAAATGAGCAAACAAAAAACAAAACAGTCAACCAGAAAGTAACAATAGCATTCCACACATCCCGTAAGCAATTACTAACCTCTATTGACAAGAGCTAGCCAGTAGGACAAACTTTAAGTAGGTTTTCAATTACATAAGTTCTGATTCTTCTGGTGGTAGGATGGGTCAAAGCTTCTTTCACACATCATATTTCCATTTGACAAGCTGCTCAAATGATACCCAGAAACCACACAGTTCATCGTGCCTGAAGAGGTCACAACAGACATTGCAATGGCTTGGTCCTAAGCCCTTGGCAACTTTGGGTAGAAAGGAGATGGGTTTTCAGAAAGTTGTTTGTGGAACACATACAGGAAATATCTGTTGACTCTGTTACCACATGGCAGTGGTGGTGAGGTGGACTATTACCCTTATTACTTTTCCAGATTTTGAAATTGGGGTCCGAAGGTGAAATCCATCTGTAAATTACTTTTGTTTCATTTGGAATATAAAGTGAAAATGTATTCTTTTTTTAATTCCAAAGTTTAAGATTTATTTTATTTCCTGTGCATGAGTGTCTTGCCTGCACCTATGTGTTTGTAGCACGTGCACACTTGGGACAAGCAGAAGTCAGAAGAGGGTGTCAGATTCTACAGAACTCAGGATTTTTGTAAGAAAAACTAATGCTTTCCACTGCTAACTTATGTCTCCGGCCCCTGAAAACTCTACTTTTAATCTAACCATTGAGACATGAATCATAGAGAAGCAGCAAACTAGATTTTGCAACCAAGTTTCCCTAATCACTGGCTAGGCAAACATGACTCTTTCTCTGCAGCTTCTTCCAAGGCGGCTTGCTCTCATCCTGCATTACTCTAGGCAGTGGTATTAGTGCTACTTCAGTCCTCTGGTTGCACAGCAGAGTCTAGACTTCCAGGCCCATGCAGAGATCCCACACATTGGTTTATAAACAGGATGTTTCTGGGGTTTAGTACACGTTGTCTAATTGTCCTCCCTTTCTCCCCTCAAATTATGCTAGCTACTACTATTAGTACCCCAAATTCTAAGCTCCCTTTGAGACATTCATTTTTAAAAGTCACATACAATGTTAGTTTGCTGTAGCTGCCATAACAAAGCACCACAGGCAGATAGCTCAAGCAACAGGAATTTGTTTGCTCATAGCTCTGAGATCAAGATGTGGCCAAAGTGGTTTCTCTTCTTGGCTCATCGATCCCCATCTCCCAGTTTCCTCATGTGGATTCTTCTCCTACGTGTTCATGCTAGGAACGCGAGGTGAGTGGGTTAGGGGTCCCCCAGTGACCTCTTCTACCTTACCAATCTCCTTAAAGACCCTACCATCTTCAATCACAGTCCTTGTCACAATGCCAGGGCTCAGGACTTCAACAAACAAGTTCTGAGGAATCCAACTCAGACTATATGAACGCAACACAGAAACTTACAAGAAAAATAGGAACATGAGAACAAGCAAAAGGCACACACACAGCTTCGTCAGCTTTAACAAGTCCAAGTCCTGTCTTGTTTCTGCCCACGCATAGACTTAATCAGAAGTTCTTGTTCTCTGTCCTTATCTATTAGTTTACAATACCAACAGCGATGCAAATCCAGGCCAGCTTTATCACAAGCCCAACATTAGACAAATAGCTTGGCTGGGTTCACACCTCATGAACACGCCCCTTACCTTCATGAGCTTGCTGGGTTGAATGTTTCCCTCAGGTTTCTTTGTTACTTGTTTTCTCTTTCATGTTCATTTAACTATAGTGGGTCAATGTTTTTCTAATCTGATTAAAGTCCTTTTATACAACCTATAACCCTCTAAGGCAATGTTGTAATCTTCTAGCGTTCATCCAAACTCCAGTGATATCGTTAAGAGATTGGTGCTTAGTGCTCTCTCTCTCTCTCTCTCTCTCTCTATATATATATATATATATATATATATATATATATATATATATATATATCTGTACATATATTATACAATATATGATTATATAATGTAATATAATATAATAACATTATATAATTATATATAATACTATATATTATATATTTTGTAATATATGTAACTAGTATAATACATATTTTATAATATATATACTATATAAATAATGTACATAATTATAATATAATATATATTATTAAAGAACTATAAACTTGTTGGAAGTGGGGGGAGAGATTTACAAAAGCACTTCCCTAAGTCTGTGAACATATTTATTATTCACACCGAAGACTGAGAGTGGGAAGCTCATGAAGCTTATGGAAAGAGGGAAATTCAAATTCTTCTAATCTATTTCCTTGTATTGCTTCAGCCCCCAAGGAACTGTGGAAATGACACTCACACACCAGCCTCACACACCATCGTGATACTAGAGCTGGCTGGGAAACTTTCCTGGCAAGTCAAATGTCATGACACACTGGGGTTAGAGTCTGGTAGTGACAGGATCTGATACTTGTTATATTGCTAGAAAAGTATGAAGCCTTTGATGCCTTTCCCTTGTGTGTTAAAGTGTCCAAACCAAAAATAAAAAATAAAAATAAAAACTCAACTATATGGTATTGTTTTTTTTTTTCTTTTCCATGACAATTTGTTCTGGAAGAAGTATTTTATTTGATTTTTTTTCATCCTTAAAACCATTTTTATGGCTGGAGAGATGGCTCAGCAGTTTAGAGCACTGACCATTCTTCCGCAGGTCCCGAGTTCAAATCCCAGCAACCACATGGTGGCTCACAACCATCTGTAATGAGATATGATACCCTTTTCTGGGGGTGTCTGAAGACAGCCACAGTGTACTTACATATAATAAATAAATAAATCATTAACCCCCCCCCCCATTTTTAGAGAAGATTCTGGAACCCATCTGTAAACCAGGTTGACAGAAAACTCACAGAGACCTGCCTCCTAAGTACTGGGATTAAAGGCATGTGTTGTCACGGCCAGCTTTATGCTCTTTGATTCTTCTTCTGGAACTAAAATATAACTTCCTTCAAAGAAAGCCACCTTCTGATCTGCGCTTGAAAAAGAGATGTGTTTGAAGGCCACCATAGCCTCACCTTTGGCTGTTTGCTGTCTTTCTCCCACCCAGAGTAAACTGACAAAATATTTGACGTGGATTCTGAGCTGAAAAGCCTACCCCGGAACTTTTTCCTTCGGGTTCTGATACTTTTTGTTTGTTTCGTGAAGTACTCCTATCAGCCCCCAGCAGAACAGAGAGCACTGGGCTGGGACCGCAGCTATTGTCATCTCTTCTGCAGTGATGGATCAGAGACTGGACAGGAAGCATGACTTCTGAGATCTCTTAGAGCTAGCTCTACTGTTCTGATTTTGGGTCCTGAGGTTCAGAGAAGGGAGTTCTAAAGCTTTGGGGCTGTAAGTCTTTCCCTTTTCTCAATGCATATCTATTTCTGATTCTTCAAGTCACTATGGGTCCCTGAGTAGTAGATAGTCACCCTGCTTCTGGACTGCAGGCCCTGCCCTCAGTGCTGGGTGCTGCAGTTTCAACCTGTACTGCAGGCTGCGCGTCAGCTCTGGTGGGGGTGTGCCCGGGGGCGTGGCGGAGGCGTGTCCGGGGCGGGGCCAAGGCGGCGCACGCCGCGCCCTCAGCGGAGCGAGAGGCCGAGCTTGCTGCATTGCAGCCGCCGCGGCGCCGCTCGGCTCCTCACTTCCAACAATGGCGGCTCCGAGCCCGAGCGGCGGCGGCGGCTCCGGGGGCGGTGGCGGCACCCCGGGGCCCATCGGACCTCCAGCTTCTGGCCACCAGGCGGTCAGCAGCATGCAGGGTAAGGACGGTGGGCGCTCAGAGACCCCGGGGCCCCCTCGCGAGGCGCTCGGCCGAGCCGCGGCCTGTGGAGCCGCCGCGTCCCCGGAGCTGTCTGAGGAAGCCGCCCGAGATCCACGTCTCGGGCCCGGCCTCGCCCCGGGATCCCCGCCCCGGGCCGGGTTTCGGTGAACGCTGTGACGGCTCGGGGCTCTGCCGGCTCGGGCCTACCTGGCCGCCCCCGCCCGCGGCTCACCTGGCGCCCGCGGGCTCCGGGAACGCGCGCGGCCGGGCCTCTGGCTCGCAGGTCGGCCGCGTCCCGGCCCTCGGCCCCGCCGCCCCCGCGCGCCGCAGTGGGGCCGGCTCAGGGCCATCTTGCGCTCCACGGTGCGCCGCTGGAATAGGGCCACTGCGCTGTCCCCCCCTGTCCCTAAAACTTTGCAGGGTGTCTGCGTGGGAGTGGCGGGGGGTTGCGAAGCCCTGGGCCACCTGTAAGGTGGCTAGACAGCCATTGGCCCCGGGGAGGCGTTTCGACCCAGGCCCGAGATGTGTGTTATCCTCGCATGCAGAAAAGAAAAATCAGATAAAAATAGAAGACCGAGTTGGGCTGAAAGGGAGAGAGATTCAGGAAACCGAATGGCAGAGGTCAAAGTGATCATGTCTGGGCATCTGAGGCAGCTCTCCTGTAATGGCCTTTCCTCACCGGGAGGCCTTAGGAGCTCGGTGTGGGGTTTGACAGGGGGTGTTGTGAAAATATCAGGCCCGAGTCCATTTCTTAGGTTTATTGGGGGGGGGGGTTGACACAGGCAAGCCCAGAAATCTCTTGACAACTTTAGCAAACGACTTATGTTGAATTATTAGAGTCGTTTGGATATCTTTGGTATCAGTATGATACCATGTTTTCCTTTTGGTTAAGCTCTTCATAAAGCGTTCCTTGTGTCTAATGAAGTTCAACAGATTATATGTTGAATATTTCGTGTTTATGCCAGCATAGCATGATTTGGGCAGCAGAAATACGATCTGTATTTACATCCCTTCCCATAAGAAAAATTTATGGGATAGTATATAAACAGATCGAGCATTTCATTCAGAAGATATATTCTGTACAGGTCCTAAGCTAATTAATTCAAATTTAGTTAGTTATTGGATGCCTGCTATGCTCCATAGCACATTATACAAAATACGAGATGGATTTTCTTCATCTCACACCTTTACTGTTTGTTAAGATAATTTGGAGTTCTGTTCTCTTTTGCCCTGTCCACAATGGGTGACTTAAAGTTTAAATATTTTAAGGGTAGAGACAGAGCCTGGTTTGAGTTCAATCCCTGGGATATACATGGCAGAAGAGAACTGATTTTCTCAAGTTGTCCTCTGATCTCTACACTTGAATACACAATATTTCAGGTGTGTGTGTGTGTGTGTGTTTTGAGAGAAGTTGCTGACAGTTTGAAAAATTTGTATACTTTTTTTTTCTTGTTCAGAAAATATTGAGCAACTGCTTAGAGCCAGCGTAGAGAGCTCTGTTTTGAGTGTATAGAGACTAGTGAACCCAACTGTCTCACCTCTGATGGAGCATGTCCCTTTGAGGGCGCAGGAGGGAAGACATGGAGGTAAACAAGAAATTGGTTAAGAAAAATGAAGGCAATGGGCTGGGTTTTGTGATAGAAGATAACAGGGCCAGCTCCTTGATAAGATGACAGAGAAAGCCTGTCTGGAAAGAACAGCGATGGGGCCTAGGCCGGTGAGAACAGTGAAAAGGGAAGACCATCTAGGAACTTAGAGTCACATGGTCAGGAATTCTGGGGTTTACTCTCCATCTTTGCTTTTTGATATCTGGAACGCTACTTAAAAAAGTCCTAATTGCTGAATTTTTAAAAGACCTATGTGTGTGTGTGTGTGTCTGTGTGTCTGTGTGTGTGTGTGTGTGTGTGTGTGTGTGTGTGAGAGAGAGAGAGAGAGAGAGAGAGAGAGAGAATATGAATGAATGTTTTGCATGTATGTATGTATGTATGGGCACCACATGCTTGGTGCTGGAAAGGTCAGAAGAGGTCATCAAACCCCTGGGGCTGGCTTTGCAGATGGCTCTGAGCTACCAAGTGAGTGCTGGAAAGCAAACCTGGCTCCCTTGCAAAAGCAACTAGTGTTCTTAAGCCCTGAGCCACTTTTCCAGCCCCTGTTTTGTTTTCGTTTTTATCTTTACTGATATATACTGGTATATCTTTCCTTGAGGCAGGAACATGCTAGTTATATCCTGTGTTTTGAACTTGTTTTGATTGCTCAGAATAAAGAAATGCTTGAAATGTTTTAAGGTGTTGTGTAGCATAATCTGAATTAGCAAACTTGAACTTAAGCAGCAAATTATTTTTTTTCTAGGTTTGAGCCAAACTACCCATTTTTTTTTTTTACCAGTGTCTTTCTTTTTCCTCCTCATCTTTTTTTTTTTTTAAAGATTTATTTATTCATTTTGTGTATATGAGTACACTGCTGCTCTCTTCAGACACACCAGAAGAGGGCATAGGATCACATTATAGATAGTTGTGAGCCATCATGTGGTTGCTAGGAATTGAACTCAGGACCTCTGGAAGAGCAGTCAGTGTTCTTAACCACTGAGTCATCTTTCCAGCCCTACCAGTGTCTTTCTTCGGATTTATTTTTATTTATTCTTTTTGAGATGAGTTCTTCCTGTGTTTCCCAGGCTGCCTCCCATTTCATAATCTTGCTGTCCAAAAGACTGCCTTTCTTGGAATTGTTCAGTCATTGAAAGATATCCAGGAGGATAGGTACTTTGCTTGACCAAAGGCCTTTAGTAGTGTTTCATGGCTTGACATCTGTGACCCAACTGTGATACAAAGTTGGAAACATTTCCATTCTATTGTAATGCTTAATGGCCAGAGCTCTGGAGTCCTTGGTTTGAATCCCATCCCCATCCCAATTTACCAGGACTTAAGTTTTTTTGTGAGTATAGTACTTAGCCTCTCTAAACATCTGTTTCTTACTTGGAAAGTAAGAATAACGCGTATCCCACAGGCACAAGGATAATGTACACAAAGTATGGGACCTGGCATACCGTGAAGATGCCATGCATGTTGGCTATCAATATTCTCATCTGTTATTTCCACTGGACCCTATCTCTTTACCCCTAGCGTCTTGTGACCAACTTACACATTTCCTTTCTAGGCTTTATTGTGTGTGGGTTGGACACTTCCAACCTGTTGATGTCACAATTTTTCACTACAAAGGGACCTAATTTTTAGAATTCCAGAGAAGAGTTTGTTTAACTTCAAACTCTCAATCCTTGTTGTTTTCTGGATCTGAGATTCTCAATGATGATAATGCTGTTGTGTTTGAGGTACTCCCATAGCTGTAAATGGGCTGTGGGCTGTGGGTGGCTGGAATGGCTTAACAGTCATCATTTGTTCATTTTGTTACATTTTCACAGAGCGGTTGTACTTCTCATTTGGCCATTGTTAAAGCATTCTTCCCACAGAGTCTCAGCTAATAGGGAATATTAGCTGATTTTGCTATTACTCATATGTTTGAGCTTTCATTCATTCTGACTCACTTTGTTTTTGAACTTCCTCATGTCCATATACAGACGTACAAACATTTACAAGCTGAATATGCTCTCCCATCCCCACCCCCATTCCTCCTTTGATTATTTGGTGAGTAAAACTATCAAAATGTAGATCTGCTTGCAATGGGTAAATAGTATTATAAAAATATATTAGACATTAGGATTTGCCTTCTTTTGAGTAGGAAAAAATATTCAAATGAGCTATTATTAAATTGTCCTTAATTCTTAATATTTAGTTAGAAATTGAAAACATTATTTCCCCAATAATTAAGAGTTTGAAAACCACTTCCTTGAGGTTTCTTGCATGGTACGGTACAGACTTTCTAGTGGTGTCTTGAAAAAGCCCATGAATTTAGCCAAGTGAGTGGAAGCATATCAGGTGCTCAATCTCAGGTGAGCTGGGCATAAGTCTCATAAAACCACCATGGGCATGTTAGAGGATAGCAAATATTCTGGGGAAGAAAGCTTTCCAGCTGAGAGTTGAGTAACTTCAGCAATGAAAACACAGCATGCTGATTTCTTCTGTGCTAGTGGCTTTACCTCTGCATAGAGCAATGCCTTAGGAATAAGACTTCAAAGTTGAAAGGATGCTGCATTTGGACTAGGAAAAACCCAAGGTTTAGAGTGTGCCATATGCACACTCTGCACCCTTGGGAAATGACCAGATTTTTCTAATTTCCCATAGTTTCTCATCTATTACAAGAGAAGATACATAGCTTATATAGAGACTGTTTTAAAAATCACATTAGTGCATGTGAAATGCCTTATATCATAAACTACTATGAAATGTGATGATTATTACAAATGATATTGACCTGTTTTAGCTGCTGGTCATTTAATATGTAGTGAATTTAAAAGATTTCTTAAAATATGATATATTGAATTTATTAAATAGTCTGTAAAGTGCCTGTTGCATAAGCATGAGCCCCTGAGTTTGGATCCCTGCACCCATGTAAAAAGCAGGGCATGGTGGAGTGCATCTATAGGTCTAACCCTGGGAGTCAAGTACAAAAAGATTTCTGGAGCTTGCTGGTCAGCAGGCTCAGTGAGAAATGCTGTCTCAAGAAATAAGTTGGACAACAGTTGAATAATATAGTGTATATTGCCTTGTGGTTTATAGATGCACATACATCGTAATGCATTGATGGATATACATAATAAATTAAAAAAGAAGGCTGTGAAAAAAACCAGAGCCCTAAACTTGAGTAATTGAGAAATGTCTCTTTAAAAGTGCTTTTTTCAAAGTGATCAGCATAGCTAAATTTATATATATATATATTTGCCCTGTATGGTGGACTTTTGTAATTCTTCTAAGGATTGGGTCTACAAGTATGTAGCAGCATATCCAGCTTAGAATTCCATCAATTCTGAAAGCATTGAACCATTTGTAAAGTACTTTCTGTACAATTAGCTAGAGCATAAATGTATGTTTGATTTTCTTAATGTATTGATCTAATGTAATTTTTCTCCTTAAATCTTAAGTATACCTGTATAGCATGTGATTAATGCCCACTCTTGGATAAGCATTTTATATATGCCAGTTAAGGTATAAGTAAGAACATAAACTTTAAAATGTCCTGAAGAGAAAGTAGGGATTTAAAATCAGTCTGCCTTTTCTCTCATCCTTGCAATATTTAAATATATAAACAAGTACAAAAAAAATCCTGTTTTTGATTTAGTATGTGGTCTAAAGAACTGAACTTGGGGTTGGACATGTAGCTGAGTTGCTAGAGTGCAGCCTGATGTGCAAGAAGCCGTGGGTTCTAGCCCCAGTATCACGTAAACAGACTGTAATACATGCTGTGATCCAGTGCTGGGATGTGAAGGCAGAAGGAACGAACAGAAGCTCAGAATCATTCTCCACTAAATAGTGGGTTCAAGGCAAGCCTGGGATATAGAAAATTGTTTCACACACACACACACACACACACACACACACATACACACATACACACACCAAAAAATTTAAAATTAAAACAACAACAATAGATACTGATAGCAGACACTGAAGAGTCCCAAATCTTATAGTTGCTTGTTTGTTTCAGAATACTGTTTCTTTGTATGTACATGTGGTGTTCACAGGTATGTGTGTGTGTGTGTGTGTGTGTGTGTGTGTGTGTGTGTGGTGTGTGTAAGGACATAGGCAGGTTGGGAAATCAACCTGGAAACCTTTAGTTAATGTAGACTGGTTAGCTAATGAGCTCCAGAGAGCCCTATGTCTATTACCTCTGGTCTGGAGTTACAGGCACATGCCATTTATACCTGGACTTTTATGTGGGTATTAGATATGAAGCTTAGATCCTTGTGTTTGCACTAGCATAGTTACTTTTGCGTTGCTATGATAAGATGCCTTGACAAAAACAACTCAAGGAAGCAAGGCTTTATTCTGTCTCATAGTTCCAGGGTACAGTCCGTCATTGCAGGAGTCATGGAGACAGGATTTGAAGTTGCTGGCCACACTGTGTTCAGTCATGAGGGAGAGAGTGGTGGTGCTTGCTTGTGGTCAGCTCCCTTTTCTTTTTACACATTCTGTCCAGAATCCTAGCCCAGGAACACTGCCCCGCCTCCTCACACCCGAGAAGAACCATGTAATAAAGATAATCCTCTACCCAGGTAGTTCTAGATCATATCAAGTTGACTACTGAGATTAACCATCACACATGGTAATACTTTAATATGCACTTTACTGCCAGCTCCAAATGCCATTTCTTTTACTGTTATTTAACATAACCTGATATTATATTAATACAGCATAGTAAATTAGTTTTCCCCTAAAGCACATGTTGAAATTCTTATGAGCCTTTAAAAATGAGAGCATATTTAATAAGAATAAGAAATAATCTTTTAGAATACACATTTTCTCACTTTTTGTCTAATTACCTTAGATGACATGGTGAAAGGAGCCCTAAGATCAGCTAAACTGTGGTGACACTGCAGAGGAGCACCAGCCGGTAGTTAACACTGCCACATGAGCCTTTCACAGGCGTGCACAGACAGGAGCAGCATGTTGTCCCCACTGCTAGGGAAGGGGACAGAAGTGGATATTGCACAAACCTTTTACAGCTCTATTGTATTTCATCTTATTCAAAATTGCTGAAACATTTTTTTTTTTTAAGAATAAGAAAAGTGTTGCTACATGTATTTGTCTATGCACACATTTGGGAGTGGGGTGGTGGTTGTACACACTAATAAATAGTATGCTTATATGTATTGAGTGTATGACTTTGCCAAGAAATGACATTAGTAAGTGTCTCTTCTGATTGCTTTTATTTTATGTGTATGGATCTTTTGCATGCATTAATGTATGTATGTATGTATGTATGTATGTATGTATGTATGTGTATTATAGGCATGCCTGGTGCCTGAAAGGCCAGAAGAGGGCATTGTATCTTCTGGAACTGGAAGATGGTTGTGAGCCACTATGTGGGTGCTGGGAATTGAACCCAGGTGCCCTGGAAGAACAGCTGGTACTTGTAACCATGCACCATCTCTTCAGCTTCTCTTCTCATCTTTTGGCAGCTTCTTTAGGGTCTGGGTCAGGTATGTGTAAGGAAGAAATCATCACTTTAGGGAATGTCAGAGGATCACCAGACTCTGCCTAGCAAGAGCCACAGATGAAACAGTGTTTGTTTTTGTCTCTGTTCGTACACTGTAATGTTGACAGAGAAGACTGCTGTAGTGTCAAAAGGTGTGCAGATTTCTCCTTACTAGCAAGCCTGTTTTGTTTGGTGACTTCTACTTCTTTGTTAGGAGATCAAAACTGATTGATTGCACAGCTTGGCCATCTTCCCCATATTTATATGCTAATCACAAGCCCAGGAATTGGAGTTCCTGGTCCAGGAAACAAGTTCACTGGTTTATCATAAAGAATATTACAAGAGACACAGAGAAGATACCTACAGCAACATAAGGAGAAGCCTGGAGCTTTGGGTCACTCTCCAGGTCTGAATATGGAGACTTGTGTAGATAGGGAAACCCAACAAGGCTGGTCTACTTTACAGTTGAGGCCTCTCCCAGGAGCATTTCTCTCTTCAGGTTATGGGTCGGAACTCCTATGGAATGAGGAAGATTCTATAGTCTACTGTAGGACAAGGGTAGGTCAGAAAAGTCCCTTTGTTTTTGGGTGGTGGGGTTTGAACTCAGGTTCTCAAGCATGTTGAGCAGATGCTATTTCACTGAGTGGCATGCCCAGTAGCCAGAGTTACTCAGTGCCAAGACTGGGAAGGCTGGGAAGGTTACAGCTGCTCAGACCCTGTTGGGGAAGAGAAAATCTTGTTTCCATGGCCTGCCTGAGGGGGAGTTACCAGCCACACATTGTAGGTTGTAGCCAAAATACATAGAGCATAAGACCAAGGTGGTAGAATGTGGAGTATGGGGTTGGCCTAAGCACTTCCTTGTTGCCTTGTTAGGTTCCTGGGCATGTAAAGGAGGTGGACTTTGTGTAGGTTAAGCTGCTCTGATGAATACCTGCAAAGGCAGAGAAGACACTACCAGTGTTGCTCATCCAAGGGAGTGACCAGGACAGCTGTAACTACAGTAATGAAAGCCTGCTCTTTCCTGGCACTAGACATTTTAATCAGCCCAGAACACCTCTGGGTCTTAGTGAGTCTGATAGAAGCTAGTCCTTTCTTAATGTCACACAATTCTAAGTTGTTCCTCCTGGGAACAGTGATACATTGAAACAATGTGGTATTCAGTTATACAGCTAGAAAGTAGAGAGGGTGGCAGTTGGCCACAAGGAGAAAAAGAGCTGGCATATATGGGCTACAAAATCCCATGTTTGAACACATGGGAAGAATTTGATGACTGGTGTCTGAGTGATGTAGTCAACCTGGAATTACTAATTTAGAGAAGATCCCTTTTGATAATGGCCAGAAATCAAAAGGAAATATAATGATCAGGAAAGAAGTCTTGTCAAAGTCACTCTGATGTACAATGAAAATAGAAAGTTTGGCCAAGTTCACTAGCTAGATTTAAAGCTATAGTGATAATGCTGGGCATAGCTGTGCTGTCAGAGACATGTCAGGATTTTGAGGTGACAGTGGGAAGGTGGCCAACAACAATAATCTTTATGCTTCTGCTAGAAGGAAGGATTTGTAACTGAGTTGTGGCATGAGCCAGTAAGGAATCTCCTTTTATGTTAGGGTTGGCCTCATGATGCATTTTTGCAGCTGCATGTACACATTCAGTAGCTTAAAGCCCCTAACTGCCCAGATGAGAAGGGTATGTACTGTGCTATACTGCCCACCCAAAGGAAGAGGAGCAGAGATAACTGCAGAACTTCAGAAGGGCTAATACACAGCCAAAGCCAGATTTAACCACAGCTTTCAACCCCAAGGTTACTGGGCATCATCTTTAACTTTATATCTAACCCAAACACTCAGAGCTTAAGTGAAATGACTTAAGTTCCATAGAGGGCCTGCAGTGCTGGTGTGATAGCTGTTGTTTTGTTACTTCTTGTTGAATGCCTCTTAGCTTTTGCTTTTATTTTTACTTATAGTATGACCATGCTTTTAAAGTACTATGAACCATTTCTCTACCGTAAATTGTAGATTTCCAGTCATGATTAGTTAAGAGATCTCAGAATTGAGGGAGAAAGTTAAGAATGAGGGGGAAGTCTGGGATGAGCCCGGGCAGAGAAATCCTCATATTTCCTTTGTGGCCTTATAAGCATTTGGTGCCGTAGAGTCTCGATGCTGCCTCTCTGGTTAGGAGGAAGCAGAGATTCACTTGCCTAGGACTAGGAAAATAGAAGGATTTCCACTGGATGCATAGGGAGAGTGAAATGGAGGGTCATAAACTTGAGTCCTAGGGAGTAGATAAGGATATAAAGAATAAGGTAAGGCTTGCAGTGATCAGTTATTATCAAAAGATTAACCTGACACCTAGCACTCCCTAGAAGGGGGACTTAGTGTTAGTGAATGATAGGGTGGAGTATACAAGATTGGAGAAGCTGTAAATTGTATAAATGTGTGCATTTAGTGGTACTGTACAAGCTACAAAGGTGAAGATGTTGAAGGTGGATCTCCTCATTGTTTTACTCTAAGCATCTACACAAGATCTTTGAGTGTAAATGAACTACTGGGCACTAACTTTCTGACTTGCACAGGTCTTTCACTCAGACACATGGGGACAAAATAATTTACTTAGAATAGTTCTTTTAAAAACACATTTAATTGATGTTTTGAAGAGTGATAGAATTACCGAGGAAATGGTGAAATACTGTGTTGTGATTAATTTGCCCTTTGCTTTCAGAGTGAGTAGTATTTTGTGGAAGTAAACAGATGAGGGCTCAGAATTTAGACACTTAAGTTATTTCCTCTATAATTAAATAAAAGGAACAAGCTTATACCTATGTGTCTATACATTTGAACCTTAAGTTGCACAGGTCTGTCTGAGTTGATGGCAGATCTTAAAGTTGTGGAATTTTGCTTAGCACTCAGACTATGTTAGTTCTAATGTAGAACAGAAATAACTGATGTTGGTCCACCGTTTTCATTCCCAGCTCCCTTCCTCCCTGAGCCTTTCAGCCACCTCACCCACTTTTTAAAATTGATCACAGACTTTACTCTGTGTGTGTCTCCTCGTACTCATTTTGACTCCTACTTTTATATCCACGTTTCAAGTTTATTTATTTATTTGATCTTTTTGAGATAAAGTCTCACTAAGTAGCCGTGGCTGGCCTGGAACTTGCTTTGCAGATCATTCTGGCTTTTATCTCAGAGATCTGCCTGCTTTTGCCTCTGCCTCTGCCCTCTGCCCTCTGCCTCTGCCTCCCCAGTGCTAGGATTTAAAGGCTTGAACCACTACTTTTCTTGCTCCGCTCTACCACCACCACCACCACCACCACCACCACCACCACCACCACCACCTCCACCTCCTCCTCCTCCACCACCTCCTCCTCCCCC
>NC_034603.1:33700279-33715059 GCF_900095145.1 Mus pahari | reverse complement strand
CCTCCTCCTCCTCCTCCTCCTCTTCCACCTCTTCCACCTCCAGCACCACCACAACCTCCTCCTCCTTTTTTTTGTCCTTCCTGTAGCAGCCATTTGCTTTGAAGAGAAAGTTAACTGTTGTCTTACATTGTTGTTTCTCAGTCTCTCTGCAGTGGTGATTGGGGTGTTTCTGTGCTGCATCCAGGGAGTGCTTTCCTCCTGACTTGTACTCTGCTTATTTGACTGCTAGGAGGCTGGCTGGCTTTTCGATGCTCCAGCCTAAAGAGCATGCATATCTAGTTTTCTTCCTGTATTCTGTTTCTGCTGCATGGCTGATGGTACATCACCCTTCCTGTAGAGTTTGCCTCTTAAGTGCTCTGCTGCCCAGGTTTCCCAGGACTTTGTAACCATGAAGTTTCCATTTCTGTTTCCTTTTTGGTTGTCATTTGGGAAATTAAATGGTTAGCAATGGGTTACTTAGTTGTGTAAAAGTAACTATGTAACTTCATAAGTGGGTTTTCAAGCCTTTATGCATTGTAAATGTAAAGATGTAACTATCTTCTTAGAGTCTTAAGGATTTTGGCTACTGGATATGAAAGACTAAACTTTTCTTCCTTTAGATTTGGCTCTTTACCTTTTTTAAAAAACATGTTTTAATTGAATTTCTATAAACAACTAACCCTCTTCCCATTTTATTTCCCAAAGCCATAATACATCTAAGTTTAGGAAGATTTCTAAGAAAACCACGTGACAGAGTCAGTAAAATAGTAGATAAAGAATGTTTTGCAAAGGCAGTGGACTTCACTTTGATTTTTGAAGTAGGTTCTTGCTATGTGACTTTAGCTGCCTTCAAACTTGTAATCCCCTGCCTTGCCCTAGAGTACTGGGGTTGCAGCTGCTTTACTGTTTAAGAGATTGGCTATACTGGGGCATCTGACAGATAATGATGCATGGATGCAGTACGTACCTAGGTTATAACCAGATCCTATGAGACCTGGAGACAGGTTTATAGGAGAGTTCACAGCTTTTCTTTCTGTAATTTCTAAAGCCCCTCTCTCATAGCATTTCTAAGGACACCTTTTTTAGGGGAGGGGATAAGGTCCTACTTACTGTACAGGCCAGGTTGGCCTCAAACTAATTCTTCCACCTCTGCCCTCCTGAGTCCTGAAATTACAAAGCACATCATTATACCAGCAAGGACTCCACACTTCCTCCACCCCACCTACTATAGAAGACTTTTGCCTTTTGTTTAGTAATTTTACTCTTAACATTTGAAGTTAGCAGATTGTCTAGAAAATTTTGTTTTATGTGTTTTAAGTTTTAATAGCTTGTCAATTACTAAAATTTCTTAGTCATAGATAATAATTAGCTTGTTGAATTCTAAATCAGTGTTAGCTAGTGAAATAACTTGTAATATATTCTGGATTTGTAGGTTGAGAACACTCAAAAATTGATGAAACACCTTTAAAACTTTCTATTGAATATGTGGGAAAAATAACGACTAAGATGGTATAAGATGATTTAAACTGTGAATGCAATGCAGTGTATCTGACAGAGCTCTCTGCCGTCCTGGTTAGTGTGGTGGGGAAAGTGGTTTGAGCTGCTCTTGCATTAGTTTTATTCATAGTGTAATATAAAGATGCAATGTCATGTTCTGATTTGTTTGATTTACAGCAAATGAACTGCAACTTATCTCTTTTACTTTAGGCTTTCAGATAAACTTCTGTGAAAAGGCACAAAGTAAGCTAAAATTTTGATATTCTGTTACTTTTTTCTCATATCCATCTTGGTATTGGGAATGTGTCCACTGTTGTTTCAACTAACAGACCATGGGGATTTTGCACTGAAAGAGCTTCCATTTTTCATTCTGTTCCCTCCCACCCTTAGTTACATTCTTGACTATAAATTGTTTTTGTTTTTTACTTGAAATTCAAATAGGAAAAAAAAATGTGTATAGACATTCAGATGCATATGGGCCCAGAAAAAGAAGCTATTCAGATTTAATTGTAATTTAAATCACAAGTTGAAAGTTCACCTTTAAGATTATAGAACAGAAAGCCCATACTGCATGCAAAGATTATGCTTTTATTTGAAAATATTTAATGTTTACTTTTTTCTCTTTAAAACAAGTCTTGTTGTAGTCATGTCTCCATCTTATTCCAACCCACCGCTGTCCTCTCAGCCTTAAAATATGTAATAAGAGCTTTTATTTACTAAGTGTTATGCAAATGTTATGTTAAAATGTAAATGAAAACTAAAACTTACTGAGTGTATTAGGATATTAGGATATGGCTTAGCTCTTTGGCCATGTAAGTGCCAGTCACTGGGTTTGAGTCCCAGCACCACCACCACAGTCAGTCAGTCAATCAGTCAATCAATCAATCAATCAATCAATGTAGATGTTTTGATTCATAGAATATAGAACAGAGTTTTAAAAATAAAAAGACAGTATTTATAAAGTTAAAATAAAATACATTTTGAATTTTAAACATTATAAAATACAGTTTTTTTGTTTTTGTTTGTTTTTTAAGTCTCATCTGAGGGAGATTGCTCTAGTTTACAGGAAGACATTACAAAATGATTTTTATCTTCTGCTTCTTTGTGTCTGAGAATAATGACGACCGCTCAATGTATATCATTCTTAATACATTAGTTTATAGGGAAAGTTTAAACTATTTCTGATATATTAAAGCTTCTTTGTTTGGGGAGAGAGTTCAGAAAGCTTAATTTTTATTGGCTGGATATTGTGAACATTTTCTTTGTGATGCATTGAACACAAGTTTATTTCTTGAATGGGTTACCCAGGATGTGAATATGTGCTATATGATAGAGATGAGCCAGCAATATACTAGTATAAAAGTTTTTTAGTAGACACTTCATTATCTTCCTGTTAGCTTAAGTACTAAACCCAAAGTGTAAATGAATCCCTACCCATAATGAATGTACAATTTTAAAAGTATGAACTTGTAGTTTTTATTTTATGCTATCTTGACATCCTAATACACTCCAGTAAGTTTTAGTTTCCATTTACATTTTAACTAACATTTATTTAATACTTAGCAATTAAAAGCTCTTATTACATGTATTAAGGCTGATGTAATTAGAATTTATTATTGTATTCACTGTTTTCTTTGCCTTTAGTTCTGCTGTGTGTATAAAACAAGAGACACACATTTGGCTTAACTCTAATGTGTGCAGTACTGTAAAGAGCTCTTAAGGTAGGTTAGCAGTACTTGGGGCTCTGAGTGGCTCCACCCTCTCCTGTTGCTGCAGTCTGCATTCTCCACTGTTTCTGGTGATTCCAATAAGAGAGGCTGAGGCCCTGAACCTATGGGAGCTTAACTGAATGTGCGGAGGGCACATGCAGGCACACTTGTACACTCACCTTTTCCGACTCCTGCTTACCTAATTCCCTGCTTTCTCCTGCCTTCCCCCAACTCCCCCTTTATCTTTTCCACTTGTTTTAATTTCTACCTTTTGAGATTCAATACCATTATATTTACTTCTTCATGAGGTACACATTGACACTAAGAACTGTATAGTGAGTGAGATTCCTGTACAGAAATTAATAAAAAGAGGCACCTGCCCTTGTGGCCTCACAGTGTAGTGGGCAGAGTTGACTCCCCACTGATTATCAATATCTAACACTGATGCTATGTGCAGACTGCTTAGAAATTGAAGCCCAGGTGAGAATGGTTGCAGGAGCTGATGTGTCCAGAACGCCTTTGTTTCTGCTGACTTCAAGAACAAATAGGACTAAGGATGCTGTGTGTCTCATAGTCACTGCTTGCTTGCTTGCTCTCTTGTTTTTTCTTGAGATCAGAGGCAGGGTCTCACTTCCTTGCAAAGTTGGCTTTGAACTTGATGCTCAAGTGGTCTTCCTGCCTCATCCTTCTGAATTGTTGGGATTGTAGGTACGTTCCACTATGCCCCTTGCAGTTGCTGCTTTCTGTTGAGAGCTGGAGGCTCAGGGATCCTGCTCTGGGCCTAACCTATTTCAGAGTTAAATAGAGCTGTCTGTGTTGACTGACTCTGGAGGATTCAGGACAAAAAAATGCACATATCAGGGAAAGGAGGGGGAGTAAGAGAGTTGGGGCGACCAGCCTTCACCCAGCAGTATTCGCTTTTGTACAGATCATTGCTTATATTTTAGGATAAGGATAAACTTGTATCTTAACACCTTTTCCTGTTATTTTACAAAATAAAACATTTAAAGTGCAAATTCTAATGTTTGCATCCATCTTCTAGTTTGCTTTAGAATACAAACATTGTTTGTTAAAGTGATCACCATTTCTTAAAAAATTAAGAATTTGAAAACGTCAATTGAGTAGGTTTTCTGTTGATTCATACTTTTCCAGAAGTGCCAAAGGATGTTTCAGAGTTAGGGAAACGTTTATTTCATTAACACTGTATATACCACACAGTAGTTGTAGGACAGGATGTAGCAAAGAGCAGAAAATTAGGCATTTTAAAGGTGCAGGTGAGCAGCAATACCCAATCCTCCATCACAACCAGGACTGTTGTGTTCTAACATGACCATGACTAATGGAAGCTCTGAGATATTAATGTCCCATTATTTGACATGCACAATTTTTGTTCTTTATGTTTCTACATCACGATTCAAACCTATTGTTGTTATTGTTGCCTGTTTTATGTTAGTGAAAGCTTACTGGAAATGTGTATATGTGTGTTTACAGGTAGTATGAGATTCCACTTTTAATTTGGGGTCCAAATTTTGGTAGAGTCTGAATAGTCACTTTATACCTCATGTTTTTTAAGTAAATTACAGTCTGTGCATGTCTGATTTTTTTATTTTATAAATATTTAAGATGATATATTTATTTAGACAATAAAAATAATTTATGATAACTGTTACATTTCTGCAAATACTGTTGGATCATTGCATTTAAAATTACTTGAAGGAGAAATACCTTTACTAGTTCTAGATGTATAGTTTCTGCATTTCCAAGACTGAACTTCAGTTAGAGCCTACTGGTTAATCATGTTAAGAGACTGCCATTGCTCATGTAAATATGCTTCTAAAACTTAGGACAAAGTTTGAATGCATTTATTGTCTTTAGTAGATGAACCTCACAGTATGATCTGCTGGCTTTATAAAACCAAGTCTCGGGAATGAAGGCAAAAGTTTACTTAAAATATGTTCTTGAAAAAGTTTTGTTTTGTTTTGTTTTTTTTGTGTTTTGTTTTTTTTTCCACAGAAATCAAGCTTGCCTAAGGTCTGTCAACCAGTTGACTTTGGGGTGGGTAGAGGATCAGAGTGATATCTGTCACAGATCCCTGGACATAGGGTTTTTCTCTGGAAATACCTGAAATTCTGTGTCAATCACATCAAGAGCATTTAGGAGGCTGTCCCAATAATTTAGTTTTTATTTCATATCAGCCCATAACAGAAGACTTCTTGGTCTCTAAGGAAAATTTGGCAGTATTATTTTGGTAATTTTGCCTTTTACACTTCAGTTTGCTTTAAAAAATTTCTTGTGTCTTTTAAGAGTGTTTTGCTTGAGAATGTTTGCATAGCAATAGAACATTACCTCTCCTACTACTTATGTCTCCACCCATAACCCAGACTGCTTATAGCTCAAGCTGGCCTTGGGGTTTTGCAACCACCCTTTTCATTTCAGGCTTCTGATGCTGGAATTACGAACCTGTTCAGTGCTCTTGGTTTCCAACCAAACTGTTACGTAGAAACCTATGTGCTACAGAGGTGACTGTTGTCCTGTGGTATTAAGTGAAATTAGACTACATTGGTAGTCATTTTTGGTGACACTACATATTGATGTATTGGGGAAAGGTTTATGTGTAGGAGAGAGGCATTCTAGTGGCTGATTCTTCTTACTGTATTTTCTTTTTTCTTTTTCCTTTCCCTTTTCCTTTTCCTTTTCCTTCCCTTCCCTTCCCTTTCCTTTTCCCTTTCCTTTTCCCTTCCCTTTTCCCTTCCCTTTTCTTTCCCCTTTCCTTCCCCTTTTCCTTCCCTTTTCCCTTTCCCTTTCCCTTTTCCTTTCCTTTTTCCTTTTTCTTTCCCTTTCCCCTTTCCCTTTCCCTTTTCCTTCCCCTTTCCTTCCCCTTTTCCTTCCCCTTTACCTTCCCTTTTCCCTTTTCCCTTTTTCCCTTTTTCCCTTTTCCCCTTTTTCCCTTTTTTCCCTTTTTCCCTTTTCCCCTTTTCCCCTTTTCCCCCTTTTCCCTTTTTTTCCCTTTTTTCCCTTTTTTCCCTTTTTTTCCCTTTTTTCTCTTTTTTCCCTTTTTTTCCCTTTCTCCCTTTCTCCCTTTCTCCCCTTTTCTCCCCTTTTCTCCCTTTTTCTCCCTTTCCCTTTCATTTTCCCTGAACTCAAAGTTATGATCCCCCTGCCTCAGCTTCTGAGTACTGGGATTACAAACATGCTGCACCTTTATACCTTTAATTGTGGAGCCTTCTTCTACAGTAATTATCTCTTACTGTTTTTAAATTGGTACTAACAAAAAAGACAGTAGTAAAACCAAAGGGAGCATGTTTCCTGAGTCTTTTCAGTCTTCATAGTTTTCTGACCTGATTAGAGTGTTTGTAAAAGGTGTTGTTTTGGTTTTATTGATGGGATATAGAGAACCAGGGAAAAGTAGTAGAGGGGAGGGCCAGTTCTTCATGTTTTAAATAAATTAAAGGCTTAAAAACTCATTGCTTTAAAAAATATTTATTTTTATTTTGTTTTATGTGTATGTATATGTATATATACCTACTTGTCTGTGTACCATATGCATGAAGGAGTCTGTAGGCCAGAAGAGGGTGTTGGAGCCCCTGGAACTGGAGTTAAAGGTGACTCTGAGTTGCCTGATATGGGTAGGTACTGGGTGCTAGGAACTGAAGTGTAGTCCTATGTAAGAGCAGTAAGTGCTCTTAACTGCAGATTCCTCTCTCTGGCTCTGGCTGATTACATTTCTAAATTTGTATTTTTTGTAGTAAAAATCTTGCAGCTAATGACTAAACTTTTATCATTTAGAAATTGTTGTCCTCTGATGAGCTTTTCTTAGGAAACAAAATGAACACATTTACTGCTTTTGAGGATTAGCATAGATTATTTACATTGATATAGATGATGAAGTTAGTTGACAAGAGATTTTTGTAGAGTTGGCTCATGAGCTATAGAGGCTGATCCCCAGTATATTTATCATGTTGTCTGGGAACCATGATAAGATGTCAGTGTACAGTCCTCCTTGGAACAAAGCAGCAGCAAAGAATTTGTGGTGTGTGGGCAGAGTGAAGTCTCTTTGTTCCCTCTGTAATATGCTATCACAGAGATGTTGCCTAATTATCTGTGACATTGGAAGTTGTTAGAACATGAACTCTCCCTAAAAATTATTTTTGTTGCTAGAAGGAACATTTCTAATGGTCATTCCATTTAAGTCTATGCTATTTTTGAAGAAGAAAAGTGTTTAAGTGGGATTCTCTCACAGAGTTTTCCTTTATGTGCCAGTTGATATTACTAGGTGTCTGTAAGAGCTTGTGTGGCTGGATGGATGAGAATAGAAGTGATGTTCTAGAGGCCTGTCTCAGCTGCATTTCTAGTTAGAGCTTTCATGTTTGCTTACAAATGGAGGATGGGGTTTTTAAATAAGGTGTGGTAAATGCTAGAATTCTTACTACACGGTTTTCTGAGTGTTTTCCAAATTCAGACAACCATTTCCAAGGAGGTAGGCTGTCCCACCAGAAACTGTCGTCTTGGTATTGATCTTCTTATCCGGTTTGACTCCCAAGCAGATATTACCAGAAGTAAGGACTAAGAGTAGACAAGTATATCTCTCCTTTAGAGAGGCCCTCATAACAGTACTCTCTGCATGATTGAGCCTGTCTGTAACTGTCTGAGTTCTGGAGACTTTGAAGCTGAAATAAAACTAGAGTTTCCTTTGAAGAACCATATATTTTTAGAAAGTGAACATGCATACACAGGAATGTGCTAGAAAGAGTAGATGATGATGGTGATAGAAAGAGTACATGAAGCCGGGCGTGGTGGCGCACGCCTTTAATCCCAGCACTGGGTAGGCAGAGGCAGGTGGATTTCTGAGTTCGAGGCCAGCCTGGTCTAAAGAGTGAGTTCCAGGACAGCCAGGGCTACACAGAGAAACCCTGTCTCAAAAAACCAAACCAAACCAAACCAAAACAAAAAAAGAATACATGATAGAGTAGATGATGATGATGAAGAAGAAGGAAGTCATTGATGATGATGATGATAATTATGTATATTGAGACAGTCTCACTACCCTGGCCTGCTCCTTGATCAGGTGTTCTGTCCCCTAATTTAAAAACAAAACAAAGCAACAAAACAAAACAAACAAACAAAAAACCCAACCCAAAAACCTTTTAGTTCCTAAATCAAATCAAAAGTCACATAAAGTGAAAAGACATTATTGGAACAAGTTGAACAGTGCATGTACAAGACTGGTTCTTTTGATTCAAGAGACTAGACTTTTCAGTTTTCTTCTTTTCTCCTTTCCTAGTGCCCAGCAGGTGTCATTAACTGTTCAACAGTAACACTGTTAGTCTTCTCTTTCTTAATACTCTGAGCAGCATGCTGACTTTGAAGTATAAAGTGTGTCCCCTACAGTGTTCTAAAACTGCCTTAATCTTTTGCTTTTCCTTCTTTGGTCTTCAGGGGATATGTGACAAAAAGAAGCATGTCAGTCAGGGTCTCCTTGTGTACTGTGCACGTGGAACATGTCGGGTGTAGTGTGTCCTCTTCTCAACTGAGGAATACCGAATGGCTGAGAAACACCTGAAAAAATGTTCAACATCCTTAGTCATCAGGGAAATGCAAATCAAAACAACCCTGAGATTCCATCTCACTCCAGTCAGAATTGCTAAGATTAAAAATTCAGGTGACAGCAGATGCTGGTGAGGTTGTGGAGAAAGAGGAACACTCCTCCATTGCTGGTTGGATTGCAAGCTTGTACAACCACTCTGGAAATCAGTCTGGAGGTTCCTCAGAAAAATTGGACATAGTACTACCGGAGGACCCAGCAATACCTTTTCTGGGCATATACCCAGAAGATCTTCCAACTGGTAATAAGGACACATGCTCCACTATGTTCATAGCAGCCTTATTTATAATAGCCAGAAGCTGGAAAGAACCCAGATGTCCCTCAATAGAGGAATGGATACAGAAAATGTGGTACATTTACACAATGGAGTACTTCTCAGCTATTAAAAACAATGAATTTAGGAAATTCTTGGGCAAATGGATGTATCTGGAGGATATCATCCAACCCAATTACAAAAGAAGTCACTAGATATGCACTCACTGATAAGTGGATATTAGCCCAGAAACTTAGAATACCCAAGATACATTTTGCAAAACACAAGAAAACCAAGAAGGAAGACCATCGTGTGGATACTTCATACCTCCTTAGAATACTGCTTGTGGACGTTGTACATCGTGGTGCGCACTAGGCTCCGCACCACGATGTACAACGTCCACAAGCAGCTGCTTGTGGACGTTGTACATCGTGGTGCACACTAGGCTCCGCACCACGATGTACAACGTCCACAAGCAGACAGAGACAAAATTTAGAGCTAAGATGAAAGGATGAACTATCCAGAGACTACCCCATCCAGGGATCCATCCCATCATCAGCCACCAAACCAGATACTAATGCACATGCCAGCAAGATTCTGCTGAAGGGACCCTGATATAGCGGCCTCTTGTGAGGCTATGCCAGTGCCTGACAAACACACAAGTGGATGCTCACAGTCAGCTATTGGATGGAACACAGGGTCCCCAATGGAGGAGCTAGAGAAAGTACCCAAGGAGCTGAAGGGGGCTGCAACCCTGTAGGTGGAACAACAATATGAACTAACCAGTACCCCCTGAGATTGTGTCTCTTAGCTGCATATGTAGCAGAAGATGGCCTAATCGGCCATCATTGGGAAGAGAGGCCCCTTGGTCTTGTAAACTTTATATGACCCAGCACAGGGGAAGGCCTGGGCCAAGTAGTGGGAGTGGGTGGGTAGGGGAGCAGGGGCGGAAGGGGGTTATAGGGAACTTTCGGGATAGCATTTGAAATGTAAATAAAGAAAATAATAATAATAATAAAAAAAAGAGTGCCATTTACCCCTGCTATTTTTAATGTAGTCTAACCTTTTCAAAAACACCAATTCCTAGAATGCATTTATGGGCAACAAATAGTGCTCAATTGTGTCCACTAAGAAATGAAAGTCTTATTTACATCTTTTAAATTTGGAAGATATAGTGATTTGAATAAAAATGGCCTCTATAGGCCAATATGTTTCTGTTTGGTTATCAGAGAGAAACACTAGTTGAGAAGGACTAAAAGGTGTTGTCTTGCTGGAGGAAATATGTCACTGGGAGGTGAGTTTTAAGGTTTCAGGAGTTCATGCCAGGCCTAGTCAGAGTCTGTCTCTTTCTCTGTCTGTCTGTCTGTTGTCTATCTGTCTATATCTATTTATCTTATCAGGATGTAATTATCAGTTACCGCCCCAAGGACATATGTGCTGCCCTGCACTCGTCTTAGTGATAATGGACTAAACCTCTGAAACTGCCAGCAAGCCCCCAATGCTTGCTTTCTTTTGCCTTGGCTGTGATATCTTTCCACAGAAATAGAACAGTGACTGAGACAGGAGGCATTGAATAAGGGTCAGAAGAAGCTATTTGCATTGTGGAAGGAGCTAGCTAGAACAATACTGTGGTAACTGTTTGTACATAACACAATATACTAAGTTTGTACAATTGAGCCCACTCCTTTCCCCCCTCTCTTTTGCCTTGGTAATAACACTGTTAGATTTTTAATTTAATTAGTCTATGTTTTCTTTCCTTGAGAAAATGTTGCTTTAACTGTGAAATTGTCTACATTGTAAAGCTTGCTTTATCTTAGTCTGTTTGCTAATGAAGTTCATGTAGAATTGGGAAGTCCAGAAGAGTTAATTACTTAATGACTGGTGGGAATCCCTGTGGTAATTGGGTAAATAAATAAAGTGGATCACATTCACTTTTGACAAGAATCTGACTTTCTTATATGGTTAATAATATTATACTAAGCAAACATCCTAAGGAGGAAAAAGTCAGAGCTGGTGGGTTTTGGTGGCTTCTCAGCTTACATGCTGCTGTGAATATTTTACCTGCCAGCTGTGTGCAGGTCTTAGCCCTGTTACCTGGACTCAGTGGAGCTGCAGGCCAGTGTGCTTTAGCCAGGAACATTCTGCTTTTTCTTTATTGCATTGAACAAATATTTTCATCCAGTCATGGCACATACAGTTTTTTTTTTTGATCGAAAAAGTCCTGATAGAAATGTGGTTAAGGTGCTAAGTGTTCATTCTGAAGAGTTATGTGACTACAAGTTTTCTATGAGGAGATATCTATAGTTCTTTGGTATAGCCCTCTCTTTCCATTATGCAAAGCTCTAGGTTTGATCCCCAGTGCTACAAACCATTCCTGCTTGGCCTTAGGGCTGACAGTTAGTGTTGGGTGACATGTTTCTGTTACATTAATGATTATAGTGTAACCAGAGACACACTATGAAATATGACAAACAAAAAAGCATGAATATTCAGGTTGTTCTAGCAATTATATGAAAATGTGTATGTTTCTATTTTTAAGGACTCTAAAAGCCCATCTTGTTCTCTAGGCTTCAGTATGACTGAGTGTAGAAAACTGACAATTTTTTTAGAGAGATTTGGAATAAGTGACAAGGACATTGTAATTTAAAACAGAAACAATAAGTGCTGCATATAGAAAAATGAAACAAGATTTTGATATGTATGTGTGTAGATGTATTTGTCCATGTGTTTACTTGTGCATGTGGAGGCTGGAAGTCAGCTTCAGGTTTTGTTCCCAGGTCCCATCTACTTCCCTTTTTTTTTTTTGGTTTTTCGAGATAGTGTTTCTCTGTATAGCCCTGGCTGTCCTGGAACTCACTCTGTAGATCAGGCTGGCCTCGAACTCGGATCTACTTCCTTTCTTAAGCCAGAGGTTCTCATTGATCTGGAGCTAAGTAGGCCAGGCTATCTGGCTAGCAAGCATCATCTTCTCTCTTCCTCCCTGGTGCAGGGATACAAGTGTGTGCCATTTTGCCAAGCCATCCTCTCAGCCTTCTGAAGTAGAATAGTTAAAAAGGGGGAGAATTTATAATTCTAGCACCTTCAATTGTTGTGACATTTTGGAGAGTGGTGTGTGTGAGTGAGTGTGTGTATACATGCACATCCATATACCAGTGGATCCCATAGTGAGCATGTGGAGGTTAGAGGGGTCTCTCTTTCCACCATGTGGTTTCTGAGAATTAAACTAAACTAGTTCTATCAGGCTCAATAGCAAGTGTCTCTCTTGTTGGCTCAATAGTTTTTTTAATTGTTTTTTTTTTTTTACAATAATACAATATTTCAGTTATGGATTTGCCACAGTTTTTTATACGTAATGCAGTATAACTATCACTGCTTTGAACAATTTGTTTGCATAATTTATAATATCTTTAGCATAAATTTGTAGAAATAAGCGATAGGTTAGTCAAGGATATTTTGAGATGTTTGCTACATGCTGCTGTTTGAACCAGTTTACACTTACATGGTGACAGTGTGCCGAAGGTTAATATGTCTGGCATAATACCAAGTGCTGGGACACGTGAGCTAATGAATATGGTGGGAACTTCATTCCTCAGATAATGGCAGATTGGACAAGAATAAAGAGGGTGCCTACTGCTGCATTCTTTTGCTAATATTGACACCAGGATCTGTTCATTCATGGTGGGAGTAAAGGTTCTCATTTGTTTTACTCTTCTTACTGCTATGGCTGGAGAGAAACAAGAATAAAGGGAGAAAAGATTGATTTTGGCTCCTGGTTTAAGATGGTTCAGCCCTTGGTGGCTTGACTCTTTGCTTTCGGACAGGCCAGTTATCATGACAGTGGGAGAATGTGGCAGAGAAAATTCTTCACTTCTTTTCAGACAGGCGGCAGAGAGAAGGAAATTCAGCATGCATTCATTTAGAAAGTCTCTTATGTGGACAGCTTGCCTGGAACCCACATCCCTGTGGGCAGAGATACTTCATTTAGACTCAGACTAGTTCAACTCGAAAGTAATAACAACCCTTCTGCTGTGTTCTCCTGGTTAAAGCCACACATGCCCCTAAAGGCATTGAAGACCTCAACTCTAAACTGTAATAGGTATGATTTTAACCATGACTTTCCCAGTTTTTGAAATGAGTAGTGTTAAAGATATATGGGTTTGCTGATGTTTTATAAATTGTAAATAGCCTTTAGAGATGGAATTTATATTGTCCAATTCTGATCATATAGATAATAGAGTTTTCTTTCTTATGATGTAGTGAGAAAAACTAAGCCTGTTAGGTTGAATTGGAGGACATTGAGATATCAGCAAGTAAAATAATATAATTTGAATCCAGTAAATGCTTGGTAACACTCCTTTGTTTTAGGTACTTATCTTGTATAGCATATTTGCAGATTTCAGAGGTAAATCAAGACAGTTAAAAATTAAGAGTGTTTACAGTTGAATCACAGAACAACCTCTTGAGGGGTCAAAGGGAGGCAAGGTGGACCAGTGTGAGCATAGTCTCTATGAGGAAAAACTTGATGGTAATGATGTCTGTACACATCTGTGTAGCTTCACACCCCTTGTGTCCATTTGCAGAGGCTAGAGTTGATGTCAGATGTGCTCCTCATTTGCTCTTTCCCTCAGGTTTGAGACAGGATTTCTCACTGAACCTGGAACTCACTAGTTGGCTAAGCCAGTGAGCCCAGGAATCCTGGGGCTGTAGGATGACAGCTCTGCACCTTTCTGTGAGTGCTGGCGATCTCAGCTCAGGGCCTCATGCCTGTGCAGCGAGCACTTTAGCCATCCAGCAGTCTTGGTGGTTTTGAAACTCTACATAATGCTGGTTCTTAATGAACCATGAGGAGAAGTGTTTTCCTCATCTGTAGAAGGTGGGTGAGAGCTGTTTTCAGTTGCCTGGATGACTGGGACTGTAGATTCAGTACATGAGTAGGACACTCTCACCATTGGGAGCTTCTGCATTGGGGTCTTTGAGGAAAGCCAAATGGTAAGGTAGGTGAAGCTAATTGTGAACATGATGTTAAAGGCTTGTGTTGCTTGAGCAGTTAGTTTAGGGAGGCTATTTAGGGTTCTTTATCCTCTCGCTTAAGCTAAGTAAGGATGGCTATTGTTTCCCTTTATCTTCAGAGTTCTCAGTAATTGCTCAGAATTACAGAGAAGGGCATTTCTATGCCTCTGTGGATCCACTTGTGTAAATCTGGATCTTCAGAATCAGTGGATCTTTTACAATATATTTTTCATTTTTGAGAATTTCATATATCTGTATAATGCACTTAATATATTTTAATCATATTCCCTTCCCCTCTTTCTGATTCCTTCTGGATCTCCAATTTTCAGACTCATGATTTTTTTGTAACCTTAATGGCGCTACACTCTTCAATGCCTTTCTTATCAAAACTTTGAGGAGAACATTATAGGAGGAGTAAAAGCTCATTTTAGATAGTGTAGGACATTCTCTTGAGACAGATTGAACAACAAAACTCTTGAGAGTGAGGTCTTGGGGCAGGGGCTGGGGCTGCCAAACTGCCTAGGCCAGCTGGTAGGCCAGGCACGGTTTAATTTTTTTTAGTATTAACAAATGTTCTTATATTCTAGAGTCATGATGAGAAGAAAAAAGTTAGTCATTGTTTTTTCAGCAGGGGTGGTGCCTAGAGCAATTTTTGGAAAGGACAGACACTAGTCTATGCATACACGAGCAAGACACTAACATTTCTTTCTTTCTTTTTTTTTTTTTTTTT
>NC_034603.1:33697074-33699474 GCF_900095145.1 Mus pahari | reverse complement strand
GTGTGTGTGTGTGTGTGTGTGTGTGTGTGTGTGAGAGAGAGAGAGAGAGAGAGAGAGAGAGAGAGAGAGAGAGAGAGAGAGATTTCAAATATCTGAGGGTGTGGCTTTGGGACACTTGAGAAAGGAGAAATTGGTGCAGATGGGGAGGAGAGGGGCTGCTTAGAGGGAAGGGCTAGTGAGCCTGTGGATGTTTGCAAGGATCATTTTGGGTCTGAAAGGCTACCTCCCCCTTGCATTAAGTCTCACCTGCCTTTGTAGCTTTTCTTTTCCTCTGCAAAACTAGTTTCAAGTCCATCCTCAGTTGATCATTTGCAGGGTTAAGGTGTCTGCATGAAAACTGGCAAGATAACTGAAAACTTAGAGTTCTTTCATATGTTTGTTAGTGAATGATTGGAACTTATACTTGTTTGCAGATTGAGTAGAGCGTGTAATATAAATCACATTGCATTAAACTATGTACATTTGTTTATGAAGTCAATTATCTTTAAAGTCCCTTTCTCCAATTTGATATTTAATTGTAGATCTAGAGCTAAAAATGAATTCCTCTTTTTTTGTGTGCTTTAAATGTTTTCTTTTTTTTCTTTTTCTTTTTCTTTTTTGTTTTTGTTTTTGTTTTGTTTTGTTTTTTTGAGACAGGGTTTCTCTGTGTAGACCAGGCTGGCCTCGAACTCAGAAATCCGCCTGTCTCTGCCTCCCAAGTGCTAGGATTAAAGGCGTGCACCACCACTGCCCAGCGCTTTAAATGTTTTTATTGTCAAGAAAATAGCTCAAATGAGATTTCATGGTAGCACCATGCTTCAGTATTCCTGGCAGAGTTTGCCTGTTGCTGCCCCCTCACCTACAAATTGAGGAAAGTTGCTTAGTGCTTTGCTTTTGGATAGCGTTCGTAACATTCCTTTGTTCTGTCTTGGACTCAGGTTTGGTCTGTCTTTTGCCAGTTTTTCTTCGTGTATGGAGATCTTGCATTATGTATGTGCTAGATGATTATAAACACAGCATATAACAGACAAATGGTGTTCAGCTTTCAACATGGTGGCTTTGTTGGGTTTGAGCTCATAAGGTGTGTGCTTGCTAGTCTTTAATAGTCACTGCTACGCTTGCTATACGAGGCAAGATTCATAGGTTCCCAGGGATTAGGACTTGGAGGCGGCACCATCCAGCTTACTACACTATGATCTTAGTCATATACATCTTATGTGAAAACCTCAATATCTTCAGAGTTTTATCACATTACATCATCAACTCAGACAAGCTTCAGAACCATTTCAGCCAGTTAGTGCTAAGCCTATTTGTGTTGTCCGTCCCTGGGTCAATAATCTGTATTTGGACCTAGAAACTGGAAAACAAATGACCTGACTGCACCGGTGAGTGCTGGGAGGATGGCATGAAGACTATTCCTGCTCACAGAAGACACTGCTGTTTAGAGGCCAGTACAGTGACTCCCACTGGGCCTTTGAGAGTCACAAGGACAGATTTACAAGAAGAAAGGAGTGTTTCATTAAAAAGGGTTTTTATATTGCTGAATTCTTTTAAAAAGCAGTTTTGCTGTTAGTGATTCATTCACCCAGTCACCCTGATCAGCGTGTTCTCTAGCCAAGCCTGTACTTAGTACAAGCTCTCCAGACTTTAACAAATAAAACATCTTGAATGCTTTTGGTGTCAGCACTTCATGTAGTTTTTCTGGTTTATCTTAGTGTTCTTTGTCAATTTTGTTTTGCTTTGCTTGAGAAACACACACACACACACACACACACACACACACACACACACACACAATGAAGCCCTGGCATTGGGAACTTCCTTATGTTGACCAGGTTGGGCTCAGACCTGTGCTAATTCCTTGCCTCATTTCCTGTGTGCTAGCCTGAGCCACCATACTCATCATGTTTGTCTCTTGCTTTGTTTCTAAATGTTAAGGATCAGTTTGCTGTGCCATATGTTGTGACACATGGAATTCCAGCACATGAGAGGCAGAAGCAGGAGGAGATCATTGTCAGTTTGAGGCTAGCCTGGTCTATATTACCAAGTTCCACTTTGGGCAGGGTTACCCTGTGATTGTCTCTATACCTGCACAGCTCCAAAAAAGCATTGTAACCACTTTTGTATCTCCCTGAAAATGTATCTGTTCCATGCAGTACTTTCTGATTATGGTTTCCCTTTCCCTACTTGCAGTTTCACCCCATCTCCTTTCCCATCCAGATCAGCATCCTTCTTGTTTCTCCTTAGAAAACAAACAGGCATCTAAGAAATAACAATACAGTACAGTACAGTGCAGTGCAATACAACACAATTCATTAAAAATCAGAATGTGGCAAAACAAACAAGAAAAAGAGCACAGAAACAAACATAGTTGCAGAGACACACATGTTCACACACTCTTTTTATTATTATTATTTTCTT
>NC_034603.1:33676371-33694226 GCF_900095145.1 Mus pahari | reverse complement strand
AGGTATTTTATATTATTTGTGACTATTGTNAAGGGTGTTGTTTCCCTAATTTCTTTCTCATCCCGTCTGTCCTTCGTGTAGAGGACTGATTATTCACACACTCTTAAACATAGATGCAGAGACACACATGTTCACACACTCTTAAAATCCCAAACCAGAAAATATAATATATACACAAAGGGCCTGTAAGGTTAAAAAAAAATTAAAATGCTTCCTGACTTAACATTACAAGTCAAAGAACCTCCAAAGATGCCTTCTTTGGAATGAGCTCTTTAATGTTGCCTGACCATCTACTGCTGAGCATTGAGCCTACCCTCTAGAATAATTTCCCCAGTGAGACTCCCTTGGAGAAAACTAACTTTTCATTTGGAAGTTGCTATCAATTGGAGATAGCTTCTCAGTTAGGGATAAGGCGTGTGTCCACTTCTTATTACAGCTCTAGGACCTTATGTGGTACAGACCTGTGTAGGCCCCGTGCCTGTTGTCACAGGCTCGGTGAGTTCATGTATATCCCAGCCCTGTTGTGACTAGAAGGTCTTGATTCCTTGGTGTCCTCCATCCCCTCTGGGTCTTACCCTCTTTAGGCCTCTTCTTCTCCAGAGTCCCCTGTTCCCTGAGGGGAGGGATTTGATGGACACCTCCTTACAGGGCTGAGCATTCCTGTGCTCACTCTGTATGTTGTCTGGTTGTAGGTCTCTGTATTTGTTTCTGTCTGGAGGAGGAAGCTTCTCTGATGATGGCTGAGCCAGGCATGGACCTATGAGTATAGTGAGTGTCATTAGGAGTCGTTTCATTTTTACATTCCATTAGCAGAACAGTAGTATTTGATTTTCTTCTAGATCTCTGGCCTATTTAATCTCAGATTCTTGGCCACGCAAAAAGCACTGGATATGGGTTCTATCTCTTGGACTAGGCCTTAACTCAAAGCAGGTATTGGTTGATTTGTGTCATTGTTACACCAGTATATCTTGAGGCAGGTCCCTCTTGTAGATCAAAAGGCTTGTAACTGATTTGGTGTTTACCTTTCTCCTTTGATAGCATGTGAATGAATACCTTCCAGTATCCTGAATACTTAGTCCATAGGGATGCAGGCTCTAGGTTGACACCAGCTCAGCTTCTCTGTTTTCAGTGAGTTGTCTAGGTATTGTATTGAGCCACTGGTAGCCTCATTGATAGCCTGGATTGTTTGGTGATTCCCATGGGAAGAACCTGATTAGCTTTAACCCATTCCTGGTGTTGGAAGCTCCATTTGGTAATGAGAGATGTCCAGTTGGGGCTCTGTTCCCCTTGCTATATGGCCATTTCATTTAGATTGTCGTGTTTGTGTGTGTGTGTGTGTGTGTGTGTGTGTGTGTGTGCAGCTTCTACTGTATTAGGTTTTCATATAATCTTTCAAATGGCTCTTAGTTTACCTGTCTGTCACTGTATTCCCTCCCCCGCCCCTATTTTCATCCCCTTTCCTGTCTGGTCTTCTTATTACAATCTTCCCTTTTTGTCTGTCCAAAGCTATCTATTCTATTTATCCTCCTAGAGAGATCCTTCTCTCCATCTGTCCCTTATTCTCTACCTAGTCTCTGGTTCTATGAATTGTAGCTTGCTTGTCAATGACTTCACAACTAACACCTACATATAAGTGAATACATACTATATTTGTCCTTCTGTGTCTTAAGTTACCTCATTCAGGATGCTTTTTTAAATTCCATTTATTTATCTGAGGATTTCATGATTTTATTTTTTAATGGCTGAATAATATTCCATTGTATAAAAGTACCACATTTTTTTCTTCATTAATGACAGCTATCTAGGTTGTTTCTAATTTCTGGCTAGTATATATGGAGCAACAATGAACATGATTAAGCAGGTGTCTGTGGTAGGATCCTTTGAGTATATACCTAAGAGTGGTATGGCTGGGGATTGAAGTAGATCAAGTCCCATCTTTCTGAAGGACACTGATTTCTACAGTGGCTGTACACTTCCACCAGCAATGTGTATTCTCATCAGCCCGAGCTGTCTTCTTTTTCCACCATTGATCTTAGTCAGTCTTATTGGGATGAGTGACCCAAATCATTGAAATCTCATAGTAGTTTTGATTTTCATTTCCTTGAGGACCAAGATTGATGAACATTTTATTAAGTGCTTCTCAGCTTTTTACAGTTCCTCTTTTGAGAATTCTGTTTAGATCCGTACCCCGTTTTTAATGAGATTATTTGTTTTCTTGATGTCTGTTTTTGTGTTCTTTATGTAGTCTGGATATTAGCCCTCTCTCAGATATGTAGTTAAAAAAAAAAAAAACGCAAAAAAGAAACAAAAAAGCTTTTCCTATTCTATACCTTGATGCTTTCTCCAAATGATTTCTCCAAATTTTGATTTTAATTTTAAAAGTTTTAACCTGTGGATGGCAATGCATATCTATAATCCCAGCAGCCACACAGGAGGTAGAGACAGGGAAATTTAACACATCAAGGTAAATTTTCAGATACATGGGACCCTATATTAAATACAAACAAGAAAAACATTTTGTCCCTCAACCTTTAAAATTAAATCTGATGTTTTTGTACACAGAGCATCTTTTGCATGTAGTTTGGATGTCCTAGTTAAATCAGATGAAAGTGTTTTAAAAGTAAAGTTTAGATACGTGCAATAGCAAACCATGAAGAAATCCCTGTACCATCCTCATGTTTGACAGTGCCTATTCCTAGTATCCCCTAATCTTCTAGAAAGGCCCATCCCTCTGGGCTGCTCTCAGGACTGTACAGCAGATGTGTAATCTCAGGACGTTCCCTTTCTCCATTCCCCAACCTCATATCTGTAATTGGTGTGCTCTAGTATAGCTTTAGAATTTACTGAGGTAGGAAAGTATTGATTGCAGAGATTAGCTGAGTAGCTAAATGTGTGTATAAAACACTCTGGAGATAGGAGTGCTGGAAACAGTATCCCTAAAAGGAACACAAAACCAGAATGAGTGAAAACCCTTTCTGTTACAGATCTTTTGTAGAAACCCTAAAGAAGTGATTCATGTAATTTATTGACCCAGAAAGAAATAAGGCTATCAAGGGAAGCATGTTGAAGCAGTACCATGACCTGACTGAGATTTTGATATAAATAATCTATCTATATTTAGGGAAAATTTACAGCAGACATTAATGCGTTTTTGGGGGGGTAATTAGAGTGATAAATGGATACAGATCTTTTAAAAATACTATATGTTACATGTATGCTTATCATTTTAAAAACTCATTTTCTCTGAATTTTCTGATTTTTTTTTTTTTAATAATGGATACAGTTTAGTTTTATATTAAAAAATGCTGATACTTTCCGGCTTTTAAGCCCAAAGAAATTGTTTCAAGGAAGTTATTATTGGTATACCTATGTTGCTAACTTGAAGTAGACTGTACTGTAATGATTTTACTCTAACTGCTGCAGGATGCTTCAGGTCTGTCACTCAGCATTTATACTGCATTTGAAGGAAGGAGGTTTCTGTTAAACTGAAGATATTTTGCCTTTTAGCAGTGTGCAGTGCTTGAGCTCCCTTGGGATAGGTGATTCTGCAGTGACTGGTTCTTTTTCTGCAAAGTGTAAGATTTCTAGACACTGTAAACTGGAAGCACTGAACATCCTCTGATGCTCTACAGCACAAAGATTTGTGGGAAGTGGGCAAAAGATAACTTTTGTTCATTTATTTATTTTTTTAATTTTAAGATATTTGGTACCTTTTCATGCATTGCTGTATATTGAGTAAGATTTATTAAGGCATGTTCCTCTCTTTTTCACTGAATTTCTCATGCTTTCAAAGTAACATCTGTTTTATAATACTTGAATGTTAAAAAATTAATTAAATTTAATCACCACAATTTGCATGTGTCTGTAGTTAGTATTTGAAACTTTCCCTTTGTTGTTTCTCAGGTAAGCGCAAAGCACTGAAGTTGAATTTTGCAAATCCACCCGTCAAATCGACAGCACGGTTTACTCTGAATCCTAATACTACAGGAGTCCAGAACCCACACATGTGAGTACTCCCAGTGACTAAATGCAGGGCTTTCTGGCTGCTTTTATGCAAAGCAAGGCACTGATATCTGATATTTCTGTTTTCTTAAGATACTTTAAAATGTTACTCTTTGAACTTAAATAGAGAGTTACTGATTCGGTACTCTTAAGTTGATAAACACAATTTTCTTCTTTAAATGTTTACTTGGGAAAATAGTGCCAAAGGCCCAGGCTCGCTTAATTTTTTTACATTAACTTGGGGTATCAGGTAAAGTTCAGGTTGTGTCTAGGAATGCAGCTGTCTTCTCACTTTCGCCCCCCGCCCCCACTGTCCACTTAGCAGGAATGTAGATTCTTTTTCCTTGAAAACTCATGTGGCAAATCAAAGTTGTGTTCAAGTTAGTATACACATGTCATGTCATCTGTTATTAGTTAATATTTTAAATAAAAAGATAGCTATGATAGTGTATCTTACAGAAAATAGTAGAAATGTGTTAGTTGATTTTAACTAATAGCTTGAGAACAATAGTTTCCTGAACTATTATTCAGTCTAAGTGATGTGGTATATTAAATAGTAATCTCTTTCCCCAGCCTTTCCTGAGCATGGCAGCCAGGGGCTTGACTTCTATTCCTGTGTGTATTCATCTAGTCCTAGTACTAAGATGGGAAGAACAAGCAGTGGATTTTATAGGAACAGGGCTGGGAACAGAGTATCTTATGTTTTAAAACTAATTTCTTAATGCCTGCATTCAGGCTTTATTACACTTCAGATATTTCTAGTGTTCTCAAAGAGACATGGCCATTGCTTCCTCTCTTTTGAACTTAGGTATACCTTGTATTTGCAAACAGTAACAAGTGGGTGCACTGTTACCTTTGCAGGAATGACCAAAATACTTTATTTTTGCAGTAGTAATGTGTACAGGTGAGGAGTGTGTGTGTGTGTGTGTGTGTGTGTGTGTGTGTGTGTATATATATGGTTTCATAAGTAACCTTAGAATGAAGGATACCTTATTTGTCTGGGAAAGCTATCTACTCATAGTTAAGTTTTCATAAGAGCTCAGTGGGAGAGGATGTGCCTAGTTCTTCTGGGAATAGATGCTCCATGGAGGTGCTCCCTTTCTCCCAGGAGAAGGGGAGGGGACAATATGGGGGGAGGAGGGAGAGGGCTGTGAGTCTTAGTCTTTTTACTTTTGAAACATGAAGCAGGGCTTATATTGAGCAAGAAAACCAAGTACCTAACCAGGCAATACTCTAGCAGTAAGCAGTGTTCTTTCCTCATTTTCTAGCATTTTGGTGAAAATAAATCCAAGGTGAATCTATAAGCATAGTCCATTTTACTATTCTGGTTACCAGCTGACCACATGCTTGATATGTAAAGCAAGAGAGTGGAAGACCTACTCCCCTCCTTCCTTTTCCCCTTTCCTTCTTTCCTCTTTCCATATGATCCTTGGAGGATAAAGAGATCACCTCTTTAGGATATACTAGGCTTTAATTACCATAAATTAAAACTATATATTTCTAGCATGTGAAAAATTAGTCATATACTAGATACCCTTGTACGTTTAACAGCTGTTAATGTTTTGATTTTTGGCTCATAAAATGAAGAGCTGTATAAACCCAAAGAATGTAAAGAAAAATAGGTTAAAGGGGAAAAAAATCCAACCCCTTTCTATATTTCTGTCAGTTTCATTATACCAGACACTCTTAAGTCTTTCACACACTTCAGGGGCTATTCTTGGAAATCTAGCAGACTTGTGCTAAGATCCTATTCAGTGTAAACTGGAGAAGTAGAAGTAGCTACTCTATTGTTACGTTCTGTGCCTTTATCATGGTGAGTAATGGTTGACGATCTTGGAACAAAACTGTTTAAAGTGTGCACAGCACAGATATTGCTACAACACACTACAGTCATTCAATAGGGAGAAACCAAGTTTAAAAGTTAACTTGGAAATGGGGGCAAGAGAGATGGCTCAGCCGTTAAGAGCACAGATTGCTCTTTCAGAGGACTCTGGCTTAATTCCCACCATATGCATGGCGTTTCACAGTCATCTGAAACTCTAGTGCCATGGAATCCGACACCCTCATCTGGCCTCTGTGGGTACTGGGTGTACATACATACATGCAGATGAAATACACATAGAACATACATACTGTACTTTTAAATTAACTTAAATAAATGAGTTGATATGTTTGGAGCTTAATCACTGGAAGCTACATTTTAAATTTAGAACCTTTGTTGAGACCAATGCCTCATTTATCTTTGTTTGAAATATTAGAAAAAAGATTCCATTTTAAAGTCCTATTTTAATCACCAATATTCTGCATTCTGTAATGCACTTCTTCAGTAAAGCTTCACTGAAAAAGCCTTTTAATCCTGAGTAAATTGTAGCAACTTTGTCTTCCACTGTAGTTCAGACTGGCCTCTAAATGACAGTATTCCTCCTGCTTCAGCTCCCTGAGTACCGAGATTGTAGGCATGGCCTGGGAAACTGTTGTTGTTAACCTTGTCTGTAGATATGAGCCATAGGTGGAAACTAAGTGCTGGTTTTTATCCACTATTATCACTAATGCAGGCCTGTAAATCGCTCGACTGTGGTGTGCAGTCCAAGCCTGATTTAGAATACCAATGTTTTCTATTTCATTTGGTGAATTGAGGGAGAGAGTGAGAAAGGTGAAGAGTTTGGTGGGAGGAGGGAGAGAATTAATTTCTTTTGGAAGTATTTTCTTTACTTCTTGTTCAAAGTTGAAAGTCTGAAAGACAAAGAACTTCTTAGCTGCAGGTGGGAGAAGCTCTGTCTGCATTCCTCAAGCAGCCCAAGGACACCTCTGATCTCCCCTAGTCTGTCTCTGTCTTCCTCCCTCTTTAATAGGCAGAGAGTAGATTCTGTTGTGGAAGGAAGGTTTAATGCATGAGATTCAAACTGGGAAAAAGGTAAGCTTTATCTCTATCCTAGACTTTTACTGTGTTTTTCTCTCTCCTGTGCTAGTAGTGCCCTTGGTATAGTTCCTCCAGCCCTTCTTTCCTGAAGCAAAGAGGGCTCATGCTTGCTTGACATCATCCAGGGCTCTGTGACTTCTGATGTCTTAGGGATTTAAATAGGCTTTGGGATTGACCCCATCTTGAACCTCCCTGATGCTTCCTGTATTTGATCTTCTGTAGTGACAACCAAGCTCTATGGCGCATATATATATATATATATATATATATATATATATATATATATATGTATGTATGTATGTATGTATGTATATGTATATGTATATGTATATGTATATGTATATGTATATGTATATGTATATGTATATGTGTANTATATATGTATGTATGTATGTATGTATGTATATGTATATGTATATGTATATGTATATGTATATGTATATGTATATGTATATGTATATGTGTATATATACATACACACACACTATAGTTAAGGATATGTACATGATTAACTAAGACACTCTTGTAATAGTCCAAATAAAAAGTGAAGCCGGTTAGAGTCTATACATAAGACTTTAGAGATCAGTTGGGTTACATCGAGAAGATCCTCAATTGATTAGGACCAAATCAAGAAAATATCTTAAATACTTAGTTTAGACTATTAAATTTAAAGAAACCTGGCTAGATGCTTATATTACTCATAAAAATTATAACTTTAAACAAGTAGGAAATTTGAACGATCTTTTTTCTTAAATAAGGTATATTTTTTACATTTGTATGATCTATTTTAAATTGCTTATTAGCAAAATGTAACACAGGAATACTTAATTTCAGGTGTTTTCCTTCATAGGTACCTAATAAAAATAATAATGCATTTCTACATTGGCTAACACAGTTAAAGAATACCAATTAGCTTTATTAATGTAAAGAAACAAAGTGATATGATTAAAAATATTCCTATCTACTACAAAAATTACTATCTACTTACAAAACAGTTATTATTTTTGATTTAGGGCCACTAATATTTATAGAATACCTTGTATTTTTTAGGTTCTTAGACACCTTTGTTACATTATAGAACTATCAGAAACATCCCTTTTATTTAACAACAACAAAACAAAAACAAAAGGATTGTACTCAGTACCACAGGCAGTCCCGTACCCAGGGAACATGTCACCCCTTCTTCACAGGTGTCCTAGAGCTATAGTCTTTAGTTACAAATTTACTTCTCTTAAATTCTATATGGATACAGACAGTATTCTTTCTTTCTTTCTTTCTTTCTTTCTTTCTTTCTTTCTTTCTTTCTTTCTTTCTTTCTTTCTTTCTTTCTTTCGGTTTTTCGAGACAGAGTTTCTCTGTATAGCTCTGGCTGTCCTGGAACTCACTCTGTAGACCAGGCTGGCCTCGAACTCAGAAAGCCGCCTTCCTCTGCCTCCCAAGTGCTGGGATTAAAGGCATGCACCACCACTGCCTGGCAGTATTTTTATTTATATCATCACCAATTCTCTTTGCATAAAGTCATAACTACTTAATTATAATTTCTTCCCTATAAGTTTATTAAAATATATGTAGGAGGGGATGCATAATTTTATGTATTATACTGTTATTTATATGTAAAAATGATAGAAATATACTTTAAAAATCATACATATTTAATAGATATAAAACTATGATTTCTAAAATATATTTAAGATTAAACCTTTTTGTTTATATAGTTTTATAAATACAGGATGTTCAGGCATTTAAATGACTGAATTAGAATGGTGAGCTATATATACACATATGTTAAAAGTAAACTTTTCTGACAGCTTGAGTTCAGCTGAAGTAGAATACTAATAGTATTTTCTTTTACATTATAGGTACAGAATTAAAGTCAAATGGTTACACAGCAAAAAAGATATTGAGAGTAATCTGATAGTTAATATTAAATTCTAGACAATTTCTACAGCATAAGTACTTATTATCTTATAGGAAATTTGTTCTGAGCAAAGTATCTTCAAAGAAAGGGAAGGAATTACAAAGAAACAGACTAAGAGTGATAAAGTAAGTGCCCTTATTTTGCAGATTAGGGACTGGGTCTCCCCTCTTGCCTCCATGACTGGGGACTGACCCCCAAAGCCTTACACAAGCCAGGAAGTCCCATATCACCACGATCTATTCCCAGCCCTCTGAGGGCCAAGATACTGGCTTGTTCAATTCATATGTCAATGGCAGAAGCAGGACTGATGCAGCCTGGGAATTTTTGACTGTGGTTTTGTTCTGTTATTTTTATAAGTTTTACTGTTTTAGCTACAGTTAGGAAAACTATCAAGTGATGAAACCATTTCTTCAATCAAACACCTCTTCTAGTTTCCACTATTACAGTGAATATTATAAGGATAGGATGTTGTTTGCAATAGTAGACCTTTATCTACTGGGCAAAGTTCATTTCATATATGATTTTGATTTACTTGGAAAAAGCTTATACAAAACCATAACTGCAAATGTTTTGAAACGGTTCTCTATTGTCTTGACATTCTCTTCACATAGCAAGTTCTCCTGTTGTAGCTGGCTCATAAAAGTTTCTAAAGTCTCCAGTCTTGTTAGAGATTGTTGTTTTTATAGCTCAAGAGTGACCTTTGAATGTAGGGTAGAGACTTGCCAAAGATGTTCCTTATCTATCAGTGTCTTGTCTGCACTATGAATGTTCAGTTTGTAAAATTTCTGCACTGTGGTTTACATCCTTATTTAAGGAGTCTTCAAAGTCTGCATCTTCCACTTCCATGACTTACTTTGGGGCTGGCATGAAGAATTAACTTCAGGGTTTGAATATTCTGTGGGAATGAAAACGGCAATTATAGATTTGTTATTTGTGTTTAATTTTCAACTGTGCTCAAGAGGAATGAATTTTTCTGGCCTGACACAGTTTCTGTGTAATTATTTGTAAAGTTTGGATTAGCAAGGTGATTGGTAATGATATTTGAAGTTTCAAAGTGACCATTTCAGAATTTAGATTCCTAGAAGATGCACAAAACCCAGCTACACCTAAATCTTGATTTACTGATGTTTTCAAAAAAGTATCTTGTTTAAGGGTTATTTTGTTACTTTGTATATTCTGCTCTTAGAGATGGTGGCTTCACAGGGAAGGTGAGTCAAGTAATTGTGTGTGTTCAGGTGGTGCATCTGTGTTATCTGGATCTTTATTTGATACAAATGATTCTTTTGACTCAACTTTTAGGCATACTTACCCCCTCTCCCTCCTCCTCCCCCTCCCCCTCTCTCTCAGCATTTTTTTCCTTGACAGTCTTTAGGCAGTGAAAATATTTTTGGAATTGCAGTTTGCTATAGAAAGTAATACCCTATCTGATGTCAACAGTCAGGACTAAAAGGTCTCTGTCTGGGAACTGATATTTATTGGAAGTCCCAGAGCCACTTTTCAAATCCTATCATATAGAGGAAACAAAAAATCAAAAACCCCCGCTCTCAGTCTTTATTGTCACTATGGTTCTCACACTAAATTGCTGAGCAGTGGGCATCACATACATCTGATGACCCAGCCTCATGGGCCCAGGTAGCTTCTAGTTCTTCTCTAGTTCTCTAGTGCCATCTCCTTTGCTAGTTTCTTTTACATTGTGAGCTCGACTCTCACAAATGTCTGCTTCTGTTGTTTACTAGTGTTAGAAGAACAAAGGGAAAATACAGCATGTGTCTTTAGAAGTCATCATTAAAAGATAAAAGGCTTTGAAACATTTGAGTGAAGGAATTATACTCCTGTTAAGCTGATATCTGGGTACTTTTTGTGATTGTAAAGAGTTTAAAAATGATTTTTAATTCAGTATGTAGCCCAGGCTGGCTTTAAACTCCTGTTTTAGCTACCTAAGTGCATGGATTCTGGCAGTATGTATATCATGAAGCCTAGCCCTACATGTTTCTTAGTCAGATCCCCCTCCCCATCTCCAGAAATGGATGGGAGTTAAACTCAATCTGAAAAATTACAAAATCTTAAAGAGTGAGAAAATGAACCATAAGGATACTATTACTGAGCATCTTACAGCCTAGGAAAATGCAGTCTCTTTAGAAGATTAATGAGTAACATTGAAGGAGTGAATTCAAGTGTTCAAATAAGTGGAAGAAAGGAGATAATAAAAGTAGCAGAACGCTAGGCCATATGTAGTGGATGAATAGTAGAGAATATTCAACCTTTTCAAAAGTTGTTCCTGGAAACTAAGAGCTATGATATATACCTAGGATAGACAGACAGACAGGCAGGTAGGCAGGCAGATGGGCAGGCAAAGAGAGAGAAAGAGGGAGAAAGAGAGAGACAGAAACACAGAGAGAGAGAGAGAGACAGAGTAAGAGTTAGAGAGCGAGCAAGTAGCAGCTGCTCATGGAATAAGCCTGTAGATCTACTACTTGTTACTTGGAAGCACAAGAAAAGAGAATTTAGAATTCCAGGCCAGCCTGAGCTAAATGGAAAGATGCCCCCTCCCAACAAAGAAGGAAATGAAAAAGAACACCAAGCTACCATTGTAAAAAAGGAAAGAGGGGCTATATACACAAAAACACAGAAATACAGTCAGTAATTTATCTCAAGAAATTTGGCAAATTGAGTTAGTTTGTAACTAAATAACAAAAGCTTACTCAAGAAGCTCCTCATCTGATAACAAGTTGAATTTACATTTTAGCATTCTCATATAGGAAATGTGGGACCTTGGTGGTTTTTCTGTACCTGACAGCAAATATAAAAGGAAAGAGCTGTGGGCACAGTAAAGTATAGTAGCTGGTAGTGATCCTGCCTAATGTGTGTGAGCCCCTGGGGAAACAAACAACAGGAATAAAAGACAAGAGGAAATAATATTAAGTGTACAGAACTCTTTAGACAATGAAGGAACATTTTTCAACTCATACTTGGAAGTCAGCATAGCATTGACAGAAACTAGACAAAGACATTAAAAAGCAAAGGAGACCACAGAATTCCATTGTTAATAAACATATACTTGGAAATCCTTATGAACAGTACTTTGGATTAATCTTGGTTAGATATTTGATCCTTATAATTCACTGTATCAATAAACTAAGGGAGAAAAAATATGTGGGCTTTCAATAGGTACAGAATAATATTTGACAACATTTATTATCAAAAACATTCCATTAAACTAAGAGGGGTGGTTCCTGACTCATTGGTGGCATCTAAGGAAATGCTTTTACTATGGATAGTATACTTAGTGATGAAAGACTCAGTGCTGTATCTGTGATTGGTGACAAAACAGAAAACTTAAGAATGGATGGCAAACCAGCCTTTTTTCGACAGGTGTTTTAATTGCATATGTAGAAAATCAATATTGATCCAGAAAAATTACTAAAATTATTAAGTGACTTTAGCAAAGGATAATCAGTTCTTTTTGTAAATACCTAGAGAGATTTGACAAACATACCACAAGCAAAAATAACCTCTTGGAAAGTGAAGTTCCAGAATGATTATAGTAGCTTAAAAAGTACAAAATAGTTATTGATACAGTTAAAGAAAATACGATGAGACCGACATATTAATTACTGGGGGGACATGAAAGACTTGAATACATGAGTAAGATGCCCTCTTCTGCCTAAGTTGTGTAGCTCAGTGATTGAGTACTTACCTTGTATGTCCCAAGCCCCTCAAGCCCACGGCTGTATACGGGCACACATACACATGCACAAAGACAGTGGCTTATTCCTGTATTGGAAAGTACAGTGTTATTGAGGTACCTGTTCTTATCTCACTCATTTATTAATTCAACTCAGGAATATCTTAGGCACCTTAACACACACACACACACACACACACACACACACACACACACACACCCCACACTAACACAAATGCATACTGACATTTTGATTGTATAATTTATGTGGAAATACAAAGGAAGTAGAATAGTAAAAATACTTTTGTAAAAAGCAATGAAGATACAACAGCTAAAGTCTTATAGAAGAATTGTATATAAGATGGAATAAGAAGTGTAGCATATGAGCACACATGTACAGTGTTAATTTTTGTCTAAGATCTCTGTACAATTTTGCATATAGGCTAGACCTTTTATGATGATTGAACAGACTGGGGTGAGATCTGTAACAGAGTGAACCCATTTCCTAATTCACAACATGTGCTTGAAATAAAGCATTGTCCTTAAAGGGTAAAGTAGAAATTCCATCCAACTTGTAAAGGAAACCATCTTAATGTATTTATCTGGCATAGACAAATACTTAGTTAATAGTACAGAAGAACATAGTATAAATTGCTACTTCATTGAAGATAATGTTTCTACTTACTAGAAGTTTCTTAGGAAATTGTATAGGCCAGTCATGCAGTGAGAAAATACTCTGGATTTACCTGACAAAAGACTTTCAGATATACAATGAACTATTAACAACTCAGAACAATCCTGCTAAATGGGTTTTGGATTTAAGTGGACTTTTCACAAAGAAACTTAGGAATAGTCAATTAATGCATGGAAGGCATGTTTAACATTAGTAAGTAGAGTCAGATAAAATTGAGAATGATATTACTAACCTGCCAGAAGGGCCCAAACTTAAAAGGATACATAATGGTATCAGAATCCACATATTGCAGAGGGAATAGACAAGGGCTCAACTACTTTAGAAAGACCCTTAATAGTTTCTTATGAGTTAAAACATGACCTAGCATCGTATCATTGCCCAGCATGAAAATGTTTTTATGAAAATTTGCATTTGAACAGTCATAGAAACTGTTCATCGTGGTTCTACAAAAAACAAAACAAAAACGAAACACAAATGTCTATTCATGGGAGGATGAATGAATAAACTGTGTCTTACTAGAATGCAATCGGAATTACTGATCCACATAAGCACATGTGAGTCCAGAAATGCTGAGACACAGCCAGGCACTAAGAACACATGTTGTTTCTTCATCTGTCTGAGATTGCAGAGTGGCCAAGGCTGAAGTTGATGGGGGTGGCTGAGATGAGAATAGTCTTGTCTTGTGGAGACTAACAAGAATGGCACAAGGAGCAACCTAGGGATCAGCTTTTCTGTCTTGTTAAATCTTGCAAGGCTAAGTGTGTATGAATTTGCCAAAACCTAATGGTTGTGATGTGGGTAATTCACTACATGTAAATGATATTGTATTAAAGAAACAGAATAGTAAAGATATATGGATAGATTATTTATTCTTTCTCAATATTAATAGTGATTTTCTGTCCTTTTTTTCAAAGCACACATGCATTTCAGCAGTCATAATACTTGGTGATAATTATATGAACACAGGTGTTGGTTAAATTCACTTCTTATGCCAGTGGAGAAGTATGTGACAAATGTTATTTCTGCTCATTCAATTTCTTTTGCTAGAATGCTTGAAAGAAACCTAGAATGATTCAGTTAGTTAACTTATGTAGCAGTGCTAGTGATTTTATCCTTAAAACTGCTGTCATAGTAAGGTTTCTATTTTTGGTCAGACCCCAACTATAGAGGGATTTGTTTGTGAAAATTTTATTTAGTTAATTTTTATGCCTGTATGTATGAGTGCCTGTGTGAGTTTATGTGCACTATATGTACTCTGGTGCCTATGAAGGGCAGAAGAGGGTGTTGGATCTCCTAGAACTGGAATTATAGGTGGTAGCTATCTGATGTAGGTGTTGGCACCCAAACAAAGGCTCTGTGCAAGAGCATTAAGCATTCTTAGTCACTGAACCATCTCTTTAGTCTGAGCAAAACTTAAAGAAATTGTTATCAAGTGTTATTTGATTCTCAGCCTACTCTGGAACATTTGTTGCACCATGCCAGTTATAGTGTACATCTGAGTAGTGGTTCCTTTAGATAACATTGGAGACTTGTCTTTAGTGTGCTTTCAAAAGAGTATTTTTGAAGTCAGATATGCTATCATGCCTTAGTCCCAGCTACTAAGAAAGCCAAAGAGGTAGTTCTCTTGTGCACAAGGGAAAGAGGCCAGCCTGGAAAGCATAGAGAGGCCCTATCTCAGTCAATAAACAAGCAAACATTTTCTTCTAATAGAGATCAGCAGAATCTTACCGTGTAGGCTGAACATTTTGTCTTTAAAAAATTAACACATGCTTCAGGTTAAGAGGATTCAGGTTGGCCAGTCATGGTGGCACATGCTTTCATCTCAGGACTTGGGAAGCAGAGGCAGGTAGAACTCTGTGAGTTTGAGGCTAGCCTGGTCTAAATAATCAGTTCTAGGACAGCCAGAGCTACATAGCGAGATCCTGTCTCAATAAACCAAGGGTGTGGAGGTGGAAAGAAAAAGGAAAAATAAGAGATTCATCGATCCAGAAAATTATAAAATAGTAAGTTTTGTGCATTTGCTACTTCTTTTCCAAGACAAGCCTAACTAATAAAACAAGAATCTATCTATCTATCTATCACATATACTTATAGAAAAATTAGTATATATGGAAATATATAGTCAACTTTTCACTGTGACAAAATATGTAATAGAAGTAACTTCAGAGGGAGGACTGACTTTGGCCTGTGCTGTCAGAGGGTCTTATTCCAGCTGTGCCAAGAGAGTGGTAAGAGTGACTCCATGTGGGCAGGAGTATGATGTAACTGGTCACACCCATGCATCTGAAAATAAGTCAGTGCAAAATTGGAGATTTAAAAAAGCATCGAATCATTAGGGTTTAGATGGTAAAGTTGCATATTAAGGTGGAACTTTATTTTGATGAGAAAAATGTACATAGGGCCAAACTCCAAAGAAATGTAATAGAGGCTGAAGGAGCTGGCAAAGAATAAGAAAAGATACTTGGGGGGTGGAAGATTGTGTGTGATGTCATAGAAGCCCAGCATTTACGAGGATGCAGTTGGAGAGGAATGGATTAGCAATGTATGATGCCAAGAGTCTTTAGTAGAATTCCTTAGATAGCATTTTAAGTGCTGTGATGGTTGAGGTGGAAACATACAGCTTAGGGCAGTTTCTTCACCTTCCTCTATGTGAAACAGCCCAGGGAAATGATTATATTGCTAAGCTTTGAGTACAGCTGGTAGAAGGTCAGCTCTTAGCAAATGCATTCCTGTAGCAGCAATATAAAACCATAAGTGTTTGCCTCATGCTCTTTAACATCACTCTTTTGATTGGTGAGGAAACATTTACCTTTCCATCTTAAATCAGTTTTGGCACAACTACTGCATATCTCTCTACTTTGTCCCTCCATCTTCCTTCCCATCCTTCCAAGAGACAGACTCTGACTCCTTAGCCCAGCCTGGCCGAGGGCTTTCAGCTCCCTACTACAGCCTCTTGAATGCTAGGGTTATAGGTACCACACTGCACCCGGCTTCTTACTACTTTCTTATTAAGAACATTAGAACGTGAGTACTTCTAATTGGATTGTTTGAGCAAATTTTTGGTGACCTTTCTTTCTTTTACGGCTTTTTAGATCTAGGCAAAGACTCTGATTTTGTTATTAGAGCCAGGAAGCAGTCAGTTTCCATGGTAACCGACAGGCTGAGTTTACTGTGGAAATTTCCGGAATTAACAGAGCTGCATTGCAGAAGGATGCATAGAGCAGTATTCATCTAGAGATCTTCACAGCGTATGCAGGGAGGAACAGTTGCTGTGCTATTGTTATGGGGATATGTGCATGTTTATTTTCTTGTCTAAGGAAGATTGACGTGTGTGTGTGTGTGTGTGTGTGTGTGTGTGTGTGTGTACACTCGTTGAGAGAGTTAAACAGCTTTGAGGCATTTCATACATCCTGACTTGGTAACCTGGAGCTTGCTTAAAGACAAAAAGGAAAATGTGGTTTGGAAAGGAGGATCTGCTTGGTGCCACTGGGAGAAAATTAGGTAAGTGAATCTCTTGGGGTGGGGGTGGGGTGGTAAGGAAATGAGGGAAGTACACCCACTTATGTCAACAGTGAATGGCTCTGAGGAAAGGCGGGCTTAGGCAGAAGATGGCTCTTGCTTTTTAAAGGAAAGGTGGTAGGCACCAGCATGTCTGAGAAATCAGATTTTTATTTTGAGCAAGAAGTCCATCAAGGTGATTACTATCACCTGCTAAAAGACAATAGCTAAGAGAGGCGCCCATGTGCTGATGAGGAGGTTTGCTGCACTAAGCACCTGCCTAAATGATAAGAAAGAAGGTTGTTAGAGCCTTAATCCTATTGATCTGGTGCTCAGGGTATTTAAGGAAAAAAAAAAAAAAAACAGTGAATTTTAAGATTAAATTCTGGAAATAAATCTCTGTAGGATTTTAGTAGACAGTTAGGGTTTCTTATGGTATAAAATAATAAATATAAAAGAGAAAAGGGATCTAAAAAAATATAGTGGTTTAGAGGCTTAAGTGATAGACAACATTTATGTCATGTTGTCAGTACACTGTATCTTCATGGCAGGTTCTTCTTGCAAATGAAGTTTGACTGGAACACAGTCAGTGATCTGGCTGCATGTTTACAATGGAGACTGTTTGCAAAGACCTTATTATGAAGCCTGAAGTAATTACTATCTGATGCTGTACAGAAAAGTTTGATACTCATAATGTATTCTCATGTCTGTTGTAACTAACTGTTGTGACAGCAATAGCAATTTATTCCATCACAGTACTAGAGGCCAGAAATCGAAAATTAAGGTGTTGGCTGGGCTGGGCTTCTTCTCCAGGCTCTAGAGAAGGCTCCCTCCCTCTCTGCTCCTCATGGTAATATTGAGCATTTCTGGCCCTGTCTCAGTGGTGTTGCAATCTCTTCTTTCATCTTCACTTTACCACCTTTCGTTTTTCTCTCTGTGTTTCCTTTAAGGAGAGCCATCATGCTTGAAATGTCTGAAAAATCATCCATGTGCATGAATAGTAAGATTCCTTTTTTTTTTTTTTTTTTTTTTTTTTTTAAGATAGGGCCTTAGGCTGGCCTAGAACTTGTTGTGTAGATCAGGCTGGCCTCAAACCTGTAGGTCCCCTTCCTGCCCAGTGCCACCAAGCCCAGCAATT
>NC_034603.1:33649741-33675086 GCF_900095145.1 Mus pahari | reverse complement strand
GGGACCCTGTGTTCCATCCAATAGCTGACTGTGAGCATCCACTTCGGTGTTTGCCAGGCACTGGCATAGCCTCACAAGAGGCTGCTATATCTGGGTTTTGTTTTCTTAAACCACATTCTGTGGTCAGTTTCTGGCCAGCTTTCTTTGGAAACTTGTGAAGAACATATTCTGCAGGAGATTTCGACTTTTGGGAAAGATAGTAGACCCAGTCTTCAAGTGTGGGGCCATATAAGCCAAAGAGCATGGCCATGTGGTGTTGAGGCAATGGGATAAGCACTAGGATGCTGGAGAGGGAGAGCACCAGAATTCACAGGGGACTTAGGAAGACAGTGCCAGGATCTTTATCTCGTCCTCTTCTCATCTCTTCATGTCTCTCCTCAGCTCTCAGCTTTCAAACTCCACACAGTAACAAACACATTTGGAGTTTTATGAAATTGATTGGAACCAAAGCAAGAATCTGAGTTATGAGGGAAGAGACTCATGGCTATGCCACTGGAAACAAACTGATTCAGAAGAAGCACCAAGTAAGCAAACAGTAGATGGTGGCCTAGAAGGGACACGTCAGTGCAAGTGCCTGAGGCTTGTTTTTGCTGGGATGTTTGTACTGTCCCGAGTGTCTAAAGAGCCAGCTGAGGCTGGGAGGACTGCAGTGTTTCATTCGTCCTGAATGGGCACGTTTGTGAGCTATTGTCACAATATTAATATCTTTTCTGGAAGTCCCTAGAAATCTCAGTCACCACCTTTGGGTCCATGTTTGAAAAGGGATGTATGTGTGGTGAAGAATCAAACAGGAAACGAGGTTCCAGTGTGGATGCTGTCTTAAAGAGAAAACCCCATTTTAATTTGATGGGCTAATGCCCATAGCATCCTCTGAATACTAAAGAATGAAAACCCTGATAAATAGAGGTGTGGAGATGATCATAAGAATTAAGCAGAAATGACTAGCAATAGATCCAAATTAATATTTACTAAAAGTAAGGAAGTACTGATCAAGCACTCCATACTTTCTGAGAATGTTGTTGGGATTGTAGATCATGTATCTGCTAAGGACTGGTGTATTCTGATTCCATTCAGAGATGCAGTGAAGAAACATGAAGCCCAGTCCAGGATTTCCAGGGAGAGTTTCCCAGAGAGTAAAGACCAAATGAAGTCTTGTTTCTTTTCTAGTTGAATTCTTTGGTCTAGAATTCTTCATATTGAATGCCAAGTTGAGATGTAGGAGGCCCTGGGAATATTTTTTTTTCACTTTACCAAAACCTTTGTTCATAGGGTTGAACTGTATGTGTAAGCCTAAGCAGTTTTCTAGAAATACAAACATTTTCTTGAATGCAGTAACAGTTGTATTTTTTGGAATCATGAGTATATCAGGTTTATTGTATATTTGGGATTAAATTAAGCTGCTTTATCACAAATCACAGTTATGAACTCTTTACCCTTCTTTGACAGGTCTTATAGTATGTTCTATACTGACTTGGAATCTATGATCCTTCTGCCTCAGCCCCAAGGGTGTGTACTAACACACCTGGTTCTCATGCTGACTCCCATTGGCAGTTATGCTAGTTATGAGGCTACCAAAATAAAAATTCTACTCAAGCTTTCTCCTCAGTCAGAGGCTGCCTGTGGAAAGGTGGCCTTATTTGCCCTGTTTCAGGTCCCCTTTTATCCTTTCCTCCCCCAATCAATCAATCAATCAATCAATAAACAAACAAACAACAGTTCTCTTTAAGGGAAGAGGGATGGATTGGCGGGGGGGGGGGCACACCTTATCTGGGAAATGAGGTCATCATGAGTGAAGCATCATGGATGGAAGTAGAAGATTGAGGTAGCTGGGACCAGGACTTAGGCTTTAGCGTCCTCTGCTGTTAGCTCAACGGCTAATAGAGTGCAAGGAGACTAGGGGTGGAATAGTTTGCACTGGAGCTGTGGATGTTAGCATTACTACATTAGACCTGGGTGTCTACCTCAGCAGTTTGTGGCATTTCTCACATGCAGTGATATAAAATAGAGGGATGTTTGCATGTCTGTGGGATGCTTTTTAATGTGTACCCTGCCTTGTTAATTCTAGTTGCCATGATCTCTCCACACCCCTAGATCGATGTCCTCAACACAAGGATGTTGACAAACCTTCCTGGCTCTCTTTCCCTATAGCAGTCTGAGCCTTCCAGGCAGGAGCTAGGAACACTTGCATTATGTTTTCTGTCAGGGTCTGCTGCCATCTGTGCTTGATGCCTAGTGTCTTAAGATGGTGTCCTGTGTCTGTCTTTTCTGCTTTGAGGCCATTCTTCTCTCCATACTCTGGAATGGGAAACTTGGTGCTACACAGACACAAGGAAGCAGGATTGATAACAGTAGTAAACATTTTGGCTGATTTTAGGAAGACTATCTCTTAGCAACATTTCTCAGGATTCAAATAGTTTCTTTCACCCATCCCTAGCCAGGACTAATTCTCTTCATAATGAAAAGAAATTAATTTGTAGGGGTTGGAAAGATGGCTCAGTGGTTAGCAGCACTTGTTTCTCTTCCAGAAGACCTGGGTTCAGTTCCACACCCACGTAATAACTTGAAACTGTCTATAGCTGAAGCTTTAGGGGGTTGACACCCTCTTCTGGCTTCTGAAGGCACCAGACATGAATGTGGTGCACATACATATATGCAGCCAAAGAACTCAAATCAAAAACATTTTTTAAGTGAAATGTAGCTTGTAAGAAGGGGCTGAGAAGCTAAAATGTAAGACTAGGTTTGTGTGAATGAGCAGCAGTATTACTGAACAGATGTGGAACATGAGGAAGAGTGACTTCTAGGGATCTGGAAACAAAGTAATAGTGAGAGACCATGGTACCTGCGGCATGCACACTCAGACACAGCAGTCGCCAAGAACTGGAGGGAAATAACTCATTTCAAAACATAAATAGCTGAATTCTTTTACATTCTTGAACTCATTGAGAAGGTAAACAAGCCTGTGAAACATTTTTGGTGGGTAAGAGTTATAGTTCTAGAGAGTGGTTTTCAAGCTTCCTAATGCTGCAACACTTTAATATAGTTCTTCATGTTGTGGTGACCCCAACCATGAAATTATTATCATTGTTACTTCATAACTGTAATTTTGCTACTGTTATGAATCGGAATGTAAGTATCTGATTTCCGATGGTTCTAGGCCACCTCTATGAAAGAGTCATTTGACCCCCCAAAGGAATTGCAACCCACAGGTTGAGAACCACTAATCTAGATAAAGAACTTGTTGAGCAAAGGAGCAGTGACAAAGCAGACTACTTGAACTAGCAGGTCTCAGTGGTGCTCTTTTAGCAGGAGAGCAAGGAATGCTTCTTATTACTCAAGAGGCACAGAAAAGTACAACTAGAGAGAGTCGTGAGCCAGCACTGGTAGTGTGTGACTGAAACACCATCACCTGTGAGGCTGAGGCAAGAATTTGAAACAAACTCAGTCTACATAGAACCTGACTCAAAAGAGACAGAGAAAATGTTACTTAATCTTAGTATCAGTTTAAGTTAGAATGTAAGGCAAAAGTTGGCTCTTGACTAGTGGGTATTGCTGGTCCTGCCAAGTCTATACAAGCATGCTCTTCAGCCCCGATCAAAATGAAGCTGTAACTAATGACTGCTGAGTTAGAATGTTTTGGTAGAATTTGTAAACTAGTTTTTGTAATTTATGCATGCAGTATAGACAAATGCAAACAGAAAGTGTGTTTTCTTTGTGAACTGTGAGTGAGGTTTTTCCTTTTCTCTATCCTTGGAGCCTTGTCAAAGGGTGTTGGCTTAGGGTATCTGGTTAGACAGGAGTGGCTCAGGAACCTGTCTGCTGCTGAGTTGGCAAAGTAGACACCACTGTATTAACAGAGGGCAGATGTGAAGATTTGAGTACTGCTGGAGCCATTTGTCACCTCCTTAGTTGTGTCACTGTTTAAAACAAAACAAGCAATGTGAGGTCTACCTCCCTATACAGGAAACAACATGGAATTCACCTACCCATATAGAAAGCGCCATGCAGCTTTGCCAAACACGTGGAATAGGAATATAACTTTCCTCTGGATTAATGTTCTGGAACATAATGTCACAGTTATTTGTTTTTAAAAATCTCTAGTTTTTAGGAATTTGTAGATTTGTGTGGGTCAGTGAAAAGATGACAGCTAGTAAATGGAAAATTTGGTCATATCTGCCCAAAAGCTAAATAAGCAGAAGAGACTTCATGTATGAGTTTACCAGTTTGCAGATTTTCATGTGACAAGGTAAGTCTAAGATTTCAGATTTTAGTCTCTATGCATTGATGCTACTTTAATAATAAGGCCTGTATTAGATGGATTCAAGCCCTATATCAAATGTTCCACTTAAAATCTTACATGTTCTATAGGGTTACTTTTATAAACATTCATTTCTTTTTTATGCACACATAGTGTGTCAGTTTTTCGCTATGTGACTGTGTACATGTTCTCTTTAGGAACCAGGATTTATTTATTATATTTAAGATTTATATCTTTAAGAAATCAGAGATACTTTTAAGGCAGAGATTTTTGACTAGAATTGCTGTGGGTTTGAAGATGTTTGGGTTACTGTCTGCCAGCCACTTGATGCTCAGTGAACTTACCTGCTGACCTGCCTCCTTTTATGCCAGATGCTAGGGCTATAGGACTTCACCTCCCTTGAGAATTACTGGGAAACAAAATAACATTAGGGTCTTTACTAGTGCATATAAACATCAAGTACATAAACAATGGCAGAAGCCTTATAACTTCTTTCCCCCTTTCCATATATTCATCCAGAGATAGGCTAGGGCTATCACAGGTGTAGTGTTGTCACAGGTGAAGTCTAGAGTTTTCAAAAACTAAAACCAAACCATTGACAGTGTGACTCAAACAACAGCAACTAATTTCTCACAATTGTGGAGGCTAGAGAGTCCAAGATCTAGTTATTAGGAAGAGAGGTTCTGTTCTGAGGTCTTTTTCTATGGCTTCCTGATACCAACACCTCACTGGATGGTCATAGGACCTCTTTTCTTCATGTATGTGGTAATGCAGCAAGCTCTCTAATGTCTTCTCTTACAAGAACACTAGTATTGTTGGAGTATGTCCCACCTTTACTAACCTTCCTTTAACCTCAATTATGTCTAAGGCCATAATGCAGTCACACCAGGGATCTTTGGTATGTGACGTTTGAGATGGAACACAATTTAGTTCATAACATACATAGTCAGGACATACAGCATTGCTGCCTCATGTAGGAAGGATGGAGAGGAGAAAGGGTGGTGGACAGCGTGGTGGTTACATCAACCACATACTCTGGCTAATGTGTCGATTAGACGTTATTCATTATTCGTTGAAGGCATTTTGTAGAAAATGGTGACAAGGAATGAAGGCTATTGGGGAGATGGTTTTTGTTTGTTTATTTGTTTGTTTTTGGTTGGTTTTTTTTTTTTTTTGATAGAACAGGTTGTTGCTTCTATTTTTTTTTTTCCTCAAAAGAAAGGTTATCTTAGGAAGTCAGAGAACTTTTTTCCTCTTCAAGAGTACAGTCATAAAGTATAAACTTAACACATTTTCTATGTTATTATTTCTTTGTTGTTTTGTCTTTTACGTGTGTGTGTGTGTGTGTGTGTGTGTGTGTGTACGTACATACATGCACACCTGCTTTGACATGCATTTTGAGGTCAGAGCACACAGCTTGTGAGAGTCGGTTTTCTCCTCCCTATGTATGATCTAGGAATTGAACCCAGATGGTTGGTCGTGGCAGCAAATCTCACAACCCACTGAGCCTTCATGCCAGCCTTTTTGCCAAGCTTTTCGATAGATGTGTCTTCTGTTGTTTATAGGTTTTCTTCTCTAGGCCCTGTCTTAGTACTATTCCATTGCTGTGATGAAACTCCATGACCAAAGCAACTCACAAAGTAAGGCATTTAATTGGGGGTTTGCTTACTGTTTCAGAGGGTTGGTCCATGACAGGCAGGCAGACATGGACCTAGAGATGTAGCTAAGAGCTACTTACATTTTGATTCATAGGCAGGAGACAGACTGAGCCTGGTTTGAGCTTTTGAAACCTCATTTCTAGTGACACAACTTCTCCAGTAAGGCCATGCATATTCCAACAAGGCCATATATCTTCTAATCCTTCTTTAAAAGTCCCTCCAACTGGGAATAAAACATGCAAATGCACGAGCCTATGGAGGCTATTTTCATTCAGACTACCCTAGCCCCTAAAGTAGTTTAGACCAGAAATTGACTGCCAGCTAGAGTTCATGTTTGGGTTCAGGTAGGCTTCCTACCTAGTGCTGTAATAATTTATCATCCTTTGGAAGCCCTTAAGGCTGGAAGCTGAGAAAGTGGTTCAGTTTTCCCCAATGGTTTGAGGCCCAGTATGAGTGACATGCTGTGGTGATGTAACCATGACTTGTTCTCTGTGACTTTGTATTATGTTCACAAAGTTGAATATCTGGTGCCTTACTCAATTTTGGGGCATTTTCATTACTTCATAAGATATTTTGTATCTCTTAGCTATTTAACTGTTCACTTTCAAAAAGAAAATAGCGGTTAATCTCAAAGCTATGCAGCTGACTAAAGTAACCTAAACTATTAGCAGAGTGTCCATAATGCTAAAATTTGCCCTTAACATTAGAGAGCATTGTGTCTGTTGCTATTCCATGCTTTTTATAAAGCTTTCATGTAAGAGTGCTGCATTCATTTCCATTCTCAAGGATGGTAGCATATGCATGTGCCATAATGCAGTCATGAAGTGGTATCCCATTGATTGATCCATGTCTGTGTTTTGTCAAAGCAATTCACAGATTCGCCTCTCCAAAAAGAGAAACCTGCCAACGGTGTGAGGCCAGGAGGGGAAGATGGTGGGAACCATGTGGTGACCCCTATGACCCTCACATTAGCAAATATTTAAAATATTGCTTCCAATTTACAAGTCATTTCAGTTAACTTTTTCTAGATGCCTTCACTGTTAGGCCAGTGATTTATTTCATCGATGATTAAAATGAGCCATAGAGATGGTATCACTTAGTAATATGGAATTTCTTTATGTTAGAGTATTTCCTGGCTTACTCTGTCTATTTCAGGAGAAAGATTACTGAGAAAAATCTCTTTGTTATCACCTGATTATCTTTTCTATCTTCAGAGATCAGTGCTGGTTTCATCAGGACTAAAGTGGTCACTTGGGCCTGGTTGCTGGGCTTCTGTCACTGGAAGGTAGATGTGCCAAGGCAGGGGTGGAAGCGAAAAGCAGCTGTGTAAGTGGAAGCCACTAAGAACTCTCAAGCTTGCAGCATGAGAACCTCCTATTTGGAGCACAGCTTCCCTACATTATTTAGATAAAATATATTAAGCTTTTAACTGTACCCTTGAATCCTACTTATTATCAACATTAGTCCTACTTATTATCCTACTTTATCAAGATGGGTTTGGGGGAAGCGAGATTTTAGCATTCTAAAGTTTTTGAGGCCCTTAGAACTAGCCACAGAAAACAGTTCTACAGATTTCAGGAGACATTCCAGAGTTCTTCAAGAACAAAATAGATAAGTGAGCTGTAAACTGTCTTTGCTCTTATCACAGGGCTGGACTTTGAAACAAGTTTTGTGACTTAATATAAAATTGAAAACTAGTTGATACTCACTGGTTTCTTCATGTGTTGCACTTTCTAGTTTGACATAGTTTGTTCTCACATATAGGGAGAGGGAGAGAAGAAAGAGAAGTCTGGTTTCTGTATTGGGATTTGGGTGTGATATTTAATGCAAAGTGATCTTTGCATTTTCTGTGAGTAACCAACTCCCATTTAAGCCCATTCAGTACTCCTGCTGTTGAACAGAGGCTAAAGGCTTTGAATAAGTCAGTGCAGATTCCTCTGAGTTAGCTGGCTTTTGTTTAACTGTTCCCCACTCTAGTCCAGTGTAAACAATAACAGGACAGTGTATTAAAGTACTCACTCCCATGTGTTGATAAAACCAGCGGGGATACTAGAAATGTTGCTTTCCAACTTACCCCATAAGCTCTGCTTTAATTGCTGTAGGCTACTCCTGGGCTTTGGCTTTTAAACAGTAGGTCAGGCTATCCTTAGGTACAGCAAATTTTGGAAACAGCTTAAGCAGCTAGAGGGTGTGATAGGGTAAGCATTTGTAGAGGTGAATTCTCAGTTCTGGGGCTTTTGAGGAAATAGAGTTCTGTAGGCTTGAAAAGGGTCTACTGTTGAGTAATTAAAACTGTTAGTTTCATCAGCAAAAGGAGATTGGGTTGTATGATTGTCTTTGAAGCTGTGCCTTCTGGATACCTAAATGCATTCTATTAAATTTCAATGTGTAAAGAGCAAGATGGCACAAACAGCTCCAGAACTGGGGTCAGGCTGCTTGAGTCCTTATGAGTGGATGAGTGTTCCCACACGTACTCAGTGCTAGCTAAAAGAAAAAAAGTTAAAACCTATTTAAAATGTGGAAAAATTGCTTCCCAATATTTTAACAGAGAGAGACTGAGAACACACAGCATTGAGTCATCAGGAAAACTGAAGATCTCCCCTGAACAACACTGGGATTTCACTGCAGAGGACTTGAAAGACCTTGGAGAAATTGGACGAGGAGCTTATGGTTCTGTCAACAAAATGGTCCACAAACCAAGTGGGCAGATAATGGCAGTTAAAGTAGGTGATGCCATGATTACTTTTGGTACTTTAATCCATTAGCTGAAATTTTGTGGTACAGCAACACCACTGCTCTGTTCTTACCTCTGTGGTAATAATGGGTGTTAAAAATTCTGTCTCTGCTTTGGCTGAGGGTGTTTTGTGTAAAGGTTGTCTTACTGGTTGTGTGTTTTCTTGCTCTGGAATGTGAGTGTGTGAAGTATGTGTGTTCATTACATTTTTGCCATGATACATTAACAGGTTTTAAACTTCTGGCCCCTTCACTGCCAAGGTGAGTTTAGGCTGGGCCGCTGCACCCTGGGAGCAGGGCAGTGCTGCTCTGAGCCAGGCGGGAGCTGGAGGAAGAAGCAGCACAGTGGGCTGGGCAAGGTGCGGGGCTAGGGCTAACAGCAGTCTTACTGAAGGTTTCCTGGAAACCACACACATGCTGTTGCCACTAACCTCAACCTTACTCGGTCCTGACCGGCTCGGCTTCTGTTGGTTTATTCCATCTCTACTCAGTACTGCCCTGTTCCCTGGTTTAAAAGTTGTATCTAAATGTGTACCTTGTGATAATACTGTCACCTCTGTCCTAATTGTGTTGTTCCATTTAATTTGTTCATTTACCTTCTTCCCCTAAAAAAGACCAGAAGTGGAGATTTGGTCTAAATTATACCCAGCAAGACTCTGTACCTGTGATGAACTGACAGTGTTCATTTTGCTCTTAATGGATTTACATAACTGTACTTTGTTTGTTCAGATGTTTAAAAAACATTATGTTCTGTATAAGATACAGCACACCAGCAATTTGGGGGCAATCTTACAAGAAAAAACAAGATATGGCCATATTCTCACTAAACTCAAAATACCCATGAGAACAAATGGCATCTCAGTTTGTAACAGTTGAGAGTGGCTTTGCAGGTAGTCTAATCCTGTCTGTCCAAGTGGCCTGCAGGGATGGCACTGAGAAGTGCGTCTGCCTCCCGGTTTTAATGCCGTCTGAGGCCTATGGCAGCAGCATAGTGAAGGTGTTTGTCTCCAGTGTTCAGTGTTTCCTCACTGATGGGTCATGTCAGGATAATGCTAAATTAGTGTTGAGGAAACATTTTATGTTTCTCTCCAGTTTCTTGGTTTTGACCATATTTTTACAATGTGGAGAAAAAGGTGCTTTTGGTAGGAAAAAGTGTATACATTCATAAAATTTTGCATATAGCCCACAGACCTCTAAAAATGCACAGACTAGGACCTCTGCTCTAGAGTATCCATTAAAACAAAATGTGCTTCTTAGAATTTGAAATGGTTTCTTTATTGTTATCTTGTGCTCCTGCACTGTAAGGGGAGAAAATGATTGGATTTAGATGCTTCTGCCAAGTGTTCTGCTATCCTTAAGCGCTTGTCTCTCTGTGTGGGCATCCAACTTCAGTTGTAGGGGTGGAGGGAAAGCTTCATGGACTGCACAAGTTCTAAATTCTCTCATGTAGGAGGGGAAATACTTTTAAAGATTATTACTGATATTTTTTCCTAGGTTTTGTGTACTTCATCTGTGGTGATTAGCACCATATGTTATTTAGTCATGTGGATAAACGTTAAAATGAGTAAAAGACTTTAAAGAAAAAGAAAGCACTTCATTGTGACATTTCTTGGTGACTAATTTGATCGTATTTGGGGTTGTATAATGGTTAATCAAGTGTTGAGAGTGAAAATGTTGTATTGTTGTCCAACATTCATAATATATAAAATAAGTACTATTGTAACATGGTGACTCTTTTGAGGGTGACATTTGCAGTGCTAATATGAATCCCAAGGCTTGTATGCTCAGTCAGAGACAGTTATGAAACCTATACTTGTAGCTGTCTAATGTACACTTTCTAGCTGAACTGTTTGTGTACTCCTTTAAGTAATTGAGCACACATAGCAGCTTGGGGCATGAGAAGATAGCAGTAAGGCATAACTTGACAGATCAGGGAATGTCATTGGATTCCATGACTTCATTAATACTGGAAGAATAAGTCATTTTGGATCATTATTATGCCTTGATACCAGTTGGTGAATGATATATGTCACCTACTTTGGAATTTTAAACATGTATTCCTTTAGAGAGACATAGTCTTTTGTCACAAGTCATCATGTAGGCACACAGAGCACCCTGACAAGTATGATTATATAGAAGGAATAAGTGGGTGAGGATGAGTTAGATTTAGTATGTTGAAGTTAAAGAAAGGCAGCCACAGAGTGAATAACTTTTCATTGTTGTTAACTGAGAAACATTTCTTGAAATAGCCCAATGCTTGCTAGCATTTGAATATGTATTTTGGTACTGTGGAGAAGGATTGCTGTATTGGGTATTAAGTCTACCCTATAAATTATCTTCAAAATATACTTTAGATGTACAAAAGTGGACTGTGAATTTCTTTTCATGTTTTGATTCCTCATTTTCTTTTGGAAAAGCTTTTGCTCAGATTCATTAGCTATGTACAAGAGATGGGTGAAAAGTGTCTTCCTAGTTACCTGAAATAAGTATCTCAAAGACTGAATTTGAAAATTGACTAAGGTGTAATCAGATTCAACAAGGAACATATAAAATGTGTCCTTAGACAGTTTCCAATATGTTCACAGGAAGACGTGGACATTTTTAATCTCTAAGCTTTAATTATACTTAGTGGGCAAAGACCTATTGCTTGCTAGTGAATGTTGAGCAATACAATTTGCCTGTCAACCCATGCCAGGATGATTGGGCCATAGCTGTGTAGAGAGAAGTCTTTGTTGGCAGTGAGGTTTCCTAAAATGTTGTAAAAAGAGGGCAGCTGTCAACTCTTAACTGAGTATTCCTTCATTCTTGACTTTGATCAGTATTCTCTACAAATGACATTTATTTAATGTCCAGTTATATTTTTTAAATTAATTCTAGAACAGATTCATAAAAAAAGTCATAATGAGATTCTCTCTCTCTCTCTCTCTCTCTCTCTCTCTCTCTCTCTCTCACACACACACACACACACACACACACACATAGTGCAGTGCTAAAATTCAATTAAAAATATCAATTATCCCAAATTTATCATTTTTTATGGTGGATACAAATTTGTTTCTTGAAATATACAGCACACTCTCTATTTAAATATTAATTCTTATGTAATAAAATAGCATATGAGAAATTCTAACTGTAGTAATAACTATTAACATTTACCCATAGGTCTCTTTGTCCCCCATTCCAGTATCCACTGCTGTGTTCTCAGCTTCTGAGAGAAATGTTTTCTAGGCTCCACAAATGAAGCTGCAGTTTGCCTACAGAGCTGGCTGCCTTGTGGCTCTCACAGAGCCTTCATGACCAGGACTCCATTCTGTTGTACGGATGGGTAGTATTCCACAGTGTGAATGCACAGCATTCTTTTTATCTACTTCTTAGAAATTAGATGTGCAAGTTGTTTTGTCTATGGATGTTGTGAACTGCAGTGGATTTTGAGGTTAATGGCCTATTTTTCTCAATGGCAGGGTCGTCACAGATTGAAACAAACTTGAAGTCACTGTCCTCTAAGAAAAGTCAGTTTCTCTGCGTAGCTGTCTACAAGAGTTGTTTGTAGTAGGTAAATCTCAAGGTTGGGACTCAGTCTATTAGGGCTAGGTTGCTTAAGTAAGGTTAGAGAAATTGATGTCTGGGAGAAATACCTAATACCATCAGGATGTAGGTAATCAGAGTCCAAAGCCAAGGCAGATTTGGGAGGAGACGAGAAAGAGCAAATTAGGTGTCATCCAGTAACTCAGACTGACACTTGTATATGGTGACCAGCACCACTTGCTCCTATGAGAAGGAAGACAGACGTGACTCATCCTGCTAGGTCTTTCCACAGTAAGTACTGCACGCCCAGAGAGTGTGGGAATTATGATGCTGTCTCAGCCCTCCGCTTGGAGAGCTTTCTGGGCTAATCAGGAAAACAGGCCATTTGTTTACACTGCATGCTCATACCAGACTGCCAATGGTGTGACAGTGTATGTTAGGGCTTCAGGGGTTTTCTTTTTGTTGCTGGTTTGCCTGATTGTCTCAGTTTTTTCCTATCCTCAACTCTGCTCCTTTGCCTTTTCTGTTTTATTAATTTAACTTTTTTCAGTTCGGGACTGGCCACTTGATCTCAGATATTTGGATGTTGACGACAGTGTTCTTGAACTAGAACCTAGATGCTTAGTGGGAAGGATAGTGTTCCCTACAGCTCAGCCCTTGCCTATCATCTGCTGGTTAGGTAGGTCTGCCCTTGGTGCAAATAATACCTGTGTGGTATGTATAACTTCTCGAGGGGTATATAAACATTTACTCTAAGTAGAGCACTAATGACAGACCAAAGAAAGGCTCCTGCCCAGGGTTAGAGAACTAGTGTAATTATTGGAATTACTTACAGGGACAAGGTGAGAGATTACTTAGAGGAGTAGGAGAACTTGGGGAGTTGTGAAAAGCCCCACCCCAGCACTTAGGGAAGCTGTATCTCTGGTGTGCTTTGAATACCCTTTCAGGCAGTTCAGCCTACTGGGGAGAACAGTTGTTACTGTTTTTATATCCCCCAGGGATTTGTGAGTCTTCTAAGTTTCAGGAGTTTCCTGGGCCGTTTACATTTCATTTGTTTTCTGTATCTTAACCTTCCCTCCTCTCTCTGGGTTGGAAATACTTAAGTTTGAAGGAAATCAAAACACAGTGCTCTACTTTTTTCTCTATCTCAATGTTTCTGCTTTCTATTAATAGCTCCATGTTCTCTGTGGAAGGGATAATTGATATATCTGATTATTTTCTTCCATCTACCACTGAAGATTGGGCTACTGTGCTACAGCCACAGTTATCTATTTTCAGGAGTTTGACTGACTGTGAATCTGCACTAAACACTGTCCATTGCAAGAAATAAATTTCTCTTCATGAGTCACTTAGGCTGACAACAGCAGTAACCTGTGGTTGTAAAATGTTTTAAAGACAAATTGACAGGCACATCATATCTATTTAACAAAACAAGCTGGGTTTTTCTTTTTGTCCCTGTCATTGGGGTCTATTACCTCATGTGTTTTTGCCATAGGCTATAGCAGTAGATACATTTCCTTCTCATGCACAGGGCCTTAAATCCAATCAGAAGGCAGTTGGTTGTACCCATGACAGTTGTAGAATGCAGTCTTGCACCAGTCAGCACATCTTATCTGACATGTTGCTGGTATAGGTCACAGGCTCCATAATTCAGCAACATTGTCAGTGGCAGTTAGCCCCTAGCCACCTATGTACAACTACATAGTACCTTCCTGAACCACAGCAGTAAGCCAGTGGGGAAAGGACTTCCATTACAGTCCTACTCTGATTCCTTCATGTCTGAGGCAAAGGCAGTGGTGTCATCAGCATAGTTCTAGTTCTGGCATGCAACCAATAGCAATGGCAGTAGCTTTTATGGCTTGTGGGGCTCAGGGCCTCCCTGACTAATAACTGACAAAAAGGAAGCCCAACTCCTAATACTGATTTTTCAGCCAATAGCTTTATGGCTCCTGAGAGTACCATTTGCCACTCAACAAGGTGCTTTCATTTAAACTCCATAACTACACTCTTTACTGTTCTTCCAGATGCTTGTAAGACACTCAAGGGTTAGCGTTATATAAATGAACCATTTTACAGAATGTAGACAGGATCCCTGAAAGCCTGCTATCTAGTCTAAGCAAGTACTAGTTTCTTGGCTGGCTAAGAGTATTTAAAAAGAAAGAAGTATTATCCCAGGTCCAGAGCAGTATGGAAAGATCTCATCACTTGTCTCAGTTCTTTCCTGAGTGTTGGGCAGGTGAGATGGCTCAGCAGGAAAGGCCCCTACTGCCAACCTAATGGCCTTAGTTCATTTCCTCTGACTTGTGTACACCCCCAACACATACACACAGAGCAAATATAGTGTAGAAATACAGAATAAAGAAAATAAAAACCATAAATAACCAGTGTTGGGTACAGCGGTGTGGAGGGGAAACACCACCCCATTTGAACTTCTAATGTAGTCCTTGTCCACGAGTCATATCCACTGACCCATCAGTACCCAGTGGGGTACTGGGCTTTTACTTTGTCCCTGATGGTCTCTGTGGGATCATCCTGCTCCAGTTGGCCTGGCTTAGTCTCAGGGGGAACAAGGCCACATTTGTGTATGTGACTGGAGCTGGTACTTTAGTTTTGACAGGCTCAGGGTGGCCCTTGCTTTTGCATCAGCTACATCTGGCTTCTCAAAGAGTGGGAAGTCAAGCAAACAGTATTCACTCCCTGAGTTGTGTGACTTTTCCTAGTGAGAAGAGAACATTTTATTTACCCCAGATAGGACTCCAGGGGCAGACCAGAGAAGCAGCTCCACTCAAGTGTAGCTCCGTGAACCAGAGTTCTTTAGTGCTACTCACAGAGAGCATAGGTGTGGGATTACTTCTAGAAGTTTTGGTGACTCCAAGGCATCCATATCACTGAAAGGCCCACCTCAGAGTGGGTGGTGACTTCAGGAAAGCTCCATTCCTTCAGTTCTCCGCACAACTTGTGTATGACAGAGCCAGCAGGAACCTCCTCTCTGGCTCTGTTTGTATAACCCTAGGGTGGGAGTGTGTAGATGGGGGCACTTATCTATCTTGTGAGCTTCAGGAGTGTCCTGAGTCTTTAAGTTTATTCTCCTTGTGACCCTTCTTCCTTGTGGGAAGTCAGGAATGGTAAAAGTACACTTTGGCTGTTTCTCCAACACTCTGCTAACACTTCTGTTAGAAGTTCCATCAGTGAATGGTTTTGGTGGAAGTTGATGGTCAGTAATCACTTGGAGAGTGTTTATTTTAGTGTTTATATTTATGCCTTACATATTGCTCTGAAAACCTTTAATGGGATAGTGACAGATGTGACTTTGGTGGAAAAGTTCCCTTTTGATATCATATAGTGCTTTAATAAGTAATTAAGACTATAGTGATAACATTTGATTATTTAAATCTGGATGGGATGTAGAAGTTATGGCTGTGTTGCTTGATTTGAGAAAGATCTATATTATCTTGTGATCTCATTTTATTGGCCAGATCATGTGACTAAATTAAGAAATCCATGATTAACTTAGAGGTGTATTTCCTATGCACAGTACAAATTGAGACTGCCCAAGAGTGGGGATTCCACAGATATGACAGAGCTGCCTCCAGTCAGGCTGGGTTTTGAATTAAATCTGTGCTTTTTGTTGTGTTGTAGCTCCAAGTCAGTAGTTTTCATTGTGAGTTCCTTTTTGTAAAAGTTTTATGTGAAACTCAGTAAATAAAATAGATAAATCAGTAGAGGTTAGAAGAGACTGAGAATATACTAAAGTAGTAGAATGTGTTGAAGCATGCCTCAAGTCCTGGGTTCAGTCTTAAGCATGAAACAAACAGAAAAATTAAATAGAATGAGGGAAGGGGCTGGGACCATGGGAAAAATGATACCAGTTTTGGAAGCCCAGAGAATACCAGTTCAAAGGCAGTATTAGAGTTGGAATAAGGTAGTTTGGAAATGCTTGTTATAGGTAAATTTTAACCAGCCCATTGTGTGTTTCAGATCATACTTGAATCTAGTTTCTAAAACTGACCATTGCTTAGTAGACCTATCTGAATTGTGGTACTGAATTATATCCCAGCATGCATAGCTATTTGGAGAAATACTAGGTTTATCATAGCTCTCCCTCCTTGGGTACATCTGAACTAATATTTGGTAATTCCTAACTTTTGTGCTGTCTTAAACCTTTGCCCCTGATTATCCTATAGATTTAGATCATTGTCTCTTTCAATGTCATAGTTATAGATAGGAATGATGACATGATCTCTACACCCTAGAATCTTTAGTCCTGGCCAACATTGTGCTGTTTGAATGTACATGATGTGCTTAGTAAAAAGGAAGAAGCCCCCCCCCCTTTTTTTTTGCAGTCTATGTAATTCTGTGATTTATTTATTTATTTATTTATTTATTATTTTCTTTATTTACATTTCAAATGCTATCCTGAAAGTTTCCTATACCCCTCCCCCCCCCTCTGCTCCCCTACCCACCCACTCCCACTACTTGGCCCAGGCCTTGCCTTGTACTGGGTCATATAAAGTTTGCAAGACCAAGGGGCCTCTATTCCCAGTGATGGCCGATTAGGCCATCTTCTGCTACATATGCAGCTAGAGACACAAACTCAGGGGGTACTGGTTAGTTCATATTGTTGTTCCACCTACAGGGTTGCAGCCCCTTCAGGTCCTTGGGTACTTTCTCTAACTCCTCCATTAGGGACCCTGTGTTCCATCCAATAGCTGGCTGTGAGCATCCACTTCGGTGTTTGCCAGGCACTGGCATAGCCTCACAAGAGGCCTCTATATCAGGGTCCCTTCAGCAGAATCTTGCTGGCATGAGCATTAGTATCTAGGTTTGGTGGCTGATGATGGGATGGACTCCCGAATGGGGTAGTCTCTGGATAGTCCCTTTATCAAGGCTTATCCAACTTGTTTCATTCCATATCCTTACTGTGGTAGGATATGATATTCTCTCAATTTCTCAGTGCACAGCCAGAATATGTATGAAGTATCAGACCCTTGTGTCTTTAGTGAGAAAAATGGGAAGTACCAATATTAGCTTATCAATTTGGTGAAGTAAACCTAGAAGTTTATAAATTGATTTCATTTATAAAAAGACTTCAGTGAATTTCCAGCTAAAATTCACATCCTTGTGAACTTAGTAACTGCAAGTACCCTCACAGTAATTTCATACTCAGTAGATACCATTTATTACTTCTGGACATGAAAACAAATGTTGTATTTTTGATCTACATTTCATGCTCATCTCCGTACCTCACATTCTCTGTTTTGGATGATGTCACCATCTGTTCTTGTTGATCATGGCATTATGAGATGTCTTAGAAAGTTAAGTATGTGATCTGTATAGAGACTTGAGCAGCTTAAGATAAACTTGTTTAGCAGAAATCTGCGACAATAGAAGACAGAAAATAAAAATTCTTAAGATTTTTTTTTTTTTTTTGTGGTTCAGAGGAAGGTTGTGTGCAGGAATGGGGCTATAAGAGGTAGAGCAGGGTGCAGGGCATCTGCTTTTCCATTTGCTTTGCAGACACAGCTGTTAGCAGTAGGTATTTAGTAAACAACAGTGTGTGTATATACAGTAGTTTTGGTGTATGTTAATTACAAGAACTAGGCACATTTCCCTCCCTCCCTCCCTGTCTTCCTTTCTTCTCTGACCCTCTGAGTTTTTCCCCTCCCCTTTTCTCTGTTTCTATCTTTCTCTCTTCCCTCCTTCTCCACTTTCTCACTCTCTCTTTTCCTCCCTCCCTCCCTGCCTCCTTCCCACCCTTTCTTCTTTGTTCCCTCCTTCCCTGTGGAGAGTTTCTCTGTGATATATTTGCTTAATCTAACAACTGGTTTTAGAATTTTTGCATAGGTAGTATTATCAGTGTCAACACAAAAGGTAAAACAGCTATTATCACTGGAACTTTTTATTTTTGTCATGGGAGTAGTTTGTTGTTGTTTTTGGTCTTCACACAAATTTGAATTTGGAAGCTGCTTAAAATATGGAATGCACATATTTTGATAATATAGCAATAGGAACTTTTGTAGAGGAATGGGCCACATAAAGAGGAAATGGCTTCTATTTTCTGCATTTGGTTGGCAATACATTGAAAATAACATTTTACTTGTTAATGGGCAATGAATTGTTTGAAACTCTATCAGATTGCTTTAATTTTGACTTGAAAAGTTTATGCACTGGTTCCTTGAGCAGTTACTGAGCCTATCACCTTGCTGAGCTTTCTTGTCCAAACCCCCATTTCTGATCAGAAAGCCTGCTTCCTTTACATTGGAGTACCTCTGAAAGATGGACCCGTGCCTCCAGGGTGATATCTAATTTACCTTAATATCTTCCTGTACTGTCCTCTGCACCCTCAGCTGAGCCATACAGAAACTTGACAAATATTGGTCATACAAGGACTTAGGACTTGTCTGTGAGGACAGGGCTGTGACCGTCCCCATTCCAGAGCCCCTTTATTTTAGCTTCTCTATGTACATTTTCTCCATTTCAAAACAGAGTGACAGAACTATCAGCCATGTTCCGTGTTTGTTCTCCTTGCTGTTTCCAAGTCTATGGCATGGCTGCTTACTGAAGTCAATGCTTGATCTTCTGAGCTCTAGATTCTGGTATGATTCTTGACTCATATCCTTCTCGCCTGCAGTGTTCTATGTGTCATGCACCCTGTGGAGCTACAGTTTCTAATCAATAGCAAACATAGCTTGCCATCTTTTGGGGGTTTTGTTTGTTTGTTTGTTTTTAACTTTGGGTTATCTTTGGAATATTTGATAACCAAATTCCCTCTCTCCAGACAGGAATGGAATCAGGAACCCAGAGGCCACTGAACACACACACATCATCTAAGAGATAGAACTGTCATTCTGACTCGCCTTTGCTTATAGCTTAATGTGCTGGAAAGAAAAACTGGGTTGATCTGGTAAGACCAAGTAGTTGTCCACCAGACAAAGAGTCATTTAGGTAGGCTCTGGCTGCCTCTTGAAATGCAGAGATTTTGGAGAATCCTGATTTGCATGTAAGGGATAGCCTTAGTCAGAGTTGTGGCTAGAACCATCTTGTGTTTATTTAGCATTTAGCAAAATGCTTCCTGGTGACCTTGTGTAAAGACATGCTTTGTCACTGTTTATTGCTGTGGGGAGACACTATGACCATGGAAACTTGTAAGACAAGGAAGGCATTTAATTAAGGGCTTCCTTAAGGTTTCAGAGGGTCCATTATTTTCAATCGCAGGAAGCATAGTAGCATGCATGGCTGCCATGGCAGGCATAGTGCTGGAGAAATAGTTGAGAGTTACATCCTCATCTGCAGATAGAGACACTGGGCCTGGTGTAGACTTTTAAAACCTCAAAGCCCACCCCCAGGGACACACTTCCTCCAACAAGGCTACACCTCCTTTTCAAAGACTACTACTCCCCATGACTAGGCTTTCAAATATATGAGCCTATAAGAGGCCATTCTTACTCAAACTACCACAGACTCATAAGAGGAAAGGAAGTCCTGTGAGCCTTTCTTACTTTATTTTCCCTACATAATCATCCTTAACCATAGTCAACCTTCCTTCTTATTTTCTTTGTCACATGTAAGTCTTCCTACCTTAACCCCCCACTAAGGATTGGATTATCATCCTGCTCCTTCCTTGCACTCTGGTTCTTTGTCCTCAGCCCTGGAAATAAATACAGACAGAAGTGGAGGGTGCGAGTGGGCACACTCATGACTCCATCAGGTTATATTGTGCCAGTAAGAAGGGGTCAATATAGTTTCCTCTGGATCGTATGCTGCTTATCTCCTTCCTGTTGCTTCTCTGCCTCCAGTCCCAGCCCCTCCTGCAATTGTCGGTTAGGAGCTCCTTCCACTCTTTAGTTTACTTGAGAATTCTCATACTATTTGTTTTGTCACTAGCCATTCATTTCTCATGAGTGCCAAATGTGTGGGAGGTGTAGGGCAGGGTTAGAAAAAAGCATGGTACATTGTGGGAAGAGGGCTGAGTGAAAATTTAGAGGACAGCTACTACTCTCACGTTTGAATCATTGTTCAATATCAGTGGAAAGGGTTGTATTTATACTTTATTTAAATCTAGGTTGGAGAAACACAAGGCACTGGGGGCTGCAGATGTGGCTTAGTGGTAGAGCAACTGGCCAGCCACATCAGGAAGAACCTTCCTCTCCCTTCACAGTCAGTCCTTAATCCAGCCACAGGAAAAGAGAAGTGCAAAGATGAAGCACTGCTCACCATACTCAGAATTTGAACCAAGGAACTCATGCATGGTTTCTAAGAAATGTTCATTTATTTACACCTTAAATATAGGCTAAGTAAGAGTGGCCAGCCCACGCAAAGCCTGGGCTCTCCATCCTTAACCACCTCCAAACTCAAGGCATTATGCACGAGGCCACTGTGTTAGTGTTAAATTAGTAACTTCTAGCTGCTGCACTATATTAGAAAAGATAGTAAGCTTCCAATAGCTTCTTAGGAATTGGGCCGAATTTTCCCTGATATTTTATTATAAATGAACTTCTTTAATCATGAAATGACTTTTCAAAGTGTTTCATGGTCTCTTATAGACATTTCATCCTACTCTTTGAGTTAAAAAAAGGGGAGAAGAAAAGATAAAGGCTCGTGTTGCCCAATCTAATATCTGTCTTATTCAGCTTATATTTTAGATGTAAATAAATGAACATTTCTCCATGCATGAGTTCCTTGGTGCAACTTCTGAGCTTGTGCACATTGCTTCATCTTTGCAGCTGTTTTCCTGTGGGTGGGGTCAGTGACTGACTAAAGGGAGAGGAAGGGTCTTCCTGATGCATTCCGCTTTATGGGAGTTCTGCTTCCTTAGGATTAACTCACGTTGGCCTCACTTGTTGCGAATGGTAGAAACTTTTCCCATGCTAGTGTTCTGATTTCCCATAAGAAAGTGTCCGGTGCCAGGTGTGGTGGCGCACGCCTTTAATCCCAGCACTCGGGAGGCAGAGGCAGGCAGATTTCTGAGTTCGAGGCCAGCCAGGGCTATACAGAGAAACCCTGTCTCGAAAAACCAAAAGAAAAAAAAAAAGTGTCCGGTAGCAACTGTGTTACTGCTAGATTTCTACACTCATTATCCTTAGATATTCTCTGCCTTGAGTTATTTATCAAGAACTAAGCGTCATTAACTTGAATGTGCTGTTAATGTAGGTTTATACTTGTAGTTAATTCTCTTTTGGGAGGACTGGTAAGCCTCTTGAATTGGGTTAGTTTGTTAGGTTTTCATTGAGATAAATGTTACAACTCAACCCCAGAACTTTACTGTAGTTACTGAGCAATGCTATCTCAGTTCAAATCATTCAGGTGAAGTCCCAGCAGTGGGCTGCTCACCTCTACCCACAGTACTTGAACAAAGGGAGATGGGAAGGAGACAGGAGTCTAGTGCAGAGTGTCCCAGGCATAGCAGGGTCATGCTGACCTGACGCCATCCGGCAGCTGTGTTCTTTTATGCACAGACATGAACTGAGAATGGTATTGCAGATGAGCAGATTCTCCTGCCAAAGCTTAGAGTCAAGGAACTGTCCTTCATTCTGGGTAGGAACAGTGCTGCCAGAAAGCTCAGCTGGGCCCATGCTGGGAGTAGGAGCAGCATGTTTTCTTTCTTTAGTGATGGCAGAGTTGGGAAATCTGCTTCCAGAAGTCAGACATGGATGTGAACTGTTGTGGTTTTTACTCTAATGTCTTTTTTTTAGACTTGGACAAACTTTATTAAAAAAAAAAAAAAACAAAATTTACAATCATGGTATCTAATCATGTGTGTTAGTATTTACCTGTATAGACATGTAGATAGAAAAAAATAGAAAATTAATAATTAAGAAAAAACTTGAATAGTAAAAATTCATAAACTACTACATAGAAATCTTTGTCAACCAGAGGGTAGTTTGAGATTTCTCTTCTTCCTTTATTTATCAACTCTTTGTTTTAAATTCAGATATGTGGAAATAAGAAAATTCTTTGAAAAAAATCATGTTGACTATTTCTACAACCACCCAACCAACTTGTATTATTAAAATAGAAATAAATGTTAATTCAAATACTTACTGATTATTAATTATTAATTAAAATTATCTCTGCCATTTTTGAACAAATATAAACCACTTGTCTGCTTACTTAGACATTTAACAAATATTCTTTTGGAACAAGATAATAATGTTAATTTAGAAGCAAAGTCATTCATATCAAACTGAAAATATGGACACAAGAGTGAAAGAAAGAAAAGGTTCCCGCCTCTGAGGGGACTAGTTATCTTTTCTGTCTCCCATTCTTACTTTTATCTTTATTTCTATGACTGTGGTATTCAGTGTAACATTTTAAATTAAAGTCAAGACATTTCATTTGGTATGAAACACTGTAGATAGCAAGGTATGCGTTTTAAGTAAATACATTTTTAAAGTACATATTTGGAGAATATGGGATTGATGCCTGGTGTAGTGTCAAAACATAAAACTGAGAGAACCCACTTCTGTTCTTTAACTGCTTGTTCTCGTGTCACATGGAATACTCTTTTGTATCTCTGCCTCTGGTTTCTCTTCTGTAAAATGGGCTCAAGAATTTAATTGACTGCCTTCACTCCTTGCAAGAACATTGAGGACAGATACCTCGAAGTCTTGGAGGACAAAATGCTACCTTGTATAGTTTTTGATACTAACTTACCTTGTAAGTATGTGCTTTGTGTTGTGTACAGTGACACAGTGTGACATTGTGAAGTTTTTTTTAAATGAGAATAAAACAACTTTGCATGCTTTAATGTTAAACTGTATTTCCATTATTAATGTCATATTTTCTGAACTTGATTCTGTTCTATCTTACTAGTACAGTGGGGAATGCTCATTTGAAATCTTATGTATTTTATAGTGTTCTGGTTGGGAGGTGGCAGGAGTATAGATGCTTTCTGACAGAAATGCACAGAGTTGTGCAGTTTGGTTAGGACCTTGCCCCAGATCTGAACTATACAGAGGACTGTCTTTTCAGCTTAGGAGTAGACAAAAGGAGTCCTCGATTTCTCCATTTTAGGATTTCCTCCAGGTTACACTGACCTGTATGCAAAACCATGAATAGAAAGTGGGGGAAACTTCCTGTTTTCAACGTAGAGAAAGTTCAGTGAAGGAAGAGCAGTCAGGATTTGAAAGGCTTGAATTGCCATCTGTATGCTCCCCATCCCAGTCCTCACCTTTCCTGTCCTGGACTATTTCCCATCTCAGTCTAGTGAATGAAGATGTTAGGTAGTCAAGAAGGCTGTTGTTGCATTGCATGATAGAGCCTATACAATTCTGAGTTGATGGTTAAAACTATATTTGTGTGAAGCAGCCTACAATTAGTCATGTGAAAACTTCTATACTCTGATTTTCTTTGTATTTGCATGTGGGCATAATTCTCAGAGCCTCAGAGAGTTACTGTGTAAACCTCACCACCATCAGTGAATGTGTAGAGTCCTGTGCCCTTAAAAGAGTTTCTGAGTGCTTTTTTGTTCTGTGATCAAACTTACAGTTATAAAGTATAAGGAAACATGATAATTTTCTAGCCTGGTTAATATTGTGAGGTTTAGTAATTTTCAGTACTATGGTAAAGGTTTTACTCCAGTTTCTAAAACTATTCTGTTTGCATGACATCTGTTATTATTCTTTTCCAGAGAATTCGGTCAACTGTGGATGAAAAAGAACAAAAACAACTTCTCATGGATTTGGATGTAGTAATGCGGAGTAGTGATTGCCCATACATTGTTCAGTTCTATGGTGCACTCTTCAGAGAGGTATGGGGAAACCACTTTGGTTTTAGCTGGTAAATGCATATCTAACTTGAATGAGTAAGAAGAGGGTAGGATTAAGTCTACTCAGCACAGTGCCGCACATTAATAATAAAGTTGCCTCTCATAGTACAGAACTATCCTTGTTAACTTATAGGTTCTTTCTGCTTAGGATTGTTTTGGAATTCCACTGAAGTTTAGACTTAAAGCTTCTTATATTAACATCTATCTATATGTAAATATTTCTTTGTCCTTGTGGTTGCTACTTCTGACTGCCATTGTTTTTTTTTTCCTTCATGTTTTCTATTAAGGATGTGACACATCTCTGTATCAGTACTTCAATGTAGATTTTTAAGAATTATTTTGTTTAATTTTGGGGGGGTAGTAATGAAATGTGTGTTATGGCGACATCTTTAGTTTTTAAAAAATGCATTTTAACTAAAATAGACTTTGTCACTTTCCCCCTTGCCCTTCCTCCCACTAGCCTCCTTTATATGTGTATTTCATTGCAGTTTCTTCTTTTTTTGTCCCGCCCACCTGTCCTTCCCTCATTGCCTTCCTCCTTCTGGCTGATCACCTTCCATTTTCTAAAGGTCCCCCTTTCTGCTCTCCTGTCAGTGTTTCATTACATCACCCTGTTCACTTCACCCTTTCCTTTCGACCTCTTCCTCCTCTCTAAGATCCTTTTCTACTTCTAGTCTGTGGTGTGCATGTGCGTGTGCGCGTGCACACGCGCACACGTCTCTGTCTATCTTTTATGTGTGGCAAAAAATTTCCAGGCATTGTCTTCTGAATTTGGCTCATTTTTGCGCCATATGATTATCCAATTTCATCCACTTTCTTGCGTAGGCGTAATTTCATTCTTTACAAAAGAATTCCATTTGTGTTTGTACCATATTTTTAAAAATTCGTTCATCTGTTAGTAGATGTCAAAGCTGGTTCTGTACCTTGACTGTGAACAGTGCGACAAAGATGTGAATATGCTAGCAGCTCTGATAGGCTAACTGAGGTCTTCAGACAATAATACCTAAGAGCAGGGATGGCTGGAGCAGATGCTGCTTCTACTGCTTCTGTGTTGAGGGGCCTCCATACTGTTACCAACAGTTTTTCAGGGTCTCTGTTCCAGCATCACCATCAGCATTTGTTTTCTTGATGACAGCCATTTGACAAGGTGAGATACAACTTCAAAGCAGTTTGAATTTGTATTTCCATGATGACTACACATTTTGAAAACCCTTTTTCAAATGTCTCTTAGCCATTTATATTTCTTCCTTTGAGAACTATTTATTAGCTTACTTATTGATTAGCTGATTTTTTTGTGTGTGCTTTGCTCTTTTTTTTATTAGATGTTTTCTTTATTTACATTTCAAATGCTATCCCGAAAGTTCCCTATACCCTCCCCCCGCCCTGCTCCCCTACCCACTCACTCCT
>NC_034603.1:33611114-33649401 GCF_900095145.1 Mus pahari | reverse complement strand
ATCCTTTCATCTTAGCTCTAAACCAAAAGCAACTTGGGAAGGAATGGGTTTATTTCCCTCACAGTTTCATACAACAGTTCATCATCAAAAGCAGTGAGGGCAGGAACTCAAGCAGGGAAGGAACCTGGATGCAGGAGCTAATGGAGGCAGGCCATGGGGATGAGGAGGAGAGGGCTTGTTTCCTATGGTGTTTCTAAGCCTGCTCTTTTATAGAACCCAGGACCACTAGCATGGGGTGGCCCCACCCATAATGGACTGACTTTCCCCCCATAAATCATTTATTAAAAAAATGCCCTACAGGCTTGCCAATCTTATAGAAGCATTTTCTCAGTTGAGACTTCCCTCCTCTCTGATGACTCTAGCATGTGTCCAGGTGACATAAAGCTAGCCAGAACAGGGATTATGCTAAGCCTGTGACTTGCTTTGGGTCATGTATATCTAATTTTCGCAGTGTTAATTCTTCCAGTCCATGTGCTTGAGAGGTCTTTCTACTTTCTACTATAGTCTTGAGTTTCTTCCCGGCTTTCAAGTTTATCCTTTTGATTAGGGTTATTCATAGGTATTTTATTATTTACTTTTTGAAACTGTGATAAATAAGGTTTTTGTTTTTGTTTTGTTTTTACCCATTTTTTTTCTGGACAAATTTATTGCTGGTATATGGTATATTTGTAGAATACAAAATGCAGTTTATGTCTTAGTTACTTTTTGATTGCTTTGACAAAATACCATGACCAAGGCAACTTACAGAAGAAAGAGTTTTGGGTACCTTATAGTTTCAGAGGGTTAGATTTCATGACCATCGTGGTAGGGAACATGATAACATTCAGGTAGGCGTGAGTATGCCTGAGAGGTAAGAGCTTACATCCTTACCAGCATGCAGCAGGTAGAGAGAGCTAATTGGGAATGGCATGGCCTTTTCAAATCTCAAAGCTCACACCCAGTGACACATCTCCTTTAACAAGGTCACACCTCCTAATCCATCCCAAATAATTCCACCACTGGGGACCAAGTAATCAAATATATGACTATGGAGATTACTCTCATTTGAACAATGGAAGATACTTTACTGTGTTTATCACATCTAGGGTTTTCTGGTGGAGTCTGTAGGGTTTGTTTGTTTGTTTCTTTATTTATTTATTTATTTGTTTGTTTTTTTTGTTTTTGTTTTTTGTTTTTTGTTTTTTTTTTTTTAGACAGGGTTTCTCTGTGTAGCCCTGGCTGTCCTGGAACTCACTCTATAGACCAGGCTGGCCTCGAACTCAGAAATCTGCCTTCCTCTGCCTCCCAGGTGCTGGGATTAAAGGCGTGCACCACCACCGCCCAACTGTAGGGTCTTTTAAAAATAGAATCATTTCAGCTAGGCATGATGGTGCATACCTTTAATCCCAGGACTTGAAAGGCAGAGGCAGGCTGATTTCTGTAAGTTTGGGGCTAAGCTGATCTACAGATTTACTTCCAGGACAGCCAGGACTATAGAGAGACTCTCTTGGGGGATCATGTCCTCTATAAATAAAGATTGTTTTGCTTCTTTTAATTTTCTTTCTTTTCTCTCAGTGTTCAGCTAAGACTTTCAGCATTACATCAAAGGAGAGTGGGCAACCTTCTTTCTTTTCTGATATTAGAGGAAATGCAACCAGTTTCTCTTAATTCACAATAGTTTTGACTAAGTCTGTCATATATGCCCTAGGCTGTGCTCAGCTATGTTGCTTCCAAGTTTAATTTCTTCTGGGCTTTCATCCTGAAGAAATGTTGCACTTGTCAAAAGGTTGTTTACATCTATTGAGATGATCATGTAGTTCTCTCCTTGAGTCTTATTTATATGCAGTATTTCATTGTATGAGGTGCTTGAATGGTAAGCGTCCCCCATAAGCTCAGGCATTTGATACTTTGTCCTCAGTTCTAGCTGGCAACACTGTTCAAAGCGGTTTAGGAGGTAGGGCCTTTCTAGAGGCAGTATGTCACTGGGACAGGCTTTAAAAGTATATAGTCAGACTCTCCTTACAGTAAACTTTCTGCTTCATGCTTGTGCTTAAAGATGTAAGCTCTGGGTTTCCTGCTTCTGCTGCTGCTTACCACCATGCTGGGCTCCCTCTCTGGAACTGTAATTCAGTGGTTATGGGGTTTTATAACAGCAACAGAAAAGTAACTAGTATGTGTAAATATATGTGTGAAACAATCCTTACATTGCTGGACTGAAAACAGCTTGGTGTGGGTTTTTGAATTGGGTTTACAAGTATTGTATTGAAAACATTATGTGTATATATTGGTTTGGTGCAGTTGGAATGACAGCTTTATAGAATGAATTTGCTGTTTCTTCCTTTCTATTTCATCGAACAGTCTGAGGATGCTGGTGGTGGCTCCTCTGAAGAGGCCTGATTGAATTCAATAGTCAGGCTTCCAGTTCTGGGCTTCTCCTTGTTGGGAGATTTTATTACCACAAAGGAAGCCTGGGCTTCCATAAACAGAAGGTGCTAGCCTCCCAGGATCTCAGCATCAGTGCTCTTTCTACCTTTGAGATTACTTTACTTCTGATGGGGGTCTGTAGTTTTCTCTAATAGAAAGCACTAGCAAATCTACTGAAGTGTCATGAAATCAAAATAAAATTGAGTATGTGTTTTGGTGAAGAGTTTTGATTTTCTGTGAGAGCTGTTCTCTGAGAACACTGTAGAAAGAAAATGTAAAGGTACTTTATCATACATATGTTCCCCAGTCGTCTAATGACATAAATGCTCTAGTCATTCATCTCAACGTTCTTCAGTGTGTGCTCATCACATTTGTTACTCAAATATGCTTGTGCTGTGAGGACTGACTTAGTGACAGCGTAAAAGCTGGCGATGACTTGGTAGTAGCTTTCTACTTTGGTCAGTCTCTATACCCTGTTCAGGTGAGCCTGCTGAAGCTCTCACTTTCTCACACCCCTCCTGCTTTCCTCTATTACCTCAGTGTCCAGAAATGGAACTTAAGATACTCTTTTCAGTGTTGTGTACCATTCTGAGTTTAGAGTTCTCCAGTTTTTGTTTTTTTCTATCTGTGTTTATTGAATATTAAAGATATTCCTTGAAATAGGGTGATTCTATTAAATGTCAATATGGCTACAGTAGGTGCTCCTTACCTGCAGGAGGGGCATCCCAACAAATCCAGTAGATACCTGAGACCTCTGATACTACCAATCTATATATGTTTTATTCTTGCATATATACATGTGAAAAAAATTCAACAGAATATTGGGAAAGTAAATGATAATAATTTTACCAATCATAAGGTGTAACAATTCTAATACCTTAGGAATACTTGAAGTGCAGCACTGTAATACTATGGCAGTTACTCTGATAACTGACATGGTTACTGTAGCAACATGACTACATGGGGTGCCTATACCAGGTACTATAGAAAGCGTGTTACATAGGATAAAATGATGACTCACACCCGTGGTGGATGGGGTATGACATCACAGGGTGTCATCACCGATGCACATAAGCAGCAGTTTGACTTATCACTAGAGCACTGTTTGTACTGTTATCAGATCACAGCCACTACAAGAAAGCAGGGACCTCTTCCTGTGTCTTCATGATGAGATTGCTCTCATGCACTGGTTTAATTGTATCGATTTATTGGAGACAAACATAAAAACGAGCAGTTATACATTATTAGACAGTGCTAAGTGTAAGTGTTTCTGCTCTAATGCAAGGGTATCCTGGGACTCAAGCCCAGGAACTACACAGCTCTGAGATGGGACAGCATCCCACAGGAAAGGTATTCCTGAGACAATTGGAGCTCAGGAACCATATAGCTCTGAGATGGGACAGCATTCCACAGGAAGGGCATACTGAGACACAGGAAGGAGCTCAGGAACAATACAGCTCTGAGGATACCTACTCAGCAAAGGTGTTGCAGCTTCCAGGGCAGGCGTCTCCAGCTGAACTGATGAGGACCTTAGGCACCTCAGCCCTGCTCCTTCTTCGCTTCTTTTCTTCTTTGCTTCTTTTCTTCTCAGCTTCTTACAACAAGAAAGTCACTCCAGGCCATAAATCTCATAAAGGAGATTTACTGAAGGGAAGAATCTAGGAGGAGAAAAAGGAGGGGTGATGAATCCAGGGATGGCTGCCCTCTGCTCCTGGTAATGGGCAGCAGGGAATTGGACAAAGGGCAGTGCTTATGTAGGATTTCTGAGGGGCCAGAGCTTTTCAGGGCAGAGATTTCCAGATTGGAGATTGGTTGGACTTAAAGTCCTGGGTTTGGAGAGCTCAGGGATTTGTGTGTTTTCCTGTTCAGGAATTGGTGGGTCTCTTCTTACTTCCTTTCCCCTGCATCATGCCCATGGGTTAGGATGGGAAGTCCTTCCCAGCTTCAGCCAACATTTGCTGTGGCACTATCTCTTTGAGGATGCTCAGGGAGGCGGGAAAGGAGGTGCTGCCATTGTGGACAGCACCTGTGGGACATTTCATGCAGTGGTGTTTCACCAAGGCTGTAGGCTGAGGCAGAAAAGGTGTCGCCAGGAAGGACAAGTGCTCATGAGGTAGGAAAGGTGTGGCCACCATGGACAGCTCCTGTGACAGCTGCAGGCTGAGATGTGGTGGTGCTGCCATTTTGATAGGAGCCACCATTTTTGACAGCTCCTGGGGCAGGGTGGAGTAAAGTGACTCATCTCACTGAGGAGGAGGTTTCTGATCTGAAGAAGATGACATTTGCTATTTGCTTTAAGCTTTCTAATGAGCAGTTTTATTACTTCCTTAAGATAATTTTATAAGCTCTTTTGTCAATGAAAAAGGATGTTCTTCCGTTATTTCCTAATTTTATGTTTGGTTATGGCAGAATTTGAAATTTTTATTAAAGCATATATGTTGACTGTGTAAACTAAGACTGGGTAAAAGAGGGACTGAAGAAATGGCTCAGTTAAAAGCACTGAGTGCTCTTGTAGAGAGGATCCAGGTTCCATTTCTCAGGGGATTTGACACCCTCTCCTGGTGTCCAAGGTTACTGCATTCTCTCACACAGAGACATACTTAAAAAAAAAAAAAAAAAAAAAAAAAAAAAAAAAAAATTAAAAAAAAAAAAAAAGATAGGATTTGACCACATAGTTATGTTTAAGCCCAGATAGGACATCCTTTCCAGGTCCTTAATAATGAATAAAAAAATATTACAAGCTAAAGGTTCAGCAGAGGTTTTACAAATTCTCTGTAAAAGCAGAGGAAGATGTTCTCCATCTGCATCCTGTTTCTGTCCTAAGTAAGGGGAAGATGCTAGAGTTTAATAGCAGGATCTTAGTGGTGATGAGTATCTGTTGTTTTACAGGGCGACTGTTGGATCTGTATGGAGCTCATGTCTACCTCGTTCGATAAGTTTTACAAATATGTATATAGTGTGTTAGATGACGTTATTCCGGAAGAGATCTTAGGCAAAATCACTTTAGCAGTAAGTATTTGGCTTTCACATTGTATAACTCTGTTACTGTTTGCTGGTGTTTGTGAATGCACATGGTTTTGGATTTTTGTTGCCTTCCTGAGAAAATAATTTGTAGTAGGATAAGAGATAAAGTCACGTCTGTGCCATAATTAAAATAATAGATCTGAGGAACATTTTTCAAAACAAGGAAGGTCTGTGAATATTATAGTTTTGTTCTTACTCAAACTGCAAAGAACTATAATAGACTGTTAAGTAAAACTAGGAATGCTATTTTATATTTGTTTCTCCTGTTGTTTTAACTGTGTATAGTTTATATCCCGAAGCTAATCAGAGTGGCAAAAGTTTGTTTTGAAGCTTTTTGACAAGTGTGTTTTGCTGTGGTTTAAGAATGAAGATTGTTCAGTCTAAATCATTTAAAATGTTAACTTGTAATTTTAGTAGCCAGCATTATGATTTGATCAATTTGCATTTACCAGAGTGCCATAGGGGGGAAGAGTTCTCTGAGTACGCGTTATGAATTCACAATCACTTTTCTGTTCTCATCTTTTAGTTGATAAGTTTGTACAACTTTTTTTACAAAAGAATAGATAACTTATTTTTTTTATAAAGCAAAAGTACTAAGACATTTAGAGCCCCCCGAGACTATGAGCTAGAGATACTCATGTAGTTAGTTGATGTGAGCACTAAATCATATATGGTTGCTTATGACTTATGATTTCTGTGAATCAGAAACTTCCCCAATTTCGTTTGTCAGTTGCCAATTTGGTGATTTCTAAAGCTAATAAAACCGATTTAGAAAGTAAACAATTCCTGAACTCTTTCAGTTGTAAGAGATGTGTGTGTTTAGTAGACTTTTAAACTTTTGATTAATTTGTAGTTAGTAAATTATCTTAAAGTTGATAATTTGCTAAAAAAAAATTTCCCTGCCAAATTAATGGTTAAATTTAAATACTTTGTGAGCTAGCTAACTTTTGAGATACATATTCTTTCATATAATGCCATAGAAGGAAACTGAGTTAAACTAGAAATGTATTCATTGTTCAGATAAATATGTAAACCTTACATTAATAGTTTAGCCACCCCTCCAGTATACCAAGTCACTATTGTCTTGGAACTTGCCACAGTTCACAGTATTGGGATAAAGTAGTACTGTGGTAGAATAGTACTGCAGTGCTCTACAGTAATTGAATAATGATAGTAGTTAACGGTGAGTGAATATTATTTGTGTTGAGCCAAGATTCTGTCACATAATCTTTCTGGTAACTCTATGGTAACTAATATCTCATTGTTTCAGGTGGTAAACCCTAAAGCATTGAAATATTATTTTGCTTTGGTATTTACATGGTTTTAAGTTATTAATGGTTAAAACCACCACAACCTGATCTTATAACCTCACTCTTACCTACAGCATACAAATATAAAGTTACTTTATCATATGTGAGTGTCATGTATATATTTAGTATATATACTTAGCACATCTTATACTTAGTACATACTATACAGACTATATATATTATATATACTTAGGTATATGTACCTAGTACATCTGTGTTTATATTTTCAAACTTGGTGATCACCTTATATACTAAGCACAACATTTTAAATTGCTTCCTGTAAAATCTCTTGCTAATTAATAGACCAGTGAATACACAAGAAGAGTTACTGAGATAATTCAAGTGGTGCTTTCTACATTCCTCATATAATTCCTCTGAGGACAACAAAGACTTGACTTTCTTTTTTCTTTTCTTTTAAACAGCAGATTTCTTGGCCTGTTGTCAAGTCTCTGTTTTCCTCCCTTTCTGAAGAAGCCTGTGATTTCTAATTATGGGTAGTATGACCCAGGACAGGACAAATTGCTATTGCCTGAGCAGATATGTCAGCTCTGCAGAAGTTACTTCAAGGGTTTAGTGAACGATTGTGAGGAGCTGAGAACTTATAAAAATTATCACCATCATGGATAGTAGAGGCAGGTTTGAGTACAGGTTTGAGGCACTAAACAATACAACTTTTTACTGAATTAACATATTTCCTTAGCTGTCAGAAAGGACCATATTAAAAGGCAGCTTGTGAGATATAAAAGTATATACCATCATAATTCAAAATACAGAAGGATAGCGTTTCAAACATTGAATGAGAAAGCATACAGAGAGCTTTGGAGGATATTGCTTGTGATAGGTTGTTGGGCTATTTTATTAAATAAAGACCTTTATCCCATTTCTTCTTTTTCTCCCTAGACTGTGAAAGCACTAAACCACTTAAAAGAAAACTTGAAAATTATTCACAGAGGTGGGTATGGATTGCTTTCTATGGAATAGTAATATAGCTTGACTTTTGGCTATTTTGTGGGTTATTTTTCTTCCACTCTTCTTTACCCCTCTCCTTCTACCCTTTCATCATCCTAAGACTAGGTAGGAGAGAAAAAGGATAAAGGGGAAAGGGGAGGGTGAGGGTGAGGGAATCAAAAACTCCTGCTCCAGGGGGTCTGATGTCCTATTCTCACCTCTGAGTGTCTCCTCACACACTTGACCTACACTTACACACAAACACACAAATAAACCTTTAAAAGAAATTCCTTAGAAATAATTGATTACATTTTTCAAGACTAAATAATTTCTTCCTTTAAAATAATCCATTCATAGTTAAAGCTATACTTAATAAAATTAAGATTATAGGTTCATGACTGGTATACCTTATATTTAGTTGTATAATTGTTGACTTTTTTTGAAAGTAAGCTTAGTGTATTATCAGATAAAGTTCATTCCCTATCCTGACTGCTGAATACCATGATTTTATTTGTATTTCATATGTGTGAAGATGTTAAGAGAAGTGTTTCGGCTTGTTAAATTGTAATAGTGAAAGGAATTTGACAGTTACATTATAGTTCTTGTCTCTTTAGTTTTTATAGACAGGGTCTTACTCTGATTGGTCTCAAACTCTTAGCAATCCTCCCTGCACAGTGTCACAAGTACTGTCACAAGTATAGATGTGAGCCACCATCTCTGGCCTTAGTTGTTGACACCTGTTTAAAACATGAATAATGATTACATGTACTAAATGAATGTTTGTTTCTTACAAATCTGAATTTAAGGGTTCCAAATTTTCAGTATTTTTGACTGTAGTACTTTAGGGTCACTTGATTGATCAGTTGCATACTGAATGGCATGTGTCTCTTGCAGACATCAAACCTTCCAATATTCTTCTGGACAGAAGTGGAAATATAAAACTCTGTGATTTCGGCATCAGTGGACAGCTTGTGGACTCTATTGCCAAGACAAGAGATGCTGGGTGTAGGCCGTATATGGCAGTAAGTGTATAGCCGAGCCTCCTGCTTGGCAGTCATTGCATAGAGATCCTGTGCCCTTTGGTGCTGATTGTAAGGGACCTGCATTCATCTATGCAGTTTCACTGTGCTAGAATATGTTTTTCTCCCTAAGCATTTCCCAGCTCAAGTTTTCAGTTCTGGAATATTGCTAAGTTATTTCATTGCCCTCCTGTATACGTTAATTCTCGTTTGGTTTTTAGCATTTATGGTCTTTTCTGATTTTTATTCAGTTTAGCTAATCAACCATGTGGTAAATTGTCAGTGTCTTTGTCTTTCTTACATCTCTTATACTTTCTTGCCAAAATAGATAGTATCTGTTGAGAGGTATATGCCCTAGGCTCCTGAAGGGTGCTGTTGCAAGGTACAGATGAATAAGTCGGTACAGGAAGACAGTTACTAGGAGAGTGCACTATGTCTTACAAAAGCTGATAGTGTGCTCTATTTGTGATTTCTCACTTCAGGAATGGATGAAACACAGCAATAAATGCAAAGCTGGAGGCCTTAGGCATTTAGCAGGAGGCAGTGTCTTCCCCCCAGGAAAACAGTTGGACACTGTTCTTTCAGAGTTTCCCTGTTTGCCTTACCTTAGTGTTACTGGTATGGCCTGACCCACAGCCCGGATTATGAATTGCATTTGATTAGTGTTTGGTGTCTCTTTTAATTCTACCCAGGATTCCAGTTTCTTCCTTTAGTATCCTGGTCCTTTAGAGATCAGCATGCTCCTTTAAGTGATGATAAGGTTGGCCATTGTTTGGCCTTTTCTGTCAGTCTGTACACTGTTTAAATCACCATCATGATCCTCATCGTTGTTGGGTCAGTCATGCCATGGTGCATGTGTGGAGGTCAAAGAACACCTTTGTGGAGTCAGTTTGACTCCTACCACCTTTACATGGAATCCGAGAATTGAACTCAGGTTACTCGGCTTGCTTAGTGTCCTTATTCACCGAGCTATCTTGTCTCCACGAACCTTTTTAAAGATTATCTAAGAGCTGAATAAAAAATTTCCTCCTATGTTTCCTTCATGATTGTTTCTATAAGTGTTATAAAAATTTTAAATCAGGTCAGTCACAAACAAGAAGTACAAGATTTTCTAGCATGCTCTGGATGGATGGGCCCAGTGCATCTTCAGATTTCATATTCATTTAAAACCTTGAATCTATTTAATTCCCTGTATCACTTGGAAGTCAGTTTGCCATCAGTTCTGTTCCATACCTCAGTGTGGATGCATGTGAAGCACAGTGCTACCTGTTCTTCATGCTGTATACACTTGGAGTTTCTGGTTTTTTATTTTTTTATTTTTACTTTTATTTTTATTTTCTTTGGTTTTTTTCGAGACAGGGTTTCTCTGTGTAACCCTGGCTGTCCTGGAACTCACTCTGTAGACCAGGCTGGCCTCGAACTCAGAAATCTGCCTGCCTCTGCCTCCCAAGTGCTGGGACTAAAGGCGTGCGCAGCCACTGCCCGGTGGATTTTCTGTTTATTGCATGGGAAATGTTTCAGTATTGACAGAATTTTAGAATTGGGGGGGGGGGGGCTAAAAAGGCACTTTTTTTTAGAACTGTGTTTGCTCGTCTCACTTGGCAGATGCAATTCAGAAAATCCTATTTTCATTGTGGTAATTAGGAATAAATGGTGTAACAGATTCAAAGGCAAGAAATAAAAATCAATAGATACTGTCCTGTTAGTTGGCATAATTGACACATTCAGTAACTGTACACCCTAGGGAATTACTGAGCATGTTACCTGTGTTGAGATGGTTTAATGCTAAGGTTATCTGGATGTTTTTCCGCTGTGACAATATGATTTTATTGCTGTTCGTGTAGTAACAGAATACCTGAGGCTGGTGGTTACTTGTAGGGAAGGAATCTTTAGCTTGTAGTTTTAGGAACTGAAAGTTGACAGTTGAGTAGCTCTCATCTCTTAGCTTCTGAGAGCCTTTTGGCTTTACCACAGTTTGGCAGAGAAATGGGAAGGGAGTTGTCTGCAGAAGAAAGGGCTGAAGGGCTCTGATTTATAACTATCCACTTTCAGGAGATCTGACTTAAGAACCCATCATCATCAATCCTTTCTAAGTCCTCCCTCAACCAGCTAACATCTTTAGTGGGCTCACCTTTTAGTGACCCATTGTCTAAATGATTGGCTTGTCATAATACTGACACCTCTATAGACCACGCCTCTAGTACCTGAATACCTTGGAACAAAACATGCCCAAACATTAGCACAGTGTGATGTTACTTAAGAATTACTTTTGGCCAGGCAGTGGTGGTGCATGCCTGTAATCCCAGCCCTTGGGAGGCAGAGGCAGGCGGATTTCTGAGTTCAAAGCCAGCCTGGTCTACAGAGTGAGTTCCAGGACAGCCATTACTACACAGAGCAACCCTGTCTTGAAAAAAAAAAGAATTACTTTTGATTCATGCAAGTCTTAAAAATGTAGCTGTGGCCTAGATACAGCAAATTGTTTTGAATTCAGATAACACTTTTTCTTAATTTTTTATTCTTTAAATGTATTAATATTAATAATATTGAATATTTTAAGAATCAAATACTACATATAATTTTTGTTCAACTTTTATATTCATATCCTTTCATACCTTAAAATATTATTAATGAATATTATTAATGAATATTATTATTAATAAATATTATTAATGAATATTTAATACTATCCATAACTGAGGATCCTATATCTAATGTTGAATACTAAATTGTTTCAAAACATACAAAATATTCTTTGGCAGTTAAGCATAGTAAAAGAGCATAAAATATTAAAAATGAATCTTTAAGAAATATATTCAAAAGCCCTTATATGATACCACGTGACAGAGAGTATTTCAGATACATTATATATCTCTGTACATTGTCTGACAATTTACTTTAAAAAGATTATCAGTGTTTCTAGGAGAAAAATTATTTTATCAGTAAGTATATTTTAAAAACTTCAAAATGGCAAACACTCTTTGAGGTTAAACATTTAGAAAATGAAAATGCCAATTTCAAGCACAGTGAGGAAAATTATCAGTATTTACATGATGTTTATAGAGCATGATTATAGTATTTTCAACTGTTAATATTCAACAAACAGAGTAATTATTTTAAGATACATTTCATTGTTATTTCTCCCTTTTCATTTCTGACTTTATTAATTTGGATACTGTCTCTGTGCCCTCTGGTTAGTCTGGCTAAGGGTTTATCTATCTTGTTGATTTTCTTAAAAAACCAGCTCCTGGGTTTGTTGATTCTTTATATAGTTGTTTTTGTTTCTATTTGGTTGATTTCAGCCCTGAGTTTGATTATTTCCTACCTTCTGCTCCTCTTGGGTGTATTTGCTTCTTTTTGTTCCAGAGCTTTCAGGTGTGCTGTCAAGCTGCTAGTGTAAACTCTCTTCAGTTTCTTTTTGGAGGCACTTAGAGCTATGAATTTTCCTCTTACCACTGCTTTCATTGTGTCCCATAAGTTTTAGTATGATGTGCCTTCATTTTCATTAAATTCTAAAAAGTCTTTAATTTCTTTCTTTATTTCTTCCTTGACCAAGTTCTCATTGTGTAGGGTGTTGTTCAGTTACCAAGTGTATGTGGGCTTTCCGTTGTTTTTGTATTTTGGTATTTAAGACCAGCCTTAGTCCGTGGTGATCTGAAAGGGTGCGTGGGATTATTTCAATCTTCTTGTATCTGTTTTGTGACCAGATATATGGTCAATTTTGGAGAAGGTACTGTGAGGTGCTGACAAGAAGGTATATTCTTTTGCTTTAGGATGAAATGTTCTATAAATATCTGTTAGATCTATTTGGTTTATAACTTCTGTTAGTTCACTGTGTCTCTGATTAGTTTCTGTTTCCATGATCTGTCCGTTTGTGAGAGTGGGGTGTTGAAGTCTCCCACTATTATTGTGTGGGGTGCTATGTGTGCTTTGAGCTTTAGTAAAGCTCCTTTTATGAAAGTGGGTGACCTTGCATTTGGAGCATAGATGTTCAGAGTTGAGAGTTCTCCTTGGTAGATATTTCCTTTGATGAGTATAAAGTGTCCTTCCTTACCTTTTTTGATAACTTTTGGTTGAAAGTCAATTTTATTTGGTATTAGAATGGCTATTCCAGCTTGTTTCCTAGGACCATTTGCTTGTAAAATTGTTTTCCAACCTTTTGCTCAGAGGTAGTGTCTGTCTTTGTCACATTTCCTCAGAGGTATATTTCCTGTATGCAGCAAAATGCTGGCTCCTGTTTACATAGCCAGTCTGTTAGTCTGTGTCTTTTTATTGGGGAATTGAGCCCATTGATATTAAGAGATATTAAGGAATAGTGATTCTTACTTCCTGTTATTTTTGTTGTTAGAGGTGGAATTATGTTTGTGTGGCTATCTTCTTTTAGGTTTGTTGAAAGATTACTTTCTTGGTTTTTCTAGGGTGTAGTTTATTTCCTTGTGTTGGTGTTCTCCATCTATTATTCCTTATAGGTCTAGATTTGTAAAAAAGATACTGTGTACATTTGGTTTTGTCATGGAATAGCTTGTTTTCTCCGTCTAGGGTAATTGAGAGTTTTGCTGGGTATAGTAGCCTGGGCTGGCATTTGTGTTCTCTTAGAGTCTGTATGAGANCTGCCCAGGATCTTCTAGCTTTCATAGTCTCTGGTGAAAAGTCTGGAGTAATTCTGATAGGTCTGCCTTTATATGTTACTTGACCTTTTTCCTTTACTGCTTNTGTTGAATACTAAATTGTTTCAAAACATACAAAATATTCTTTGGCAGTTAAGCATAGTAAAAGAGCATAAAATATTAAAAATGAATCTTTAAGAAATATATTCAAAAGCCCTTATATGATACCACGTGACAGAGAGTATTTCAGATACATTATATATCTCTGTACATTGTCTGACAATTTACTTTAAAAAGATTATCAGTGTTTCTAGGAGAAAAATTATTTTATCAGTAAGTATATTTTAAAAACTTCAAAATGGCAAACACTCTTTGAGGTTAAACATTTAGAAAATGAAAATGCCAATTTCAAGCACAGTGAGGAAAATTATCAGTATTTACATGATGTTTATAGAGCATGATTATAGTATTTTCAACTGTTAATATTCAACAAACAGAGTAATTATTTTAAGATACATTTCATTGTTATTTCTCCCTTTTCATTTCTGACTTTATTAATTTGGATACTGTCTCTGTGCCCTCTGGTTAGTCTGGCTAAGGGTTTATCTATCTTGTTGATTTTCTTAAAAAACCAGCTCCTGGGTTTGTTGATTCTTTATATAGTTGTTTTTGTTTCTATTTGGTTGATTTCAGCCCTGAGTTTGATTATTTCCTACCTTCTGCTCCTCTTGGGTGTATTTGCTTCTTTTTGTTCCAGAGCTTTCAGGTGTGCTGTCAAGCTGCTAGTGTAAACTCTCTTCAGTTTCTTTTTGGAGGCACTTAGAGCTATGAATTTTCCTCTTACCACTGCTTTCATTGTGTCCCATAAGTTTTAGTATGATGTGCCTTCATTTTCATTAAATTCTAAAAAGTCTTTAATTTCTTTCTTTATTTCTTCCTTGACCAAGTTCTCATTGTGTAGGGTGTTGTTCAGTTACCAAGTGTATGTGGGCTTTCCGTTGTTTTTGTATTTTGGTATTTAAGACCAGCCTTAGTCCGTGGTGATCTGAAAGGGTGCGTGGGATTATTTCAATCTTCTTGTATCTGTTTTGTGACCAGATATATGGTCAATTTTGGAGAAGGTACTGTGAGGTGCTGACAAGAAGGTATATTCTTTTGCTTTAGGATGAAATGTTCTATAAATATCTGTTAGATCTATTTGGTTTATAACTTCTGTTAGTTCACTGTGTCTCTGATTAGTTTCTGTTTCCATGATCTGTCCGTTTGTGAGAGTGGGGTGTTGAAGTCTCCCACTATTATTGTGTGGGGTGCTATGTGTGCTTTGAGCTTTAGTAAAGCTCCTTTTATGAAAGTGGGTGACCTTGCATTTGGAGCATAGATGTTCAGAGTTGAGAGTTCTCCTTGGTAGATATTTCCTTTGATGAGTATAAAGTGTCCTTCCTTACCTTTTTTGATAACTTTTGGTTGAAAGTCAATTTTATTTGGTATTAGAATGGCTATTCCAGCTTGTTTCCTAGGACCATTTGCTTGTAAAATTGTTTTCCAACCTTTTGCTCAGAGGTAGTGTCTGTCTTTGTCACATTTCCTCAGAGGTATATTTCCTGTATGCAGCAAAATGCTGGCTCCTGTTTACATAGCCAGTCTGTTAGTCTGTGTCTTTTTATTGGGGAATTGAGCCCATTGATATTAAGAGATATTAAGGAATAGTGATTCTTACTTCCTGTTATTTTTGTTGTTAGAGGTGGAATTATGTTTGTGTGGCTATCTTCTTTTAGGTTTGTTGAAAGATTACTTTCTTGGTTTTTCTAGGGTGTAGTTTATTTCCTTGTGTTGGTGTTCTCCATCTATTATTCCTTATAGGTCTAGATTTGTAAAAAAGATACTGTGTACATTTGGTTTTGTCATGGAATAGCTTGTTTTCTCCGTCTAGGGTAATTGAGAGTTTTGCTGGGTATAGTAGCCTGGGCTGGCATTTGTGTTCTCTTAGAGTCTGTATGAGANCTGCCCAGGATCTTCTAGCTTTCATAGTCTCTGGTGAAAAGTCTGGAGTAATTCTGATAGGTCTGCCTTTATATGTTACTTGACCTTTTTCCTTTACTGCTTTTAATATTCTTTCTTTCTTTAGTGCATTTGGTGTTTTGATTATTATGTGATGGGAGGAATTTCTTTTCTAGTCGAGTCTATTTGGAGTTCTCTAGGCTTCTTGTATGTTGATGGGCATCTCTTTCTTTAGGTTAGGGAAGTTTTCTTCTATAATTTTGTTGAAGATATTTACTGACCTTTAAGTTGGGAATCTTTGCTGTCTTCTATACCTATTATTCTTAGGATTCATCTTCTCGTTGTGTCCTGGATTTCCTGGATATTTTGGATTAGGAACTCTTTGCATTTTGCATTTTCTTTGACTGTTGTCTCAATGTTTTCTATGGAATCTTCTGCACCTGAGATTCTTCTATCTCTTGTATTCTGTTGGTGATGCTTGCATCTATGGCTCCTGATCTCTTTCCTAGGTTTTCTAACTCCAGGGCTGTCTCCCTTTGTGATTTCTTTATTGTTTCTAGTTCCATTTTTAGATCTTGAAAGGCTTAGATCTTAGTTGTTCCTTTTTTTCGCCTATTTGGTTGTTTTCCTGTAATTCTTTAGGGTTTTTTGTCTTTCTTCTTTAAGGGCTTCTAGCTGTACTTGTGTTCTCCAGTATTTCTTTAAGGGAGTTATTCATGTCCTTCTTTTATCATCATTATGAGAAGTGATTTTAGATCAGAGTTTTGCTTTTCCGGTGTGAAGGTGTATCCAGGACTTGCTGGTGAGAGAATTGGTTTCTGATGATGCCAAGTAACCTTGGTTTCCGTCGCTTATGTTCTTATGCTTGCCTTCTGCCATCTGATTAACTCTAGTGCTACCTGCCCTCACTAGATCTGACTGGAGCCTGTCCTTCCTGTGATCCTGGTTGTGTCAGAACTCCTCAGAGTTCAGCTGTCTCTGGGATTCTGGGATCCTGTGATGCTGAGATCCTGGGTGTGTCAGAGCTCCTGGGAGTCAAGCTGCCTCTGGGATCCTGACATCCTAGTGTGGTTAAGCTCCTGGGATCCTGGGATCCTAGGTATGTGAAAGCACATGCGAGAGGAGCTTCTTCTGGGTGTTATGGGGCTGGCTTCGGAGTTAGTGCCCAAGGTCTGCTCAGGGCACAGGCCCTGACCAGAAGGAACTCATGCCACTAGTCAGGTGGAGTTCCTGGGTGCCCAGGTCCCGCTGGTCCCGCTGGTCCCGATTAATCCCCAGTGTTGGGCAGATGTTGTGTCCTCCTCACCTCTGATCCTATTCAGATAACTTTTAAAGAAAGAGGCAGGCTTTTCGTTCTTGTATAGAAGTATGGTTTCACACCTACCAAAAGAGAAGTGGTGTAAAGACTCACTTTTCTTTCTGACTCTATCCTACTTTGGGATATGTAGGCCAATGATAGCCTCTGCAGTTCTCATGCTGACTAAATCAAATGAAATAGTCCTGCCACTGGTGGACAGAGGTCAACCTATTAATAGATGGACAGAATACAGACTTAATTTTGAGAGCCTGGAGGTGGCTTGAGTCTCCTTGGTATATTGTAGCATATAAGAAATGTCTTTGTATGTGTGTGTGTTTGTGTGTGTGTGTTTGAAACACAGTCCATGCTAGCTCCAAGTTTAGGCTCTTCCTGCTTCCACCTTAGAGTACTGGAGTCACCAGAAATGCCCTTGTAGTAGACTTTTACAATTTTTCCTCCATCTAGAGAAGCTGGGATTACTCTCTAATTGTTGAACATAAAAAAATCCAAAATATAGAATTTTTATATGGAAATTTTAATAGTTTGCCAAGCTCTCTTCCCTCACATACAAATATATAAATGTATTCATGTATGCATATGTGTGGTGTATGCTTGCATGCTTGCTGAATCATTTTATTCCAAACACTTGGGTGCCTCTCTCCCAAGATGGATATTCTGTAACATGACCACAGTAATATTAACATGCATAAAATACTTAAGAATTTTGTAGTATTACATAGGCAATGCTTACATTTCCTAAATGTCCAAGACATAGTTACCTTAAATTGATGCCTTGTTTCCAGCTTTTGCATTTATTATTTTAGTCTGAACTGGCCCGGACCTCCCACCCCCCATGGGATTAACCTATTTGGAAGTAGCTTTAGCATCTGACCAAACCCGCTCAGTCAGTCAACAGGTTCTCCAGCGCATGATTGAGGATTGAAAAGAAAGAGACAATTAGACAGTGCTACAGCGTGACCCCAGTCAATTCTGAGACTGAAGGCAAGTTTAATTTTCCCAATCCACTTTTCGACCCTTTTTTTTTTTTTTGGAGACAGGGTTTCTCTGTGTAGCCCTGGTTGTCCTGGAACTCACTCTGTAGACCAGGCTGGTCTCGAACTCAGAAATCTGCCTGCCTCTGCCTCCCGAGTGCTGGGATTAAAGGCGTGCACCACCACCGCCCGCCCAGCCCCCCAATCCACTTTTAGGTCATCTTAATTACATGCAAGTATTAAGGGCGGGCAGTACAATAAGGAACTAGCAAGGCAGTAAGCAAAGTCCTTCGACAGTTATTTCCAAGAGCTTGTCAGAATGACCAAAATACCTGGACCCACTTCCTTGTCCAAGCTCAAAATCTTGCCTGAAGCCTACGTCTTTTGTTCTACCCTAAGATTAAAATTCCTGCCTGAACCTACTTCCCTAAAGTTAGATTCTTACTGAAACTTTCTTATCATGCCCTGAAGTCAGATTCCTGCCTGAGTTTACTTCCTTGTCATGGCCAATGTCATATTTCTGCCAAGTGGTACCCCAAAAGGCTCTCCACAAGCATCCTACATTCTTCCTGAGTCTCATTATTCCAGGTTAGGTTCAGACTGATTAGGTTCAGACCATAGATTGTTTTGGGATGACAATTTCATAGCTAATATCTGCTTTCTATTGCACCATATGACAAAGCATATCATATCGACTACTTATAACACATACAAGAAAGTGGAAACAGTTGCAAGATTGTGTCCCCTTTCCTAGGTTTCTCTTTTTCTTTGAATATACTTAAAAATCTAATTTCCAGAAGATTTCTCATTTTTAAAAGATTTATTTTATGTATGTGAGTATACTGGTGCTCTCTTAGACACACCAGAAGAGGGCATTGGACCCCATTACAGATGGTTGTGAGCCACCATGTGGTTGCTGAGAATTGAACTCAGTCCTCTGGAAGGGCAGTCAGTGCTATTAACCACTAAGCCATCTTTCTAGCCCCAAGATTCCTCATTCTTGTGTTACCCTCTAACACAGTGACTTCTAAAAAGTTACTTCAGGACTGGGGAGATGGCTCAGGGGTTAATTAAGAGCATGTTGTTCTTCAAAAGGACCCAAGTTTCAGTTCTTAGCACCCATTTTATAGGTGACTTATAAATGCCTCTAAGCTTAGCTGCTTGGGATTTGAGATATATCCGCATAGCCCATTCCTGCAAGAACTTCTAGCTCGTTTGTGACAAATACAAAGGAGTTCAGAGTGATCTTAGCACAGTAACTGTGAATGGTAGCTCCTAGTGCTAAGTGTACACTTGGAATGTTGGCAAATAGTCACTCATCAGAACCTGTGAAGATACAAAACACATCTTGTTTGACGATCTGTTGTCTTCGTCCTGTGTGTTTCCCCATTCCTGCCGAAGGCAGCTAACACCTGCCTTCTCTGGAATACTTTGGAGAGGTACCTGTGCTGTTATGTTGAGGGGCTTGTCTTGTATAGCTCTTCCACCATTTTTGCTTGTCCATTCTTGTGTTGACACAGGTTTTAGTTCCTGGTATGCCTCCATTCATTTAGATATTTTGCTCTCTTAGCAGTGCTCATAGTTTTTTAGCATGAAATCATTTTAAATTTATTCCTACAGAATTCATGGGTTTGATCAGTGCAGGTACACATCTTCAATCTCTGTACTCAGGGGGCAGAGGCAGAGGCAAAGGCAGGCAGATATCTGTGGATTTGAAGCTAGCCTCTTCTACAGGGTGAGTTTCAGGATAGCTAGAGCTGTGTAGTGAGACCCTTCTCACAAAAACCAAAACTAACTTAAGAATTTGGATACTGTTACTGAGAATGGAATGAAGTCTTTCTTTTTTTTAAAACACCTTTTATTACGTGAAAGTACCAATCGTTGTCTTAAGTTGCCTTTGTATTTTGGTGACCTTGCTAACTTAGATTCACTGAGTTTTAATAGAGAATTCCTATGTAGAGGGTTGTAGAAATTTCTGAATAAAAGTAACACCTCTAAGTTACATGTTGCACTAGCTGGAACTCAGTTCTGAGTGGCTTAATTAAAAAGGAAGTGTATTTGGAATTAAGTCTAGGTTACTTTGTAATTCTTTGATGAAGTGAGAACTTTTATCTCTTCATAGTGTGCTAAGACTCGCTGCTATTGTTAGGACTTTTGGAGTTTGAATTTTGTCAGAAGCTTTAGATTGTACAGATTCCCCAATATGTGAGTATGTGCTCCATTCATGTTACATGCATACAGCATGTATTCCTGAGACAGTGCACTGGTTCTACTGCATTAGTTCTTCTGTGTGTTGGATTTATTCCTATTGCTTGTGTTTTGTGTTGTTTTGTACAGGGACATTGTCTTGCACTGCCTGTGTCCAGTTTTCCTGAGAGATTTATGGAACAAGTTGAGAACCATCCTGTCATTTCTTTTCTTTTCGTTTTTTCTTTCTTCCTTCCTTCCTTTTTTGTCCTCCCTCTCTCCCTCCCTCTCTCTCTCCCTCCCTCCCTCCCTCCCTCCCTCCTTTCTTTTTTGTCTTTTGATGTAAAATGTATATAAGATGGCTGATATTTCTTCCTTTCAGGCTTGAAAAGACTCAGCAAGCCTACTTTACTATGAGTCTGTTTGGGGGAAGGTGGGTTTTGCTTGTTGTTTTTCCGTTTTTCTTTTAGACAGAGTCTTTCACCGTAGCCCAGACTATCCTGGTACCTGCTATACAGCCCAAGCTTGCCTTGAATTTATGATATTCCTCCTGTCTCATGCTCCTCAGTATTGAAGTTACAGTTATGAGCCATGACATACAGCTTGTGGAATGGTTTTTAATGGCAAATTCATTTAAAAAATATACTTCTAAAGTTGTTTGTATTGGTATTTCTATATTGTCTTGATAAGTTTTTACTTTCCTTTTAAAATATATTATTTCTTTTAGAACTTCCTAGTGCTTTAGATCATACTCACCTTTTTGTCTCTTCTCCCTTGCTCTTCCTGGACCAACCCCCCCCCCCCAACTTTAGATGTTTTGTTGTGGGTGTTTTTTTTTCTTAAATGGCTCATCAATTCTATTTTATACTAACCACATACTCTTAGATGTGCAACCATCTATCCACTGGAGTTTAGATGAGCTATCAGGGGTCACACCCTTCACAAAGGCCTGTCCTTCTCACTCCAGGAAGCTCAGCTGTCAGTAGCTCCTCAGTTCTGGATGAAGGCTCATAGCGTGCCTCTCCTAAGCCATAGCACAGGTTTTCATTTGTTTGTTTCCTTCAGATGACTAGGAACTCCCAGCCTTCGTTCTCACGCACGAATGCCAAGGCTGTCTCGTTCTCCGTCTGACCAGACCTGGCCTACAGTGTGTGTTCTGTTATTGCCCAGGGAGTGCCCTGGTTTTGTTGGCTTCTTTCTGTTGTTTCTCTATTACTATTTTATTTAACTTACTGTCTCTGTTCTTTCCTGGTGCTCAGTTCCTTGGGTTTGATTTCTTTTTCTGTTCTTGTTTTTGGTGTTTGGTTTCTTTGAGTTTTGGTTTTATAGTTCCTTAGTGTGTACAGCTGGGTTATTGATCTGAGATCTCTACTCTTCCGTTATGTGCTGTAAGGAGATGATTTCCCTCCAAGTAAGACTCAGCTGTGGTCTGTAAAGTGACTCCTTTGATCCACGTGGTAGGGTGGGTTTTGTTTATTTGTTTGTTTTCTCTCTCTCCAAATATATGGAGATATTCATTAGGGTTTGAAGATACTTTGATTTTTAGTTTCTTTCATCATCTGCAAATGTGCTCGGCATCGTTGCCACTCTATATAAGAAGGTATACGTTGTACCTCAGTACACCAGGTCTGTACTATTGACGCTGGGACAGTGTTTTCTCCTGTGGGTGAATAGTCAGTGTTTTTACATAGTGTATCATTTACAGCAATATAATTATATTTGTAACAAAAATGTAAATAGCTTTCAGTGAATATTGGTGCAACACAGCACTTGTTTTTCAAATTAAAATGAATGTCTCCAAATTAGTGGTGTGGTACAACTATTTCACTTTTGGGATGTTTCTTTTTAGTAGCAGTTACAATTGGCCATCAAGATCCACCCCACTGTGAATTCTGTGCCATTGGCATATTCTCCTGTGTGCTTCTGCATCTATGTTACATGTTGTAAAAAATAGTACCTAATTTCAAGGAAATGCAAAAATATTCCCTTCATGGACATTACTAAAGTTGTTGTTTGTTTGTTTTGCTGTTCATAAGACAAGGTGATATATTACACATTGTGCTTTAATTTGACTAAAATGATTCATAGGCATGTATCTTTAAAGGCAATACAAGTAATTGGGATATTCAAAGAATATTGAGAAGAATTAAAGGGCAGGGTCGTACAGTGATGACAGTTCCTGCTTTTCTTTTTTGTCACAAGTACCTTGTGGTCAGTCTTCTCCTTGAGAGCAAAGGCTGGGAAATCAGAATGTAGCTCTTGTCGTCCCCCACGCCTTCCTATTTACCAGCATTTCCTGGAATCAGTCCTTGTAATTTTTTGTTTTGTCCCCTAATCCCTTTTTGTCCCCCTCTGATCATTCTCAACTTCAGCTTTGCCAGTGTCTTGAGCATTCAGAAGGTCTATAATGTAGTCCTTGTGTTATTTGGGGTTGCTGTTGCTATGATGAAATACCATGACCAGCAGAAAGTTGGGGAGGAAAGGATTTATTCATTTCCATGTTGCTGTTTATCATGAAGGAAGTCAGGACAGGGACTCAGTCAAACAGGGCAGGAGTCGATGCAGAGGCCATGGAATAGTGCTGCTTACTAGCTTGCCCTCAATGGCTTGCTCAGTCTGCTTTCTTATAGAACCCAGGACCACCAGCCCAGGGATGGCACCACCCACAATGGTCTGGGATCTCCTCCATCAAGCACTAATTAAGAAAATACCTTAAAGATGGATCTTATGAAGGCATTTTCTCAATTGAGACTTTCTCTCTTCTAACTCTGTGTCAAGTTAACATAAAACTAGCCAACACAGTTCCTCTGACATAGCCATTGAGGTCAGTGGAGTTTTTGTTAGTTGTTCCTAGTACATGGTGTCTCTCTGTTACCCCTAGTCTGGCTGTGGGCATGAGTTCTTCTGGGACGATGCTGAGGTTTTGTCTCTTCCCCAGCTACTGCTACCACCACCTGCTTCTTTACAGTCCACATAACTAATGATGTTGACTTCTCTTTGTATTCCAGCCTGAAAGAATAGACCCAAGTGCATCAAGACAAGGGTATGATGTCCGCTCTGATGTCTGGAGTTTGGGAATCACATTGGTATGTTTCTGTTGGCTCAACTTTGTCATAGTAATGTAACAGTAAGAGGTTAAGAGGTAAAAAATGTTGAAAGACAAGGAGAAACTTTGTGATTTGTAACAAACAAACCAAAATTCTTCATCCTTACCTAAAGACTGTGTTGAAATTTTGGTTTCATTTTAAATGCATCTGCCTTAGTTTTGTGTGCTTTAGCAAAATACCATAAGTTGTGTTTCGATTGGGAAGTTATTTCTTGCAGTTCTGGAGAAACAGAAGTCTAAGAGCAAGGGTTTGACTTATTTTGTACAGAATGAGATGTTGTCTTTGTAGTTTTCAAATGGCAAAGAGGGTTAGGGACATGGCTGTCAGAGGTGCCTTGTAAGTTCGCTGTGCCTCTGGAGGCCAGAAGAGGTGAGAGACACAGTTTAAGCTGTGCCTATTTATGTACTCATTTTCTCCTCTCCAAGGGGCGTTTTCTCAGGCCTTGCTTTGATTGTTGTTTGCTTCTTGTTTTGAACAGTTCCTTAGCTTCTTCTGTATTATCTGAAGTGCCTGTCCCATATGGATTCTAGGATGTAGACAATGTAAAATTCCTTTTCTTATATTTTCTCCCATTTTCAAGTTGAGCCAAGGTCCTTTAGTTTGTATTAAGAACAATGAGGTTTTTGTAGCTTACCAGTCTCATTTTTTAAAGTGGAATTTCTTCTGTAATGAGAATCACATGTCTCTTAGTTTTGGTGAAAGTTTTTGACAGGCTAATGGGTTGATTCTCTTATAGGGAAGCTAACAGTTTGCTTCTGCAAGCTACAGCTATGTCTTCTTTTTCTTATTGTCAAACCAGTTCCCAGGCTATGTAGGAAGACCTATTGATCTCACTTTGGTGATTGCACGTAAAGCACCCAGAAGTCCCTGTCTACCCCCTTCCTGCTGTTGTGCTTAGATAGTAAAAATAAAAAGCCAGGCATAATGACCTGCATGTGTAATGCTAGTGTTGGCAAGGCAGGGACTGGCAGTCCTCGGGGTTTTCTAGCTGCCCAGTCTATAGCCTCCTTGGTGAATTCTTGGTCTTAGAGAGATCCTATCTCAAAGCTAACCAAAGGGAAGAAAACAAACCCAGGTGGCGATACCCGAGGAACAGTATTCATAGTTGTCCTATAGCCTCCACAGACCTATGTGCACATGTACACACACAGCATATCTATGTTCACCCATGTACACACACACACAGAGAGAGAGAGAGAGAGAGAGAGAGAGAGAGAGAGAGAGAGAGAGAGAGAGAGAGATGCAAACAAACCCATGTGCAAGTATGCTATTCCTTACTAAAGAGTATTTTTGTTTAATAAGTTGGGTTGGGTTGGGTTGGGTTGGGTTGGGTCGGGTTGGGTTGGGTTTGTATTGTAAGGGAGGAAGGGAGGCAGTTGTACCAAGGCCTTAGGCATAGTAGACAAGAATTCTATCACCACATCACACCCCCAAACCTATGAACGGTTTTAATATAGAAATATTTTATGTAAGTTCTTTTAAGCTGTATTAACCAAGTATTTCAATGCTTAGGACTGCTTGGTTGCTGATTTCCATAGGATAATCTTAAAGTAGCTTTTCACCAAATAATGCAGGCTTTCCTTCTTATTCCAACCTGTCCTCCAGAGTAAGGCTGGTGAGGTTATTTCTACTGGGTAAGAGTCACCCTTTCCAGGCATTTTCAGTTTTACTGAAAAGAAGCTTAAGCCAAAGCTATGCTCCTCTTCTCCCTGTTTGTGTGTTCGTGCCTGCATGTATATGCCTTCTTACTTCCCTGTGCACCTGTGTCTAAGTGGAGAGACAGCGTTCTAAGGAGGAAGTGGAGTTGGTTTTCTAAGAATGTTCACCCTTAACAAACCATTTCTCTGTACCATTTTGGAGCCTCGTCCTCATAATGGGCTCATGACTCCTTGTCTCAGGAAAAGTACAAGTTCCTTGGTCTACATTGAATTTCAGAACAGAGCTAGGGCAATGTTAGATATACTGGTTATTAGCAAATATTTTGGACCATTATATTGTTTAGATGTGCACTGTATGCTTTAATGGTACTGTTGTGAGTCCTTTATTGGGTCTGTAAGCCTAACTCAGTTTCTTAGGTAATTATAAAGCCTAACTGAGGTTGAAGTAGCCACAGGATTTGCATACTCTTTCCTCTGAATTCAGACTGGCTTTTCATTTGTTAAATGTTCTTTTTACCTTAGAAAGGAATCTGGCCACTGTTTTGGACTGAGAACTCCCATGCAGGTGACTACAGAGTGTGAAAATGTCTTCTGTGGAAGTTGTAGACTAAACCTTCCAGAGCCTTTCATACAAAGGGTTGGGCCTGCATTATGGAAGTGTAGTTGAACCTAGACCCAGACAGCCTTTGCTTTCACCTCTAGTCCAAGGCCTTGAGTTCGGTTGAGGCACATTTCTTAACATATGTCTTCCACTTAGTTTCATGATCTAAAGACTCCTCCTCCCTAACCTGACAGAGTTTGAGGGATGGTTTTAAAAGAGTTTTCCTGGATCTTTGGATTGACATCACTCTTCCAATAGGGATTAGTAAATCATGCCTGGTGTTGTCTTGTGCTTCCTTTTTGTTCTCTGTAGTACGAGTTGGCCACAGGCCGATTTCCTTATCCAAAGTGGAATAGTGTATTTGATCAGCTAACACAAGTGGTGAAAGGAGACCCTCCACAGCTGAGTAATTCCGAAGAAAGGGAGTTCTCTCCCAGTTTCATCAACTTTGTCAACTTGTGGTAAGTATTGTATTTGGCAAGGTTCAAACACAAATTGGGGGAGCAGTTAAGCAACTTAATCTCAATTACTTAGACGCTTTACAGAGGGAAGGGGGGTCTTTTGTTACATTACCCCTAGCTAGGACTATATGGGTCACTAGAAGAAGTTCTAGCCAGCTTGGAGAGGCAGCATCCTCGTATTCTACTACAGTATTGGTCAAAAGCAGCTGTGGGTGATAGAGAAGCAGCTGCCTCTAGGTCACCAGTCCCTCGGAAAAGTTACTAGGTTAAATGTCTAGATTAGAATGGTAATCTTCTCATGATGAGGTTGTATCAGGATCACCTGGATGCTTTTACTACTCAGTAACTCACCAGATCAGACTGTAAGGCGTGGATCTTTGGCCTGATAAAACCTAGAGCATAGCTGGGTATAGGTATGTGTAGGAATGCCAAGTCCAAAGCTTAAATTCATAGGCTAAAATTAATATATTGGCTCTCTGTAATTTTCCAAAGAAGGCTTGGACTCCATGCCTGTTATTGTTGTCTACTTCATCAGTTTTTTTATATGCACATGGCACCTAAGAACAAATATATGCAGGGCTAGGAAGATGGCTCAGTGAGTGAAGCACTTGCTGTGCAGATATGAAGCCTGGAACTCCATCGGAGCCCTAGAAACCGTCAAAAGCCACACGGACCACATGGTCTGCTTGTAATGCCAGCACTTTTGTGATGTTTGTTGACTGGAGTTTTCAGGTCTCTCATCTTTTCTGACCAAGTTCTGCCTGTTGTGATCTTTCAGAAGGAGGGCAGAATGCCTCAAGAACCAGTAGAAGGAAGCTTGCTGGGTGACAATGGCTGGCTTCTCTCCTCACTCTCTTTTCTGCACATATCAAATATAGTTGCATAGTTCCATAAACTGGGCCATTCTGTATATACATTTTAATGAAATACTTGCTAAAAAGAATCTAATGTACATCACAGACTATTTATTTAAAGTGTTTATTTATGTGTGTTGCGTGCAACAACACAGGCCCCACAGCATCCATGTGGAGGTCAGAGAGCAACTTTTGGGAGTTGCTTTTCACCTTTTACCTTGATTTGTGAGGCTGGGCCTCTTGTTTTTGTCACCGTGCTGTGTACTCCAGACTGACTGGTTTGTAAACTTTTGGGTGATTCTCCTGCCTCTGTCTCCCATCTTGGGATTGTAGGGATTGCTACATGTGGGAGACACCCAGATTTTTTTTTTTTTTTCTGGGTTCTAGGGATCTGAATTTAAGGCAACAGGCTTGCAGGGCAGTGCTTTTACCCATTGAGCCATTTCCCCAGCTCTGCTATTTTGATACCTAGACCTCCTCTGTGGTTTTACTTTGTGTGTGTGTGTGTGTGTGTGTGTGTGTGTGTGTGTGTGTGTAGTACTGTGTTACATTTTCTTCTTGTTTCTCTGTGTCACAGCAGGTAGCAGCGGTGAATATAAGTGTGCCATGCTTTTTTAATTTTTCAGTATGTCAAAATTGTCTGAACCATTATGTCTGCAGTTGAAGGATAGCTGTACTGTCCTCATAAGAGCTTTGTTTAAAGCCTTAGGTAACCCAGGCTAGCCTTGAACTCTCTATATAGCCAAAGATGACCTTGACCTGGTCTGCCTTTCATTTGTAAAACGTAAAATGATTGGGTCATTATGACTTTGTCTGAACACTGTTACTTTTATGTTATTTTAGCCTTACGAAGGATGAATCCAAAAGGCCAAAGTATAAAGAGCTTCTGGTATGTATGGACCCTGGAACCCTGGTTACTTTTAACTTCCAGCTCATTTCTCATAAAAAGAATTTGGTCTTACCATGTTAGAAAATTCTCCTAGAACATTTCATTGTGCAGTCTTAGTTTGTGTAACTCCTGTAGGACAAAATTAGTGAAATTTTTTTCATGATACTTACTCTCCCTCTGGGAATGCACACCACTCTGCCAATCGCAATCCTTTGAGATGTTTTAATTCAGCTCATGATAAGCCCTCCTTTGTGTGGCTTTCCTTTGAGCAGAGGAGAAAGTACTGTCTGTGGTCTAATGATATGAAAACATTTGATGAAAAGATTGCATTGCTTGTCACATTCAGGGCTTTCTAAGGCTGTTAAGCCAAACTTATGATCAGGTAATATAACCAGAGAAGTTGTGGAGAAACTGTTGCTTAAGTGATAGAGAACAAAAAGAGGGCTTGGTGAGGCAGACTGTGGGCTCTGGAGAGCACAGGGAAGGTCTCTCTTGGCCTTTTTTAAAATGTAAAAATCAGAAGGTTTGAAACTGAGAACCTCTTTGAAAGATCCTTGAGCTACCAGTGGCTTACTCTAGTGTCCTAAGAAGCTGGACTGAGATTCCTGTAGTTCTTGGATCTCAGGTGGTATGGTAAGGAATAAACAACTCTGTTTTCTTCCTTAGCAAATACTCCCTGTACACAGTTCTGAGACCTCACTGCCAGGGTGCAACCTCCAGATGGTAACTCAGTATCTCACATTTAAGGCGTCTAAATCCATCCACTAAAATGTTCATGTGATGAATGCCTTTCTTATGATACATTGAAGCTGTGTGTGATTGGGAGCTTATAGTACTGTATTTATTGTATAGAAATTGAGAAGGGCTGACTTAGGGCTCTAATACAAATATTTGACACTTTCTCTGTTCACTCTTCTTGCAGAAACATCCCTTTATTTTGATGTATGAAGAACGTACTGTAGAGGTCGCATGCTATGTTTGTAAAATCCTGGATCAGATGCCAGCCACTCCCAGCTCTCCCATGTATGTCGACTGATACCGCTGCTACATCAGACTCTAGGAAAAAGGGCTGAGGAAGCAAGACGTAAAGAGTTTTCATCCCGTATCACAGTGTTTTATTGCTCGCCCAGACACCATGTGCAATAAGATTGGTGTTCGTTTCCATCATGTCTGTATACTTCTGTCACCTAGAATGTGCATCCCTGTAATACCTGACTGATCACAGTGTTAGTGCTGGTCAGAGAGACCTCATCCTGCTCTTTGTGATGAACATATCCATGACGTGTGGAAGTCAGTACGGTCAAGTTACTGACTGTGATTAGATCACACCTTAATTCACTTCTAGACGCAAAACCTGGAGGCGCGGCTACTGGAATGGTGTTTGTGAGACTTCCAAGGCTGGAAGGACACAGTCATGGATGTGCTATGTCTGAGCATATGCGAGACCTGGGCTTGAGTGAGAAGAGCTTGCACAGCCAGTGAGACACATTGCCTTCTGCAGCTGGGAGACAGAGGAAGGATTTCCTTTCTTCACCAAGTGCAATAGATTTACTCATCTGATACTCTGTTGCTTTACAGTCACAGTCGATGTTTGGGGATCGATGTGTTCAGCCAAATTCCCTGTTCAAAGAATCATGTTAAATTAGAATTTATCTTTACCAAAAACCATGTTGCTTTCAGAGAGGTCAACATTAAAATACTGAGACAGGACAGAATGTGTTCTTTGTCCTTTTCCAGCCCTGCTCTTCACTGGGAAGATACAGGAGTCACACCTGTCCTAGAAGGGTGCTGCCAACTTGATGCTCTACCTGCCACCAACCACCAGGACTGAAGGAAGGAAACAGTACTGAGGGCAAAGTTTACAGATGTTTTTGATTCTGGCATTTGTCCAGAACAGTTTGTAGCAGCTATAGGTTCCCCCTTGGCCCCAAGCCTGGGACTTGAGCCATCATAACTCACTAACAGGGAGAATTAGCTAGTAGCAATGTGCCTTGATGAAGATTTCCTGCAGGCAGCAAAACACCAAATCACAACTCTTTGCTTCTTGCCATCATGGGCCAGGTCCTCAGTTTCTAACTCTTTCTTTCCCTTCCCCACAATTTGTTGTTGCCATGTGGCTTTTGCTCAGTCTAGTATTCTGCCTTGTTTTTCACATTGGGAACTCTAACATTACCAGGGATGCTACTTACCACAATTTTTAACCCTGAATCTCTTCTGTGCTCTGATGTTCAGAAAGCCGAGACGGCTGGGCCCAGTTGATGTTGTACTTGAGAAAGAGGCAGTCTGTTGGAGAGGCATATTTGAGCAGGATAAAGATCCTAAATGGCAGCCTTTCAGATAGGCATGTCTGTCACCTGCTGCGGCCTCTACCAGTTCACTATCTCCCTCGGAAGTGGAATTCTACCCACCTCTGCCCCCCCTCCAAAAGACAAACGAAAAAGAAGCCACTTCATCTTATGTGCCGCTGCTTGTCTTCAGCCCATTAGCCAGGTACTGAGCGTCAGGCTCTGCATAGCAGTTAAGCAGCACTGGTAGGGGTCTGCCATGCAGGTGATGCCCACCATGCAGGTGATGCCCTTCCAGGATCTATCCCTGGAGGGCACTTCTGTGTCTCCCAGAGTGGCACTCAAAGTACTATCAAACAATAAAAGGAGAATGGTGCTGTTCGAAGTTACATCCCTTCTCATTCGAGGATTTAAAAATGATCTATCTCTTGGTCCACTTGCCTAATTTCCCCATTTTTCCACCCCTGGCCCCTTAACCCTTAGATTCTCTGTGTTCCACAAGGAGACATCATGAGACGTCTTCCTTAAGCTGCACCAAGCCATTGTCCTCCACTGCTCCCAGGACTCAAGAGGAATTTGTTTCTCTGCTGTCAGCTTCCTGTCTGGCTCAGTATAGCCTCACTCTGCCATTATGCAAATGGAGATCAAAGCAATTCTGACTGTCCAGGAGCTATCTCACTTTCTGCTGTGTGGGTGACCACATAAAAAGGCAATTTTAGTGTATTAATCATAGATTATTATAAACTATAAACTTAAGGGCAAGGAATTTATTACAATGTATCTTTATTAAAACAAAACGGTGTATAGTGTTCACAAACTGTGAAAATAGTGTAAGAACTGTACATTGTGAGCTCTGGTTATTTTTCTCTTGTACCATATGAAAGTATATAAAAATTATCAAAAAGCTGATGTGCAGGGATATTGCCTTATTTGTCTGTAAAAATGTAGCTCAGTAACATAACTGCTTCTTGGAGCTTTGGAATATTTTATCCTGTATTCTTGTTTGAATCCTTCCTCTATTTAAGACATAGCCATGGAGCCCACATGTTTATGGAATAGTCTACCCTTTGCCTGCAGGTCAGTTGTAATAAATCTAGGTTGTGATGATGGTCTTGTAATCTGATTTTCTGCAGTCATACTCCGAGAAAGAAATTCAACAAAAACGACATTAAATCATCTGTGCATTTCATATGCAGGAGAGTTATCTCCTTCCAGAAGTTTCTGGTTCTTTATTCATCCCCTCTCTCTGCTTGTTCCCTGATGTAACAGTGTGGCACAGCTTGCTTTTCCTTTTAGCAGCTGTGGTGCAGTCTTTTCAAGCTCGTACTTGGGTGTCTGGACCTACCTTGGTTGTAGAGTGCTGCAGGAAGCAGGTTCCGTTCTACCTGTATCAGAGTTGACAGGTGTGACCTTGGGCCTGATGTTGCCAGCCAGGCTCCTGATGCTGAGATTCCCAGGTGAGAGGTTAGATGGGATCTCTTACTGCTACCTGAGAGGAGAGCAGGGTAAGGAGGAGCCTCTAGTTAAAAAGAGCTATAGGAGTCATGCCCGGGGAGCTCCTTGAGGGTGGGGTAGGGGGTTCCATAATGGAAGTGAACACAAAAGCCTCAGGAGCCTGGAAATGGTGGGAAGCAGCCTAGCCTGAATTTTTCTGCTGTGATCCCATGGCCATTGATGCCTACTCGGTCATATCATAGTGATTCAGCACTATGTCCTGTGTCCTCCAGTGTTTGCTCCTTAGCTAAGTGTTAACTGCTGAGGGAAGCGGCACCTCAGAGGTTCCCATCCCATTTGAGCCAGGGTGTCAGGAGGGACAGCTGCACTCCAAGTCCATAGGACTATATCTTGTGACTGTTCATCTCTTTTGGTTCTGAGTGTAGCCCCACCAAAATCATGTGGTAGGACATTGTTTCTAAATAAGAGAATAGAAAGAGGTTACAGAAATAAAATTCTACCTCAGGTAATAAATAGTAGAGAACAGAAAAGCTGAGAGACTCAAACCCAAAACTACAAAAACATGGTATTTTAAAGCCATTATCTAAGGCAGGTAAGGTGGCTCAGTAGATAGAGGAACTCAACACTAAGCCTGAAGCCCTAAGTTCAGTCCCTAGGACCCACATAGTGGAAAGGGAGAACCAACTCCTGTAAGTTGTCCTCTGGTCTCCACAGGCGTACAGTGGTACAGGTGGCACACATGCCCCTCCTCAGGACAAATACGAATAAAATCCCCATCACCTTTAAAGATAGAAGTGTATGATTGAGAAGCAGTTGGATCTCCTGTGCTTGTGACTCACCAGGGCCTACTCTGTTGTCATGAGTTGAAGGTGGAGGTTCTGGGAACTTAGTGGATTTGGTCATGCTTACAAGGCAGGTCTGAGGTTACCTGAGACCCCGAGTCCTTATGTTAAGTACAGCACTTGGGGCTGTGGGTTCAGAGATTTCCTGTTGCTAGTATGATGCACAAACTGCAGAGGAGGATCTTGAAGCTGCCTTTGAGTTCGGGACTGATACCTGCCCAAATGTGTGCTGCAACACAGAGATAGAGAATGGCGATGAGGGCACATTTGCAATACTGGCTCTCCAGCCTTTCTGGAAATGGTTTATTTCTAGTTCTTGGCCAATTACCTTTGTGATGTTTTACATCAGATGAACCAGCCAATTGTTTATATATACACTTAAGCTGTGTGTAAGTTTGAGGCAGCAATACCACCTTTCCCTGTCTACTTCAGAGTTGTGTCAACATTACATATGTTTATAAGGACTGAAAAACTACAGGTCCTGCCCCACAGTTGTTATATATGTATGTGGTACTTTTATAGGCAGATCAGCAGTTTACACTATTATTACTGTGACCATTTCATCAGCAATTTAAAACTGCAATATTAGTGATGGGGAGATGGCTCAGTCATTGAAGCCCTTGCTTGCCAAACCTGAGCTTGATTCTCTAGCTCCCATGTTTAAAAAAATTGATAATAGTAATAATAATAAAAACAACAACAATAATAACCTCAGGTGCAGCAGCACACACCTATACTTGGGATGCTGGAGGGGAGTAGATGGGGTTCTTGAACCTTGCTGGTCTAGGTAAGTCAGCGAGCTGTACATTTAGTGTGACCTACTGATTGATTGATAGATAGATAGATAGATAGATAGATAGATAGATAGATAGATAGATAGATAGATAGATAGATAGAGCTGTGAGTTTACTAAAAACTTAGAAGCAAACAAATGGGTGAATGAATGTAAAGAGTGATTGAGGAAGGCATCCTGCGTCAACCTTGGCAGCCTCCACATGTGTGTGCATATGTGCACACAAAATAACATAAGTATGTTTTAATGTATCTGAAAAAATGTAAGCACCGGGGATGCTGAAGTGGGAGGTTCTTGAGTTCAAGGCTAGCCTGGTCTATTGAGTAAGACCTGGTATCCTTAGGAGAAAATTAAAAGATGAGCCTTTCTAGGTAAATACCCTTGTTTATAGCCATTATATAAGCATGCCACATCCTGTTAACCTGTTTTGTTTTGTTTTGTTTTGTGGAATGTTTGTATTCCACCTTTGTTAACTGCTCACTTGCATGTGTGTGTGTGTGTGTGTGTGTGTGTGTGTGTGAGAATCTCGGGCTTCCTGAAGGCACTAAGTACTATGCTTACTGACTGAGTAGCTGCCAGACTTTTACAAAGCACCATATCGTTGAGTATTCCCACTTTAAGAGTTTGATCGCCATAGCTCATATCTTTCCACCCTGGCCCACTTTCCACTTTTTTTAGATGGTGTGAATGAAGAGAGCATTTCATACTTTGGTCTGTGGCATCCCACTGTCCTGGCACCTCTGCTCAGGTCATTCTTTCCTCATTAAGAACTCAGAGCTCTTGCTGATGACACCCCAGTCACAGGCATTTGGACTGACGTCTGGATCCTCTGCCTAGTCTGTCTTGACTCCCGTTGCTGTTTTCCTTTTCAGGGTCCTTTGTACCTCAGCTCTGCAGATGTTAGCATCAGCTTTGCAGTTTCTGCAGAGAAGTCTGCTGATGGTCCCACAGGTTGTGAATGGGGATCAGCTTACCTCATAAGACTTCATCTTCCATGTGTTGGGATGTTTTCCTTCCTGTTTCTTTAAATCTTTCACTCTAAACAGTATTTGTTACATTTGCTTCTGCATATTTTTTGAGACGGTTTCTCTGTATAGCCCTGGCTGTCCTGGAACTCACTTTGTAGACCAGGCTGGCCTTGAACTCAGAAATCCACCTGCCTCTGCCTCCCGAGCGCTGGGATTAAAGGCGTGTGCCACCACGCTCGGTTTTTTATGAGCAGGACTAAGTCTTCTTAGCCTAAATTTTAAATATTGATTGTAAAGTCCATAGATTTTAACTCATTTTCCCCATATATCTTGTATCCTGTCACCCTCATGAATTCGTGTGTTTTAATAGTTTTTAAGTAGATTCTTCCAGGCTATGTACAAAATAATTTTATCCACAAATGCATTTTCTTCCCATCTTTCTAATTTACTTTATGCAAATTTATTCTATTATAGCATTTAAATTTCTATACTGATTTCTCACAATATATATTTAGATTTCTTTTTTCATGTGGCTACTCTGGGGTTTAGTGTATGAACATTAAATATACACGATTTCAGGTTTATACTAAATTCCGGTTACTTGCATATGTCTGTTTCCCTTTCTGCTGGGTGGTATGCACAGAATCACACACAGTCATACAAGCAACACCATCCTCCCATGCAGATGCACTTCCTAATGTTGGAAATAGTGGCTATTTGCCTGTTTCTTTTTAGTCATGAGTGGGTTATTTTCATGAAATTCACTTCCTTTCCATCTGCATGTTCCAGTGTTACCCCTCTTTCTGTTTTCTGAAATCTTTACTGTCTCAATACAATTACAGTTTTTCTATGGAGATATAACAGAGAATATGATTATTAACACTTATATGACTGGGCATGTGATTTCATGCAGAGAAGCTGGATTTTGATGTTAACTTTGCCACTGCCCCTCCCTCACGTCTTCCTTACTTCTAATAATAGGCTAATAGTTTTCAGTTTTACATTTAAGTGGTCAGTCACCTACAAATAATATTGTATTTTCTTCTTTAATTATCAGTTTAACTTATACTGCCTCGTTACTCTGGCTGTGGTTGCAGTAACACATTGATTAGAAGGATGATATGGAGCCACGTGAGAAAAAAGGATCTTTCAGGAGTTGTGCCTATCACCATTGGTTGCTTCTGACCATGGAATGAAGCACAGGAAGTAGTTTCTTCATGGTTGAGACACTGAAGGGGTCTCGGGTTCATCTGTGATGTGATGTCCAGGTGTTTTGTGTCTTGTGCAAAGTTGTGAAAGAGACACAGTGAAAATAGAGCTTTACTAAAAGTAAGAGTAAAGCATGGAATGTTCTGGAATGTGCTCCACAGGAGGGGAGCATACAGATGGACAGTGCGTAGCTCAAGACCCCAGGGTTATGAGTCCAGATGATGGGTAGAGCCAATCTTGGGATGGAGCAGATCCTGACCCTGATTGTAAATTCTACTTTAGATATACATCATGCATACATGAGTTGGAAATTTCCAGACAGGCCACTTCAAGGAAAATTGGCCTTCTCTGTGCTTGCCTCCTATGCTGGTCCCAGCTGGCCTTTTCTGTCTCTCCTCTCAAGAAATACCTGACCACAAATTACCCACAGGAGAAGTTTGTTTTTTCAGGGTTAATGCCTTAGGTCACTGAGATGTCCCTACACTTAACTGCCTCAGTTGCAAGCCTGTTCTCTCCACTGAAGTGATTTTTCAAGAGATACAAAGGACCAAGAGACTCCCAACTTCTCTAGAAGAGAACATTGAACATAATGAAAACCACATAGAAAAGCCCATGGTAAAAAGGCAATGCAGTCACACATGCCTATAACTCCAGCACTCCAGGTAGAAGAAGGAGGGCCAGACCTCAGCATCATTCTTGACACAGGGAGATGGAGATGAGCCTAGGTTACATGTGACCCTGTCTCAAGCAAATGCATAGTTATTCTCCAAGAAAAAGGAATAAAAATGTTTCCTTTTAATATAAGTATGATAATAGAATTCACAGAAAATAGGTGAAGAAAAGGCAACTGTGTTGAAAATAAGTACTATATTCTTACAAATGATATGATCATATATACAAACCAATAGAAGCTATTAAAGGTGATCCCATTTTATAAAATTAGTGGGGTGCATAAATAAGTTATGAGTCCATGAGATGGGTTGAGAAGTAAAGGCACTTGGCCACCCACCAAGCCTGATGGCCTGGCTTCATTCCCTAGGATCCATATGGTGGAAGAGAGAACAGAGTGTAGACCAGCCTGACCGAAAACTCACAGAGATTTGCCTGCCTCTGCCTCCCAAGAACTGGGAATAAAGGCAGGTGCCACTGTGTCCAAAGCATATTCATCCTTTTAAAGGGACTACTTAGATTTACAAAACCTAGACTCCCATTACAGTTTCTCAATTCAGTTTGAGGGACACTCTTCTAAATATTACTTATTATATTAACATTATTATTTCCCTTTATTTTCAGACAAGGAGTTCCATCCATAAAGTCAACACTCCCCAAGATAGTATAGATTCAATGACATTATCAAAATCTTTTTTGTTAGTGACTTATTCATTTATTTTACATGTATTTATTTATTTTACATTTATTTATTTATTTATTTAATGTATATGAGTGCACTGTAGCTGTACTGATGGTTGTGAGTCATCATGTGGTGGCTGGGAATATAGGTTGCTTGCTTCAGTCGACCCCCTCACTCTGGCCTAAAGATTTATTTATTATTATAAGTACATGGTAGCTGTCTTCAGACACACCAGAAGAGGGCGTCAGATCTCATTACGGTTGGTTGTGAGCCACCATGTGGTTGCTGGGATTGAACTCAGGACCTTTGAAAGAGCAGTCAGTGCTCTTAACCGCTGAGGCATTTCTCCAGCCAAGTGATTTATTTTTACTTTATGTGCATTTTGTTTTGTCTGCTTGCATGTGTGTGCAAGGGTGTCAGTGTTACAGGCAGTTGTGAACTGCCCAGTGGTGGGTTCTGGGAATTGAATCGAGGTCCTCTGGGAAAACAAATGATGCTCTTAACTACTGAACTATCTCTCCAGTCCTAAAATCTCAATGGCACTTGTTTTTATAAATAGAATAATTCAGTCTATATATGCTCAACATTTGAGAGCACTTGTTACTCTTCCAGAGAATCCGAGTTCAAGTCTTAGCAGTTGGATCAGGCTACTTACAACTACCACCAGTAGCTCCAGTTGCAGGGATCTTCTGCCTTCTGTCCTCCACAGGCATACATACACATAGTGTATACTCCCACAGACATGTAGCTATAACCTAAAAGAAAAACGCAGCCTAAACTCTGTCTTGAAAGACCCTGAATAGCCAGAATAATTGGTTAGGAAAAAAAAAATCTAAGAAAAACAGTGTGGCATATAATGATGTGAAAATGCATATATACATGGATGGAATAGTATAGAAGTCCAGAAGCATAAAAACAAACGTTTTTTTTTTTTTTTTTAATGTGTTAAGATCAGTAAGAGAAGATAGCTTTTCCCATGATTCTGGAAAAGCCATATGAATTGTGGAGCCTACACAACAACTCAGAAGGGATCTGTGATCTAAAACTACAAAGAGCTTAGAAGAAAACATGGGACAAAGGTTTACAATACTAGATTTGACCATAATTTCTTGACTATAATACCAAAGACAGGCAAGGCAACAAGACAAGTGGACAAATTAAAGAAAAGCTACATCAAGATACTGTGATGGATATCCTACAGAATTGGGAGAAATATTTTTCAAATTACGTATATGACAAAGAATATGTAGATGTGGTTGGAGGGGTGGCTCAATGGTTAAAAGAAATTGCTGCTATTGTAGAGGATCCAAGGTCCGTTCCTAATGCCCACACTAGGAGGTGCACAACAACCTGTAACTCCAGCTCCAGGCAAAATGAAGTGTCTGCATGCATGTGAGTGTATGAGTGTGTGAGTGTTGCACAATTAACATTTAAATATTTTTTAAAGCTTAAAGAATTAGCATTTAGGATATTTTTTAAAAATTAAGAATCAACAGCAATAAGATAACCAACTTGATTAAAAGGGAAAAGGCTTTAGAAGAACATTCAGAAGATGCAAATCAATTAGGATAGTGACTATCACAACAAAAGAGCGCCAGGAAGGAGATGACCCTATGTGTACTGGTGAACCTTCTGGGAATGCAGTCTGGTCTGTCTTTGCAGGTTGGGAATTCTCTGATCCAGTAATTCTGCTTCTGGTTATAAATTCAACGGAATTAGAAGCAACGCTTTAGAGAAAGATGTGGTGGTTTACACCTGGTATCCCAGCACTCGGAGGAGGCTGGGGCAGGAGGAGTTTGGGTTCACAGTTCCAGAGGAGTGAGAGCAAACCTTGGCAGGTAGGTGTGGGAAGAAGTGGCAGGCTCATCAGCAGGAATAGGAAGCTGGGAGCTCACATCTTCTTCACCTGCAAGCACAAAGCAGAGGAAGAAAACCGAAAGTGTCTCAAGGCTCTTAATCTCAAAGCCCACCCCTGGCAACATGCTTCCTCATACAAGGCTATACCACCTAAACCTCCCCCAAGCAATACCTG
>NC_034603.1:33602624-33610224 GCF_900095145.1 Mus pahari | reverse complement strand
AGACACCAATGCAATGTGGACACCAATGCAGGTGGCAGTGTGTTCATTTAGAAGCAACCCAGGTGTCCACCAGCAGATTGATGGATAAATAAAACCTCATTCTGTGTAATTTTCCTACAATGTAAGTTTAAGAAAATGAAGATGTTAGAGAAGAGCTGACGGGGCAGTGTGGGGGGAGTCTTGGCAGTTCTCATACTGATGAGGTTTTAAAGTAGAGAAACAGCAGCCAGCCAGGAACCTCCAGCCCTCCTGTAGATTACTAGATTGTTGCACTATGGAAAGTCAATCAAGCCATAGGCTAGGCTGTGACAATGAATGGTCTATAAGTTTGAAAGAAATGAGTAGTGGAGGGGGGTTGTTATTGTCGATGATGTGTGACCTGCAAGCCAGGGTCACATGCAAGCCAAAGCCTGGGGGCAGGAAAAGCAGGATGTACAGGTCACATGCCAGTCAGTCTGAGGGAACACAAGCCATCTGTGAATAGGAAGTATGGGTGGGAATACCCACGGAGAAAGGCAGCTAGTCGGGGAGAGACTGTGGATAGCCTGAGGCCTGGATGCTACCTGTGGAATTCCCTCATCCCTATACTCTTTGAGCATAGAGAGCTGCCATGAATCCCAGAAAACCCAGTGTCTGTCTGGGTCTAAATCCCAGTAACAACTTGGCTCCCATTTCTAAGTTTTCTTCTCCCTCAAAGGTCAATAAACCGCCAGCTCCCCAGCCGGGAGGGCAAGCTCGAAGCCACGAGGCGCAGCTCACATACACATAAACAGGCCTTTTCTAATCAAGACGGCCTTCAGAGCTCTGGCCTGGCAGAATTCATGAAGCCAACTGCAGCTTCTCTTCCATGAAGAGCAACTGACAACTCCGGACAGCCTGAGACACATCTACTGAGGGAATCTGAAAGGTCAACACTGGAGATGGCCTGGGAAGAGAAGTCAAGGCTGGAAGACCGTGTCTTGTTACATCCCCGCAGAGATGCAGAACACCAAGAGCACATTTAACTGAAATGAAAACCCAGAGGGGGGAAAAAAAATAGCCACGGAAGAGAGAAAGACGTGAGAGGTGCCAGAGGCGGGTTCCGTCAGGCTCAGTGACTGGTTAGTTCCTTGTTCTGGGTCACTTAACCACATTTAGCTGAAAACAATACCCTTGGCTCAGTGTAGCCCATAATGACAACACTCAGGAAGGCGAGGCAGGAGGATCACCCAGTCTGAGGTCTGTCTGGACTACATAGTAAGTTCTTGTTCTGAAAAGAAAAGACAGACAAACGAACAAAAGGCCAATGGAAACCACACTCATCCCGACCACCACGGGCAAACACAGGAAGCAAGTCGATGGTGCACGCGCGCGTGTGCACGTGAGTGTGTGTGTGCGTGCGTGCGTGTGTGTGTGTGTGTGTGTGTGTGTGATGTGAAAATAGTTATTTTTAACTTCTAAATTTATTCATTTTATTGTATGTGTATGGGTGCTTAGTCTGTGTGTATATATGTGCAGCAAATGCGCGCCTGACACCCGTGCAGGTCCGAAGAGGGCATTGGATTCCCGGAACCTAGAGTTACTGAGAGTTGTAAGATACCGTGTGAGTGCTGGGAGCTGAATCTGGGTCCTCCACCTGAATGACTAAGCCAACTCTCCAGCCCCTTAAAAGGTTTGGGGGTTTTTGTTTGTGTGTTTGTTAATAGTACATCCATTGGACAAAGCAGGGTTCCATTAGGATGGTTTCCTACAAATATATCATGAATTTCAGTTACATTCCTTGTCCTCTAAGATCTCCTGTTTGCCTTAGCTGATTGTGTGCCTTGGCTCTTGTGTGTAGTGCTGCAGGGGACATGGACAACTGTGGAGAGGTCTCTGAGTCATGCTTGGATTCATCTGGACACCCCCCCCCAGGTGTTCTGCTGAGTTCTTTGTGGAGCCTGTATCCTCGTTTCCATGGTAGCTGGACTAATTCACATTCCCACCAGCACTGTTAGAGCAACCCCTCTTCAAATCCCAGGCAGCATCTTTGCTGTTTTCTTATTAATAGCTGTCTGACTGGAATGAGGTGGAAGCTCACTGTAGTTCTGATTAGCCAAGCCAATCTCTGCGCACTTTAGGATTATGCCGTCAAGGATGGTCGATCCAAGGAAACTTCCTGAGGTAAACTGTTTCTTCCCTTGGAGTTGAGGAGGCCTGGCTGCTCCCTCACAGCAGTCAGTGTCTTGCTTCTCAAGATGACCTGACTGGCTTCTGAAATGCTTTCTGGCCAGAGGTCGGGAGAAGGGAGGTCCTTTGACATGAAGCAGCAGCTGCAGCTTTCCAAGTCAGCTTCTGATACCAACTGGCCGCTCGTTCCCTCTGACCTGTGTGCAGAGACTGAAGAGCCCCGGCGGCACTCAGACCGCTTGGTTGTGAGCCATATGTCTGTTTCTTCACCCATAAGGTGCAGATAAAAGCAATTATCAGCTCGTAGTGTTTGGGTGAGAACTCAAACAAGTGTACCCAGGCTGCTTACCAATAATATCTGGTACATCACAGTTGGTAGTATTAAGCAGTGCATAAAACACGGGCATTCATTCCAGTTCCATTCATCTCCTTGGACACTTGGGGGAGCTATATGATTGTAAAACAGGCATAGGCCAGGAAGGGTGTTTGGAGTAAAGATTTTAATGGCTAAAAGTTAAGCAAGGCTAAGGGCCATCTCACTCCATGCCTGCCCTTTGCACAGAGGAAACTGACCCGAGAAATTAGAGGTTTGTTTGTAGTCATGCAAATAGCAGGTAGTGTTTGCATTTGTTAGTACTCCAACTTATCAAGCACCTATTCCCTGGGTCTGTATAGAGTTCAAAAACAAGCTTGTCCTTACCACATTCTCTGCAAATGAATTTATGCTGCATTATTTTGCTGTGGTTTGAGCTTAGCAAGCAAAAACTAAGCAGGTGGTGTTCATTAAATTCATTGCTGTGATACATAAATACATACGTGCACATACACTTACATACATGCATGCTCAGACACACACATTCATCCTCATACAAACACAAATGCATGCATACACATTCATTCTCACACACGTATACATATGCATCCATTTATACTCTCACACATGCATACACACATTCATTCTCACACATATGCATACACACACATGTATCCACACACACATACACACATGCATCCTCACATACACACAAACTCATACATACTCTCATAGATTCTCTCTCTCTCTCTCTCTCTCTCTCTCTCTCATTGCTTTCACAAACCTTACTTTTGTAGAGGAATAAGGACATCCCTCACCTCTTTTCATGATCACGTTAAAAACTTAAGCGCCATTTATAAATTGATAACTTAGATTTCTCTGTTCAAACTAGACCAACACCTAGGCAGTAGCTAGGAATGATCAACCAACACAGGATGGATCAGAGTAAGGTGACTCTGGAACCAGGAGCCACTGAGAAGGTGGTTAAATGTTTTAGGTCCCCAGAGGACAAAGGCAATAGAGCCCGAGGTGAGAAAAACAGATCTGACATAACTTCAGGGGAAAATCAAATCAGAAAGTAGCAGGAGAAAGTTGGGACTGGGGCGCTGGGCATTAGCTCAGTGGCACAGAATTTGACTGACAGGCAAGAGGAAGGACCTGGGTTCAACCCTCAGCATCAAAAAAAAAAAAAAAGTGTGTATGTTTGGTGGGAGGCAGGGGGACAGACAAAACAACCACTAACATGTAACTGGGGAGTGGCAAGGGGCACCAGAAAGAGGTAAGTGAGAGAAGAGCGATAGAGGGTGCTGTATTCCTACATTGTGGACATCTTATGGGAGGGGGGAGGAGACTGATTTGGGAGTCCCTTTTTCTGGATGTTTCTAAGCAGAGCATCAAAATTCTAGAAACCTGTGTTAGATTGAAGACAAGGGAAGGCAGCATTACAGCAGGAAAGAGCCAAGAGCCCTGAGTACTCTGTAAGGGAGAGGCTGTCCATCATTAGGAGAGGGTCCTCCCACCCCTTCTCAGAGGCCAGAGTGTGTGGGCAGACCCAGGGATCAAGGATAAGGTGATACTGTGAGCTTATTGCTGAGTGAGGCTTCTGGGGAGTAAGGATGCTCAGTTATCTGGCTTAGTGAGGCAAGGGCCAGTCATCACCGGGGCTTGCCAGGGAGTAGGAGTAACTTGGCACAGGATGATGGCCTCCCACCACCAAGGCAAATATGCCTGCATCCCCCATCACACTCATTCCGTACCTCGATTTATGAGCTTGCAGTTTTCATGATGAGATATTACATTTTCATATTTCCCCTTTCAGAATGGAGATGAGGGGGGTTCAGTATGTGAATGGGGACATTACTGAAGTGATTGGCCATGCACTGGTGTCTGGGTACCACAATCGGCTTGTGCTTCATGATGTTCATACCATCTTTCATTCTTTCTGTCTTCTGTGTACTCTAAATAGGGACTCAGGGAAACATAGGCAGGGAATTCTTTCCTCTGATCTTCCAGGTGTTCTTTGCTAACACTTAGCATCATCTCTCACCTACACGTCTAACTGATAACCACGTTTGCTGCTTTGCTGACCAGTTGGAAGAGACCTTCCCTGCTCTCTCTACAGTATCTGTCTTCTCCTTTCCTCTGCCTCTGTGACATCTGCCTTTCTGCTGAGCTAGGCAAATCTGTCCCTAGCATCTGTGCTGGAGCAACAGACATCCCTCTTCTTGCCTGTGCTTCTGCCACTGTCCCCAAGCCTCAGATTCTTCTGCAGCAGTCACCTTACCCCTACCACGGTGGACACTCAATCCATTCCTCTCATTTTGAAAGTCCCACGTGTCTCATGTCCCTTTCCATTTTCCGTTTCCTTTGTACACACTACAGAAAGATTTTTTCAGAAGTTTCATGGTGGGTAAGAGTGTCAACTTGATGGAATTTAGAGCCACCTTGGAAACAAATCTCGGGGCGTGTCTGTAAGGAGCCGCTTAGAGTGGGTTCATTGAGGAGGGAAGACTCCCCCTAAGTGTGGACAGTCCTAGAATGTGCTGGCGTCCTGGACTGGACACCGAGGAGAAAGCGAGCAGGGTGCAGGCACTCCTCCCTCTCTGCTTCTGACTGTGGTGCAGTGTGACCAGTGGTCTCAGCTCTCCTCTCATGATGAACTCGGCCCTCAAACTTTGAGCCAAAATAGGGCTTGCCGAAGTTGCTTTTCTCAGACACCTTGTCACAACAATGTACTAGTTGCTCCTCTAAGCACATTTCTTTCTGTTTTTCTGAAACCCCCATTCCGCACTTCCTTCATTGGAGTTTTTGTTGCAATGCCAAAGCTTCCCCACCTTGCTATGCTCAGGACACTGGTGGAGCCTTGGCCGTGCACACCTGGGGATTCTTCCTGTCCCGACACACTGATCTTATCTAGTTGCTTGACTTGAATATTACATATATTCATGGCTCAAACACTTTTAGTTTGAAACTTCCCTCTCTGACCATAAGGAAGTAAGTGTCCAGGGTTGTACTTCCCCCTAATTTTTTTTTTTCTGAGCCTCAGTTTCTCCCTCTACAAAAGTGCCCATTAATACCTTCCTTGCAGGTTGATACTAAGAATTGTAAGACTGTTAAAACTCAAAAGTCCTTAGCACAGCCCCCAGCACAGATTCCTGTCACCTCAGGAGATGGTAGAGAACTCTTGTTCACCGGATGCCTGGCTCACAGAACTTGCAAGTTTACTCTGGGTCCTCAAGAGTCCGGGACTGTCTTTCTCCTGACTATTATTATTATTATATATTTTCTTCATTTACATTTCAAATGCTATCCCCTTTCCTAGTTTCCTCTCCGAAAGTTCCCTATACCCTCCCCCATGCCCTGCTCCCCAACCTACCCACTCCTGCTTCATGGCCCTGCCATTCCCCTGCACTGATATGTCCCCCTAATTATAACAGCTGCAAAACTGGATGGAATATATGAGACAACTGTCTCCCACATGGGACAACAGGACTGCCACCCTCAAAGAAAGAGAAAAAGGTGAACTGAAGTAGGCAAGCATAGGGGATGGCTTAGCAGCCTAAGACTCTGCTTGGCTTGGGCTATGGATACCCTCCTCTTTGAATAATGCTTCTAGCAACCTGTTACCAAACTAAGTCCCCCACTTGCATGCATAGAGATGTTCATATATCTGCCTTAAGCAATGGAAAGAAATTACACATTGAGTAAATTGCCTGTTAATATTCTGTTTCTAGTCAAAAAAAAAAAAAAAACATCCTGGAACACAATCCAGGAACTATAGGGGACTGATTCCACCTAGATTGATTTTAGATGCATGCGCTACAAGAAAAACTATGTTCTGGAGAGCTTTTAGGGAGAATTTTCTATTTACTATCTTACGCCTATGCATAAGCGGGTGTGCATATGATTAAAGTAGATAGAGACGTTGTGGATGGGACATGGTTGGTGAGCAAGGGCTCCCACAATCCAAGCCTCTCCGTCAAAACAGAGAATCTCCAACTTAACCTTCTCGTCTAGTGCCCCAGAACCGAAATTCCTTCTTCTCTTGAATCCAATAAAAGGACGTTTTAAACAATATTTGGGGCCCCCTGAGTGTCCTCATTCATGTGGTCTACGATCAGTCTTGGTGCCATATATCCAGCCTGTTCTATCACATTGCCTTAAATCAGGTTTGCCGATGACTTTGCCATCTGTGTGGGCTTTTATTTCATTCTCGAATAGGAGGCAGAGAACATGGCAATGACAGACCCAGACTATGGCCGTCAGTAAGTAACAGGGTGCTCTGCCTGCCTTTCCAGATGGAAACAGTTTCCAAAAAACGCAGAACTAGAGAAGAGGTGAGAGTGATCGGTTCTCCCTCCCCCCTTCAGGGCAAATCTGCCCACAGAGAAAGAGCTGCAGAAGGAGTTTGGTGCCTGGGAGCATCTGCCCAGAGTGGAGCTACCTTCCCTGAGCTGGGGTTAGGGGCCAGGTAAGGTGGGAGAAGGCTCAGTGTACAGACTCTTGGTGTTTTGCCAAAATTTCGAACGTTTTTCTTTTAAAATTTCAAAATTGTGTGTGTATGTGTGGGGTGGGGAGAGGCTGATGCCTGTGGGATCCGGAAAAAGGTGGATCCCTTGAGTTACAAGGGGCTGTGACTTTGCAGTGGGTTCTGGGAACTGAGCTCAGGTCCTCTGAAAGAGCAGAGCAAATTGCTAATCTTTGTGGCATCTCTCCAGCCAGAACCTGTATACTTAATTTATGAGTTTCTTTTTTTTTCTTTTTTTAAATAAGATTGAACTTATATAAAATTCTTTCCACTATCTATGAGGACAATGCTTTGAGCTTTGGTTTATTTGGGGAAATTTAATAGGTGCTCTAATATTGGCTTGTCCTCCAACATGTGAGATAATGTATACTTATTTGTGATGAACTGTTGTGGATAGCCCTGGGGCAAATTACATTTGATGTTAATTCCATTCTCCTGTGAGTGACTTCAAACAGGAATGAGTCAGCACTCAGGTGATTTCCTGTAAACCCGCTTCCCACCTTAATTTGTAAAATAAAGGAGAGCTGATGATGGGGCAGATAAAAGGGAAGGAGAAGGAGCAGAAGGGGGGAGAGAGAGAGAGAGAGAGAGAGAGAGAGAGAGAGAGAGAG
>NC_034603.1:33554102-33601317 GCF_900095145.1 Mus pahari | reverse complement strand
CTCCCCTCCCCTCCCCTCTCCTCTCCTCTCTTCTTTTCTTTTCTTTTCTTCTTAAACCGAGAGGGGCACACAAGAGTCAAACAGGGATCTGGCTTTGTGTGAGGCCTGGGGAGAAGGTTTGTGTCTGTTCTGCATTTTCTAAGTATTATTTGTACAAACAAACTGTTATTTTGTGCTAATTTGGTTTTGGAGGTTTTTTGTTGTTGTTGTTTTTGTTTTTGTTTTTTTTTTTTTCATTTTAAAAATAATTCCTCTCACCACTTCTGGGTCTTGATTTCTTGGTGCGGACTTGGTCATAGTTCCTTGAAATCATCACAATTTCGTCTGCCCTGTAGACTTAGTTCTCCTCCCTTCGTCTGTCTCTTTATTCATATTATCTTCTCTGTTTATTTCTTGATCTCTGCTTACAGAGTTTGACCAGCCTTGTCTGTGAACCGACTCTGTTTTGCGAACCATGGACGATTACTTTTTACCTTGTGCTTTGTGGACTCCTGTCTTCGGTATTTCTGTGTTTTGTTCCTTTGCCTGCTTTAGGTGGTCACCCAGGGTGCATCATTAGCTCCCAGGCCATGAGTTTGTTTGTTGTCCATGGGTGTCTTTTGAGGTGTGGTACCCATTAAGCAGAGACCCAGGAAGTTTTGAAACATTCTGGTGTAAAAAAAAAAAAGACCAGGGCTCCTGAGTTTCTGCACTTGTTTTGAAAGCATTTTCCAGGCCTGCTGTGGCTCCACCAGGCTGTAAGTATTCCTCACCCAGGTCAGGACATCACCCGAAGTCCCAACACAGTCAAGTCCCACAACAGAGCAGGATTCCTTTTCCCACATAAAGTGGAATTCAAGGTGAGATCACCTGGAAGCTTGCTATAAATGCAGGCACTGAACTCCACTGGGGCTTCCTAAACTCAGAATCTTTGTAGCGGTGTGAGGAGAATTTGGTCCGACCCCTTCGTTTTGCAAGGGGAAAATGAAGAACCTAAAGTATAAGGTAATTAATAAAGTCTATTCACGGAAGAAGATGCTTGTGGGAAAAACTTGGCAAGAAGGAGGGTAGGAGGGGGAGAGGATTGAAGGGAGGAGGGAGGAAGTGTCTGTGGAAACATTCTTCCCCGAGGAAAGTCCTCTCTCTTCTGGCGAAGACTTCTTCCCAGGCACCTGGGGTCAACCCCTGGGCATGCAGAGTGGCCAGGAGAATTCCGTTCTCAGTAGTAGAAGTTTGTCTGGATGCTCCTGGTACCAGACTTGAGTGGCTGCTGGGAAATACGCTCAGATTCCAATAAACCTCAAGTTCTCTGTCCAACAGAGAGAACAGCAGCAACAAAGCCTAGAAAGTAGGAACATTTGGTGCATGGCCCCGGAGGTGCTTGGGAGTCACAGCCCTGGGACCAGCTGTCACTTTGCTTCAAGGTTTCCTTAGACCTCCCACTTCTCAGCCGGCCCCTGGACTGAGGCTCACCCACTGCCTGGAAGACACAGACATAAATCTGCAATGGCCCTCCTGTCCTGCAGAGCTCCCTTCCAGAAACCTTGGGGATTATTTATTTCGACCCCTGGAATTCTCTGTAAGGTTTCATCCCCAGATGCAGGAGGCGCATGTTCTATTTCTGTTTGACATCCTTTGTCACACACGAGCCCTGGACGAGGTGTAAGTCATTCAGCATTATATACAGAGGGTGAAGTTATGTGGCCATAGATCAACACCAGACCCTGGAAGTCCTTGGACATCAGGAAAGTATAATTTTAGAATGAACGTAATGAAAATCTTAAAGGTGATCATTTTTTCTCTTCTGCCTCTGAGATGTGCTAAAAATAATTGGGAGATTGTTTTCCAAGTGTGGGTAGGCACAGTCTGGAGGAGGTCCCCTCTCCTGATGAGGACACTGACAAGGAAGAGCACGCCTCGGAGTTGCCTGCCTTGACCTCTCTCCACTTTCAAGACCCTCATTTACAGCTGCCTCCCAGGCACTTTTCCTAGGAATTCCATGTCTGTAGCTTCCTCTACTCCCTCTTCCCGACCTTATTAAATGTCTCCTTCTAAATTCCTTCTCTATTTCAGCTCTAGATTATCAGCTCCGCCCAGTTCCCTGTTGTGTAGGCTCTAACATGCTGCCCATCTGACTCCTCTCATTCTACGTCTTCAATCACAGGTTGCTGGTTCCTGTCCAATCTGATTCCAAAAAGGTTTTCAGGTTCTGTTTCTAAGTCAGGCTGTCATCTTCCGTCTGGATTGCATTAATCCCTGCAGATCTGCTGGAGATGCAACTCTGAACTATCTATCAGTGGCTGTCCAGAGCCTCTGATGGTAATGGTGTGTGTGTGTGTGTGTGTGTGCGTGTGCGTGTGTGTGTGCGTGTGTGTGTGTGTGTGTTTTGATGCCTGAGGAGACCAGAAGAGTCAGGCAGTGGAACCCCTGGAACGGTGTTACAGGAACCTGACATTAAGTGCTTGGATCTGAACTCTGGTCCTCCGAAAGAGCAGCAGATGCCATCTCTCCAGCCCCTTAACATTCTTTTCTATATACTCTGCAGAACTGCTACACATCAACCTGTCCCTCCTTGTCCTACATGCTGGTGCCTCCTTTGTGTAATTGCTCTTGAACTCTGGGGTCATTACTAGGGAAAATAAGAGTTGCTTGAACACAAATCTGTGGTATTTCAGCAATGGATCTGATAACCTCGATGACTGTCTAGTGATTCTCCTACTGGCTGGGTGGTGTACACATGGCAGATACTGTATGGACTGGGCTGCTACAGGTAAGACAGGTTAGACAGCGAGGAGTTGGACCATACTACTGAGAATGACATGAAACTGAAAATGCTCAGTATTTCTGAGATTTCTGGAATTTTCTATTTAATATTTTCTAACCATCGTCAAGGGTGCCAAAGCTTACCAGTTGGTGCCGGTGCCTTCTCTTCCCTCTCCCTCCTTTTCTCCTTCCCATCCTCCTCCCTACCAGACATCTTTTGCCAGCCCCTAACAGGCTGTTTCTCTTCCCTCACTGGAGGTCTCCTCAGGCTGGATTAAGAGCTCTCTCCAGAGCATCTTCCTGTGAACTGCCCGGTCTATCTTACTCCCTGTATGACGTCCCTATGCCCCTCTGTAACCACGCCAGCCTACCTGCCTTCCTTCTCTACATCTCTCATGTTCCCGATTATCCTGTCTCCCAGGTTCCCCAGTCCTTCCTTCTTATCTACATGTCAAATCCCTGAAGCTTTGACATTCTTAAGTTTCCCTTCTCAGCTTTTTGGGAGTAGAGAGAGCGTCTTCTCTGGATTCGAATGCAAACTCGAGTGATAACCAGCTCATCCTTAAAAGCCCACCAGGTAACAAAACATCTGACTCCTGACGACAAGGCTATCATTTCTAAGAATTGAAAAAAAAAATTACTCTCCCTCATTTCTTTTTCTCAGTTTTAATTACAAACGATTCTCATGCTAGTAAGAGAGATCTGGTTCAATACAATGCTTTGTTTTGTTTGAAGATTTACAATGTTATTGAAGGTTATATTTTCTATCTCCTTTCCCATATTTACTGTGGGTACTATGACAAGGTGGCCTGGACTTTTTTTATATCAACTTGACATAAGCTAGAATAAATAATCTAAAAGGAGGAACCCTCAAATGTGAAAAATACCTCTATAAGACCCAGTTGTAAGGTATTATTTTAATTAGTGATAAACGGAGGAGGGGCCAGCCCATTGTGGGTGGTGCTGTTCCTAGACTGGTGGTCCTGGGTTCTAAAGAAAGCAGAGAGCAAGCCATGAGAAGAGAGTCAGTAAGCAGCACCCCTTCATCCAACCCAGAACAGGTGTGTGTGTGTGTGTGTGTGTGTGTGTGTGTGTATACACAAACCCACAGCCATCGCTGTAGCACACACACACACACACACACACACACACACACCTGTCCCTGGGTTGGATTGGAGATTTGGGTTCAGGTTCAGGTAGGCTGCTTCTCTTCTCTTTCTGACTACGGCCTCTGCTCTTCGACCAGTTCACTAGCTAAGGTCTCTGACCCTCCACGTTGGATTGGGGGAGAAGGAGGGGAAATCAGGCGAGGCCTGGCCTGGCTGGGAGCCACACAGTGAGAAACCACCTGCTCTACCCAATCCCATCAGAAGTAGCAGACGGCAAAGGTTACTCCATTTCTCTGTGTGATGGCTTTGGGGATAGTCAACTTGGCTGGCTTTAGAGAGGACTTAAAAAACACACCCGTGTGCATGTGTGGACTGTCTAGCATGATTGACCTATGGGACAGAGACCCGAGAAGCACTCACCCAAGACAGAGGCTAGATGCTCAAGGGGACAAACAAGCAGGGGAGTGGAAAGAAGTGCTTGTATTGGCCAGTTTTATTCTGCTCTGCATGAAGTGATCTGTTGCTGCTACAGCCCATTGACATCAGAGTCCAGCTTCATCAGCTTTTTAACATGGGCTGTAGGGACTAAGTCCTGGTCACTGGTGTGTATGTGTGTGTGTGTGTGTGTGTGTGTGTGTGTGTATGTGTGTGTGTATTCAGTGTTCTAGAATAAACCGAATTGGTGGATGCCACACAATAGCTGAGAGCTTGCCCACTTGTCAGACGGTCCCTTTGCCCTCTGCTTTCTCTAGAAAAATTGTCAGACGTAGCAGCAATGAGCTTTTACTCCCCAGAGCAGCGGCTGCCCGCTGTAGCCATGGGAGCTCCTTACTCGGTTAGGTTACCTGTGTGTACCTGTTGATTTTTAAGTTTTGCATCTGACTCTGGCTGCTTTTAGAGGAAAAGGAGGACTTTTTAAAAAAAAGTCTCATGTAATTCTGACTGTTAGCTGTCCTTTAGTATCCTCAGAAGATTGGGAGCCCCTTCACTCTAGGATGTCACACTCTGCAGATGCTCAAGTCCCCTGTGTGCAATGGCTCAGCAAGCGTCTGCATATAACCCATGCAATTTTCCATAGACTTGAAATCCCTTCTAGCTGTCTCATAACCCCCAGCATTACACAACGCGGTGTATACAGTTGCTATTATCTATGGAACAAGGGCAAGGAAAGAAGCATGTATTTGGATATAGAGACCATATAGTTTTCTCTGTAGATATCTGCAGTGAAGAAACTGGAATCCAGGGCTCTATGGACTCTAGGCAGTCCTCCACAAACCTTTTAAATTTTATTTTGAGACAGTGTCTGGGGGAATGTGTGGGATCCTGCTGTATCAACACCTGGAATTGCAGGTGCATCCTACCATGCCTGGCCTTAAGATTTTTTTAACTTGTGGCTGACCAGATTCACCCGCTGGAGCTTACAGATGCAGACAGCTGGCAATCTACGAGACACGCAGAAGCAGAGTTGCTTTCATAGAAGGAAGAGGGGCTAGGTTGATGCTTCATAACTCCCTTGTAGCCAAGGGCATCGGTGCTTCACTTCATCAGAAACTTGGGGTTCTGAAGGATGCAGTTCAGAGACTCTTGCTCCAGACTCTGAGAACCCAAACCTGTCCTTGCAACCCATTGTTCAATCTGGCCCCTTAATCACTAAGTGTGGGGAACAGCACGCTAGACCCTCAGATCATCCCCTTAACAGTTTTACCCTCTTTCCTCTGTTGATTGGGCTCTGTGTACCTGGGGTCTGTGTGGTCTTGAGGCTGACAGGGACCATGTAGTAATTGCAGGCAGCCCTCCTCCCCTAGGCCCCATGCTCACTAGTTGATTCTCCAGCATTTTATGGAAATGCTGCATTTCCTTATGACCAATCCCCAGCTGACAAAGTTAAATAAATGACGGCAGTTTGAATCCAGTATGCACATAAAACCGGAAACACTTGAGGTTGGGGGCCTTGGTCCAAGTACAGAATGGTCTCTAGCCTTCCCTCTCCTAAATATTTGCCACTCTCTATCGAAGGCTGGGAGTGTGAGTGAGGAATGTGAACTTGCAACGGAAGAAAATAATCATCTCTCGCCTGGAAGATGGTTTGGAATGATGCCAACGAGTTAGGGCTCTGGCCATGGGCATTAAACTCTTTCTGTGCCAGCTCTTCCTCTGCCAGTAACTAGCTGAAGATTGTTCTTTTGTTTGGTATAAAAATATATGTTTCCTCAGATTTTGTGTATTGTATATCTAGAGCTAGCTAGCTCACGGGTCTCTTATCACCTTATTTCTTTCTAGTTTGGCTCAGGGTGTGAAATCATAGATTCCTTTGGGAAACAGCCGGCCAGGTCTTTATGAAGTTAATTAAGCACTTGCCTTTCTCCTGAACAGGTATTTTCACCTCACTGAAGGCCTGGGTTCCAATGTTCACAGCTTTTCTCCAGGGAATCCAAGTCTATACAGTGAGCTCAAGTTCATCAGCCTAACATTCCATTCACAGCCGGAATACAACTAGACAACAGAGGTCACAGATGGATCTCAAAGGCCTGGAGCTAAGGGGAAAGAAGCCCGAAGTAAAAGAATAAATGTGCGCTACTGTTTCATGTACCATTCTAAAACAAGTTGGAATGGAAACCAAATTGCTGTGACAGACCCTTTGTTGTCTGGCTGTAAGGGTGGGGTTGACTGGAAGAGGGACAAATCGAAAAGTTTTAGGATAAAGTTTCTTAATTTTAGTTTTTAACCTTTAGGTGTGTGGTCTGTTATGAATTGATTTGTGTATGGGTATTTGCTTGTTCGATTAGCAATGATTAAAAAGATTCTCATCTCCCCCTTCAAATTCTTTTGCAACTTTATCAAATACTTGTTGGTCATCCATATTTCTGATGGTTGTAATTACTTTTTAAAATCATGTTTTATTTAAATTTGTTATTAAAATTATTATTCCTTGTCTAGCTATACCTATCTGACCCATAACTAGTTTTTCTTCCTCCTCTTCCTCCTCTTCTCCGTCTCCCTCTTCCTCCTCCTTCTCCATCTCCTTATTTTGAGACAATATTTTGCTATTTATTTGAGACTGACCTTGAACTCATAATCTTAATGCCTCTTTTCTCTCTTCTCAGTTTGCCTATGTAAGACACTGGACCTGGCCAACCCAGCTTCTTCTTTTTTTTAAAAAAAAAAATTATTTTATTTTCGAGTATGTGTGTGGATATATACACAGCAGTGTAGACCTCCCCCTCCCCCAGGCCAGGATAGGACATTGGATCTATGACTCTGGAGTCACAGGCAGGAGTGAGCCACCCAGCATGGGTGCTGGGGACAGAACTCAGGTCTGGAAGAGCAGTACATACTCATAACTGCTGAGAAGTTCCTGTCCCCATCACTGCTTCTAACAGAAAGTCTTAGCCAGTGTCTTACCCTACAGGCAACAGGAAGAGGAAGACAACGTGTCTGCCTTGGGCTTTTGAAACCCCATAGTCCACCCTAGTGGCACACTTCCTCCAAAAAAGCTATACCTCCTAATCCCTCTCAAGTAGTTACACTCCTTGAGAACCAATAATTCAAACCCATACTTTCTTCGGTCATTCCCTCCCTAACAACCTGATTCAAAAAAAAAAAAAATCCAACTTGTTTCTCTTATCCTGATTGCAGATGCTTGTGGTCTCTGAATTTAAAATATTTTTGTTATTTTTATTAAGTGCATATGTGCGTGCCTGTGCATGCATGCATGTTTGTGTGTGTATGCATGCTTGTTATAGCATGCATTTGGCAGCCAGAGGACAACTTATGAGAGTTGGATCTTACCTTTAATTATGCGGGTCCCAGGGATTGAACCCCAATCTTGTCAGGTTTGGCAGGGAGTGCCTTTACCTCTTGAGCTGTCTTGCTAGACCCTGTATGGAATTAAAGGATGACATTTCTAAATTATTTTAGATAGGACTTTTCAAAGCTATAAGATGCATAATTTTGCAGACATTGTATTACAGTCTTTAATGTTTGAAGATATCACACAGTCATTGGTCATGAGTTCTCATCACAGGCTAATTTAGTCATTGGCATCAGTCCAAGTAGTCTCCAGACAAAATCAGAATCAAACTGGGGCTGCTAATTATAGATAGAGAAATTAGCTTTTGTTTGGAACAGTGGCTCTCAAACTTCTCAATGCCGTGACCCTTTAATACACACTTAATTCATGTTGTGGTGACCCCCCAATCTTAAAATTATTTTTGTTGCTACTTCATAACTATAATTTTGCTACTGTTATGAATTGTAATATCAATATTTATGGTTTTAGGCAACCCTCATGAAAAGGTTGCTTGGCAACCCCAAAGGGGTTGCAACCACAGGTTGAGAACCACTCTAATTTAGAAGGATTTCTGAACTGAAAGGAGCCCAGAAACTAGAATGGTGGTAGAGGTTAAGAACTCGGCTCCCATGGTCTTCCTCATTACCTCACAGATGGCTCTGTCTGCGGGTTCCAGCCTGCTTGAAAGCACTTTTCATTGGCATGGGAGATACTCTCCATGCTTGGCAGTCAGGATAGAACAGTCTAGACTAGTGGACAATTCCGTTACTAGGGATAACCCTTCTGAGATTCTCTGTGAGGCCTGGGGCAGATTGGTTTCGATGTCTGCATGTTCCTCTTGCCCACACTGCCCTCATATGCTGTGTCTTTCCCATGTACCTCAGCAGGATCTAAGTACACATATTCATGAAGTTTCACCCAGGCTTGGGGAAGAATGAACAGGGAACTATAGAAAAGATTTTAGAAGTTTCTTTACGTAACACCTCTCTTCCTATGCACCCCCCTTGGTCAGTGCAGGTTGTGAGAAGGTACCTTAAAACTCAAATGACCATGTCCAGCGCTTTGGGTAGGATGAGATTTGAATGAATGGTGTCCAGGTGTGGAAAGTGGGCTGCAAGTCTTAGTTATTCACTGACTGTGTGTAACCCCTAAAATCACCAAGGAGGTCAGCATGAATGAGACAAAGGACCAGAGCCAGTGTAACAATCTAAACTGTCTCAGTGTCTTTCCTGGGTCCACTATGGGCACCCTGACATCATTTATGACAGCCCTTCTTGTTCACAATGTTTCTGTCACATTAGCTCCCTCCACGGCCCCTCAATGACTTCTGATACCTCATTGTCCAAGTCTTTCCTACCTGGAAAGCCTTCCCATCAGCTCCCTCATGCCCTTCCTCTGTGCACCTTAGGTTTAATTCAGATGACACTTGCGTAGGACCGTCCGTCAGGCAGGAGTTCTTTTACAGCCCTAAGGTTCGCTTGCTTTATCTTTTTTTGTTCTGACACAGCACTTGATGTTAAACATGCTGTATTGCATATTGCATTGCATATATCTCCTTGCCCATGTCCCTCACCCAATTGCACACTCCTAACGGTGACAGCAGACATCTAGTGAATGAATAAATAAGTGACCGGGTGAGCATCCTGTGTGTGCGTGTGCAGCAAGCCTGAACAAAGTGCTCCTCACAATATGATTTGGGTTGGCATGGAAACTCCATCAGAGATTCACGCATGGATTTCTTTCCATGCACGTTTATTCCTCCTGAGGCAGTGTGAACACACCTCTCCGTGCATAATTACAGACTGAGTTAGGTGTCATCATGGAGACCCGTCACCCCAGGTTTAGAGAGATTGCGGCAAGAGGACCAAGAATTAAAGGTCAGCTTAGGCTAGGGGACCCTGCCTCAGAACGTTTAAATAAATAATAAAACAAGTAACTAAGACTGAGGAAATAGAAGCCTGCATTGGGTGAAGACTATGGCAAGAAGGTCACCGAAGCAGCAGAACAGAATCCACATGTCACGGGGAACTTTTTGCCATTTCTGAATTTGAAGGAGTCTGGAACCAATAGCAACTCCCAGCTAATCTGAGCCAGGTGGCACTCAAGGCCTATGGTCTTGACTTGTATACTCATGAGAATCCCATGTTCACAGGGATAGAACAAAATGTATATGCACATAGAACTTGAAAACCTTCCTTTGATATTTTATGATTGGGCCAAGAGATCACCAACATCAAATATTTCAGAATATATGTCTGTTGGTTGGGAGGCCGCCTGGAGGCCATGGAAGGGACACTGCAAGATGCTTGTTTGGCACCACTCACTGGAAGGCTTAGAGCATGAGAGTGTGTGAGCGTGTGGGCCACAGTGAGTCTAAGTGGAGAAGCTGGTCAGACAGCTAGACTTACTGTGTAGTGAGTTACTGATTGAGAGCCACTAGCAATGACCACCCCAGAATATATGCTTACTTTCCTGCAGGTGCAAAGGCCACTAGCCACCCTTTCTCTAAGAAATGCAGGGCAGCAGTTCTGAATGTGTGAAAGTATAACAGGCTCAGATGCCTTGCTTCATAAGTTATATAACACAACTGCATTACAGAATCCATGAAACCCCAGATATGATGTGATGCTGTAAAATGTACTTAAAGATCTGAGAGAAGAGAATGGGTTGGGAACCCCTAACCTGAAAACCCCAACCTGAAGCTTTCTGAAGGCAGGCAGGACTCCATGGCAGAAAAGTCACACTGGATCTCATTGATGGCTCACTGTTTGAACGCAGACATGTTGAAGATATGACAGAAATGCCTTCCAGGCTGAGGGTATAAAGCATATACATACAATGTATATAAGACATACATTTCATATTTAGATTTAGGTCCCACCCCAACATACCTGACTACACATACTTAATTACTCCATACTCAATAAAGAATAGAAAATATTGTGGTCGCAAGCATTTTGGGTAAGGGATGCTAGCCTCGACATAGATCAGGTAGGAGATGGAGATGGTAGAGAGCAGCGACTGCAACCTGGTGCACCCTGGGAAGAAATAGAGTAGTCTCAGGCTGACCTAACAGCTGGTTGATTTTCTGAGCCTCAATGAACCTTCCTCTTAACAGCTATCCATGCAGCTCAGACTCTGACACTGAGCAAAACCACATGGCACCAAGACGCAACACTTACCCTCCAAGTTACTCTGAATAAATAAACGAATAGAAGGATGTTATAGGCACTCTTGGGATACCGAGGGAAGAGAGAAAGGCAGTGTGGCCAGTCCAGTTTGTGGGCTGGGACCTGAGGGCTCAAGAGGTCTGTCTGTCCCTCTAGGTCATTGAAGATTTGCAAGCAGGAAATGATTTGTTCCCTCATGAAAATGTCAGCCGAGAGTTTGAAGTAAACAACACGTTTCTTAAGACCTAAGGAATGGAGGCTTTTTAATGCTTAGCCTTTGTGACACAAGAGGCTGTTTGTTCTTGCTCCATATCTGCAGTTTCTTGGCACCTTTCACGTTGGCTTACACAGACCAGCATCCAGGTGGAAGGCAGTGGCTGTTAAGTAGTGTAGGAACCAGCAACTTGTGAGTCTCCAGGGCGGGGCCTCTGTCCTCGCTTGCCTGTTGCCCAGGTGAGGCCCACGCTTTGCAAATGGTTTGCATTGCAAGATACTTTAACAGGATGGGACATAAAAGGGATACAGCTGTGTAATTCTTGTTAATAAGTGTCTAGGTTACTTACCTCGTGTTATTTAATCTCTGAGTAAAGTCGTTTGTTTGGGCAGAAGGAGAAAATTAAAATGAATGTGTAGCTCTTGTTTGAATTCTATTTTTCTTTTTTTCTTTCTCCTCCCCCACCCTTCTCCACCCATCTCCCCCTCCTCTTCCACATTCCCCCTCCTCTTCCTTTCCTTCTTTCTCGTTTTCTCTTCCTTCTCTTCCTCACCCTCTGTCCTCTCCTCTCTACCTTTTCTCCTTTCCCTCTCCACCTTCCCTCTCTTTTTGTCCCTCTTCTCTTTCTTCCTCTTCTTCCTCCTCTTTCCTCCTCCCTTCCTCCTCTTCTCCTCTTCTCCTCTTCTTCCTTTGCTTCTTCCTTTCTCCTGTCCTTCTTCTCCTTCTCTGCCTTCTCCTTCCCCTCTTCCTCCTTCTTCCCCTAAATGCCTCTGGACAGAGGATTATTTACTTTTCTGGTAATGTAAGGCCATATGAACTCCCTAGCTGCAAAGGATGTCAGAAGCCCCAAAACATACTTTTTGAGACTACTCTGAGGACTTTGCCCAGTCTATGAATGCAACTGAAAGGCAGGCTGGTCAGAACTTCCATCTGGCTGTCCTCAGACTCTTTTACAGAGGCTTACTGTTAATTTTGGTCCTCTAAAACTAATTTCTGCCTCAGATTCTGAGTAGAGTCTTAAAACTGCTGGTACAGATCAAGATTCTCACTTGCAGTAGAGGAAACTGCAGCCACAAGAAGGAAGGTGACTGGCCCTGGGTTGCAGAGCTCCTTGGTGGAGTAAGGACAGGGAGGTCTGTCCTATCTCACTATTGTGTCAGGAGCCCACAAACACTTAGGATGTGTGGAAGCAAATAACCAACTCAAAAGTCTCAGAAAGTCCCTGAAACCAAAAATGATCTTCTTTCTCCAAGTCCTTATAAGAAATAAAGACTTCCAAGGAGACCCAGGCAATCCCAACTGCCTAGATAAAACTTAATGATCTGGAGAGCTGCCTGCAAGTCATACAGAGAGCTCAAGAGTTGCAGTTCTCATGAATTGTCAGCCATGTTGGAGTGGGCTTTTGGTGACATAGCTGCCTTTTAGTCACCTGTATTCCTGTAAGTAACCTCTCTCTCATAGTCCTGTAATTAACTCTAAAAAACTTGGTTCACCAAGCTGGACTTTGGTGGTATCATTACTTTCATCAGTCATCAGTATGCTAGCTGGGGTAAGTAGATGTTTTCTCATATCTTCCCAGGAAAATTGTTATACAACAGATGCGTTATTATGTGCTGGGTATGTTAAAACAAGGCAAAATAATTGCCTTATTTTCCCAGTGATCAGATGTCTGAGTTGAAGGTGTTGACTGATCCCTGCTTCCTCAGAAGCCTCTGGGGGAGGAGCTTTCCTTGTCTTTCCAGCTTCTGCTTTCCTGAGAAATTTCTTGGCTTGGTGCCTCTGTATCTACAAAGTTATCCTCCCTCTGTGTGTGCATAGTGCCCAGCTCCCCCTGCTCTTATATGGATATCACTCATCCTGGATTAATAGCTCTCTCTGCTCCACAATGACCACATCTTAGCTAATTACAACTGTAGTTGTCTCATTTCTCTGCAGAGTCTCTTTCTGAGGTGCTTGGCTAACTCTTCTAGAGGAGAAAGCAAAGGCAGAAAAGCAATTCCCCACAACTCAGTTGGTCTACTCCGTATTTCCTCCCTGATGGGCAGACTCCATCCTCTGCTCTTGACAGGATGTGGACTATGCGCCTGCGCTTTTGGTTCAGCACACAGTGTGTCCCACACATCTGGAAGGTTTGCCCTAGCATCTCTTGCCTTGACCTTTTGTCAAGAGCTGTGGGTGTCTAGTGTGGGCCATGTTCTGGTCACCTTCAAGAGGGCTTGTGACTCAGTACTGGACAGAATCCTGCGTGAGAAAGTTCCCAGGAAGGATGCTGAGGCTGCCAGTACATCTCCTTCAGGTTCAGTATGCCAATCACAGTCCATTTGGCTAAGAATAGAGATCAGTGTAGTGCAGAGGAGACAGCTGTTGACGCTAACATTGAATACCCACATACCATCCTGTGGATGTATGTGCAGTTAAACCGAGGCCCAAAGTTCAAAGATCTTCTCTCAATTAATATATATTTTTTTTGTTTCTCTAAACTTGCTGGGAAAAATGCAAGGAAACAATATTTTAGGGTTTGAGCTGAGACTGATGCAGAAGGCTCAACTAGATTCCTGAAGATTCCCCTGAGAATCTCTCTCCCAGAAAAGGGGTGCACATACATGCTGGTGCACATAGATGCTGGTGCACATAGATGCTGGGGCACATAGATGCTGGTGCACATAGATGCTGGGGCACATAGATGCTGGTGCATGTACAATGCTGGGGCACATAGATGCTGGTCCACATAGATGCTGGTGCACATAGATGTTGCTAGCGAGAATTTGTAACTGAGCAGCCTTAGTGGACTGAAGCAAGTGATGTCACCTTCCTGAATCTCAGCCTCCTGATCTGCAGGATAAAGGAGCAAGTGGGCTTCAAGTTCCTCTTAATGCTAACATTCCATTGATTAAAAAATGACATAGGGGACTGGAGAGATCTCTCAGTAGTTAAGAACACTGCTTGATCTTCCAGGGAACCCCAGATTCCATTCCCAGCATCCACATGGCAGCTCACACACACACACAAAGCTTCCACGAATCTGGAATATTTAAAACCTTCAGTTAACTATATGAAATTCACATTTTTGTTTTTCCAGTTCATAGGCCAGTCTAAACATTATTTTTCATTGGAACATTTTGTCCGGAAATAACTTAAGCTACCCTTCATGAAGAAATAGGGCCAAAATGCCTTTCTCCCTGTACAGTAATTCTCTAAATCAAGGCCGACTCTTTAATAACTCAGTCAAACTGGTATCCACGTGTGAGGAAGCGCTTCTCATTTACACTAAACGGGACTATGATAAAAAGCTGGGGAAACTCAGCCGGTCATTCTCGATTCAAGGTCTCTATGAGTAGAACCGTTCCAATTAAGGTCTACAGTAACTTTTTTTTTTTTTTTAAACTTGAATGTATACATCTCTCACAAAATCAGCATTTTCCTTTAAGTATTATATTATTTTAAATATAAATGCATACAGGAACTAGTGATTTGGTCAGGACATACTCAGCCAGCTCAGGATTCAGGCACAGGACCGTTTAGAGGCAGATGGCAGTTGCCTGGTAGCTGTGGACCAACGTGGCTTGTCCATTAGGAATTCATTTCTCTCCTCCCCATCCAAAAGGGCAGCCACAAGTTCTGCTGGGGAAAGCTCCTGCCTGTGTTCTGTGGCTACTAGATTTCTTTTTCTTTTTTTTTCTTTTTGTTTTTCGAGACAGGGTTTCTCTGTATAGCCCTGGCTGTCCTGGAACTCACTCTGTAGACCAGGCTGGGCTCAAACTCAGAAATCTGCCTGCCTCTGCTGCCTGAGTGCTGGGATTAAAGGCGTGCACCACCACGCCTGGCTTCTTCTTCTTCTTCTTCTTCTTCTTCTTCTTCTTCTTCTTCTTCTTCTTCTTCTTCTTCTTCTTCTTCTTCTTCTTCTTCTTCTTCTTCTTCTTCTTTTTGTTAATTAAGTTACTAAGTTATTTGTTTACACCCCAATCCATCACAGCTTCAACCCCCTCCTCTCCTCCCAGTTCCCCCCACTCCCCTCCCTTCCTCACATAGGTCCTTCCTTTTCTCTTCAGAGAAGGGAAGGCCTCCCATGGATATCAACCAGCCTTGGCATATCAAGTTGCATATCTAGGTGCATCTTCTCCAACTGAGGCTAGATGGAGCAGGCCAGTTAGAGGAAAGGGATCCAAAGGCAGACAGTGGAGCCAGAGACACCCCTTGCTCACACTGTTTGTTAGAAGTCCCAACTGTACAACTGTTATATACGGGCAGAGGGCCTAGGTTCCTCTCAGACAGGCTCTCTGGTTCAGTCTCTATGAGCCCCTGTTGGCCCAGGTTGGTTCATTTTGATTTCTTATAGTAGCTATTCTAGATTTTTGTTTTCAACTTCAGGGTGAGCTCTGCTTAGAATCAACAAATCTAGCAAATTCCATCTCACTTACATTGGCCAAGCAGTCTGCTGGAGTGTTGTGTCCCTCACCTCCCCAGTTTCATGGGTTGAAATAGCCTTACTCCTAGGAGGTAAGGCTTTAGAAGATGATTGATCTTAGGCTAAGACAGAAGAGTTAGGTCATGAGGTAGCATCCCCTGTGAATTTAAGTAGTGTTCCTACGAAGAAACTGAGAGAGATTTCTGCTAAGTTCCTAAGTGAGAACACAACAGGAGAAGTTACTATCTCTGGCTTCTTATCAGACACATGATCCTCGGGCGCCCTGATCTCTCACTTTTGATCTGTTGATTAGGGACTAACCAGTCTACAGTATCTTGTGAGGGCACGAAACGGGCTGAGCCTTAGATCAAGTGCAGCTTTAGTGACTGGTGCAGATTCTCAGGCAGTAGAAGAGTCACTGCTCTTGTGGGAAAGTGCCATTTTGCCCATGGGCAGGAATGAGGAACATTCACTAAGATTAAAATCCTCCTTTCTGCACTAGGCACCATGTCCTCATCCCCTGGGAAACAATCCCGATAAGCACAAAGATGAATAACTGTGCCAACTGCAGGGAAACCCTGTGGTAACAACCGCGGGGCAGAATGGAAGCAGGGAGGGGACCCAAAGTCAACACAGACATAAACACATCTGGTTTGCGGCACAGGAATGAAATGCGTGGGTGCCACGGGCAGAGATAACGGGAACCTGCCTCTAATGCTGAAGCAGGCAAGGCTATGCTCCAGTTCTACCATCAACATTTGGGGCCCGAATAAGAGGGGATTTGCATGAAGGGCTCTTCCTTGTAGTTTCTGCAGTACCAGACATACACACCTTTTCCCTGGCTTCTGGTGCTTGAGGACCCAGTGCAGGGTCTGGCTCACTTTAGTGCATCGCAGTTTCCATCCCCGCCCCCTCCCAGTTTGTTGCAAAGGGACATAAGAAATAAAAGAAATGCCTTCTGGATGCTTCCTTTCACCACATCTGCTGGAAGAGAGGGACGTACTTTCCCCTTGAAGCTTCCCTCATGCAGGTCTGCCAAGGAATGCTCCCTCCGGGAGAAAGAATGTCCACAGCTGTGAGGAGAGTGGTACCGTAACGTTACAGCCAGGCCCTAGATGATGCTGTTGGCCCACAGGGAGGACTGGCTTTTTCAGAGAGGTCAAGGAAACCTAGGGAAAAAAATGATGAAAGAAGAGACGGCAAGAATGGACAAAGGGATGAGAAGTATGAGAAGAACGGGACAGTGTCTCCTTGTGCAGAGCTGTGTGCAAGCAGACTGCCTCCACGCAAACCTCATCTCGACGACTCCCTCTCCACGTCTCAGTTGCTCATCCAAAAAAAAAAAAAAAAAAAAAAAAACCATGTAGTTGCTTTCAGCCCTAAATTCTATGAGTCTAGGAATAACTTTTGGATATGGAAGGGAGTCTTCTACAGACAAGCTCTGCTCATTCCGTAGAGTCTGTTTTTGGAATAACCGTGTCAGAACAAAAAGAAGGAAAAATGAAAATGGAGGCACAATCTTTTGGCCTTGAGAGTAGTTTCTATGCCAAGAGAAAGTAGTAGGGTTCAGGACACCCCGGTTTCTAGGAAATTTTTAAGAAAATTATATACTGCTATTTTTTTTTTTTTTGCTGGAATGGAATAATTCAAGAAATTCACTCCCTAGCATATAAATTACATGTTGCATGGTTAATACATTAAAAGGTAAACATTAGATCTTAAATGCTTCAAAGAGGCCTTGCACTAGCAGGGTGGTGTGGGGGACTTGTTTTAGCATGTCATGTTCTTAGTCCTATTAACCCCTCATGAACAAGGAGAGACCTTCTAAACCCAGCAAGTGACTCTGTAACCCCAAAGTTAAAAAAAGAGAGAAAGTTGGGAGCATTAGGTGTGTAACTACTGTTAAAACAATGCTCCGAGTGTCTGTTTGTTTGTTTGGTTGATTTATGAGACAGGGTCTTTCTCTGTAGCCCTAGTTCTCCTGGAGCTCAACATGTAGATCATGCTAATCTTGAATGCAAAGAGATGTGCTTGCCTCTGTCTTCCAAGTGCCAGGATTAATGGCACGTGCCATTCATTACACCTTGTTTAATGCTCTGAGTTTTTAGACCATGGAAAGCAGAAGAAATGGACCAGACCTTCTATGACCCAAGAAATCAAAGTCCCAGTTCCAAGGACCTGGGGATGTTCTCCTGGTTCACAAGCATTCTCTGTGGTGGAAACACTGGAAGAGGATCCTGGGAAACCCAGGTGAGCTTTGAAGGATAGAGCAAAAAGGTCAAGAAAGGTATGTGGTGGTAGAAACAGGCTGAGAAAGGTGGTCACTGAAAGGAGCATTAAGCCATGGACCACAAAAGTCCTCTAGAACCCAGAAGAGGCAACAGAGTAGACTGCCCCTCCGCACCTGGTAGCCGTGTTGCCTGGCTGACTGGCAATTTGAAACCCCTGTGTACACACTTTAGATTCTTGACCTCCACCACCACGAAGCACTGTGTGTTTGCTGTTTGAACCCACCAATGAAGTCTGTCATAGCAACCATAACAAACAGAATCACAGAACACTTGAAAAATTGAAGGGGACGAGGTGTGGCAGGGGAACTACCAGGAACAAGTTCAGAGAATTGGATTTACGCAGGAGATGGCTATTGGTAGATCCCGGGCACAAGAAGTGCTGATTGTCTGGAGCCTAAGGTGAGGGGCCGAGGTGCAGGAGGGGAGAAGGATTGGCCGAGACCACAGCTCCCCCTTCATGGCATCTCAGCCTGCATTCTCTTCAAAGCAGAACCTGGAGTGATCATGACAGTGATGGAACCAGGAAGGAGAGAGAGCTAGCCTTGGGACATATTACTGAGGTAACAACTGCTACACATGGCTGGTACCTGACTAGCCCAGCATGTAGCAGGGACAAGTGGTCTCATCTTGTGGCCGCTACATAGCTTTCACGCGCTCTTCTACTCCATACAACCAACAATATCAAATGGTTTCCTGCATCTACCACTCACATTTGGTAACAACCATGTTAATTTAATCATCGCCGTGAATGACAGCCACTCTGAGTGCCGAGTGAAGGCCGAGAGACTCACCTGCATGGGTTACTGAGCTGGGAGTACTGAACCTCATTTGAGAAATTGCCTCCATCAGATTGGCCTGTGGGCATGTCCAAAAGGCCATTTTCTTGATTATTGATGGATATAAGAGGGTTCTGTCCATGGTGGGTGGTGCTACCCCTGGGCAGGTGGAAGCAGGCTGAAGAAGCTCTGAGGAGCAAGCCAATAAGCACATTCCTTCATCCCTGCCTCCAGGTTCCTGCTTCCAGCTTCTGCCTTGGCTTCCCTAGATAATGGATTAAAAGCCAAATAAACCTTTTCCTGTCCAAGTTGTTTTGAGGCGGTGTTTCATCATAGCTTCTGTTGTAAGCAAACTAGGGCAAGCTACGATACACAAGTTGACTGGTACGTGAGATGGGAGAATCCAGAGGAAAAGACAAATTCATACAGGAAGGAGGTAGTCCTCTGGTGGTCACTTTCCCTGGGGACGTTAGTGACTGATGCCTAGCTCTGGACATTGTATCTTTTCATTTACCTTGACTCAAACTCTGTCTTCCCTATGCCCTCTAGAAGAACCCTTTCTGGATAGCTTACAAGGCTCAGGAGAATGGAGTAATCTCAGACACATACGTAGAGATTGCTACCTGGAGCTCACTGGTGCTATGGGGGACAGTTGTCACCATTATTCAAACTCAGTCTTAGGGGGGGTGTCTTTGTTCCTTCTACCTTGTTTATCACTGTGGCCTATTTATAATTTCAAAAAAGTGCATTTAGTTGCTCTCCCCAGACTCACCCTTAGAGTCAGCAGTGGATGCTATCTAAATAGAGGGAGAGAGCTCAAATCACACATTTTATATAATATATATATATAATATATATATATTATATATATATTTGCATGTGCACATATATGTGTGTGTATGTGTGTATATACATATATGTGTGTATATGTATATGCATATGTATTTATGTGTGATATGTATGTATATAATACATATGTATGTCACTATGCATGTATGTATGAAATTTTGTACATATATGGTGCACATACACTGATGCCAAAAGTGATGTCACCTGTCTTGTTCTATCATGCTTTTTCTATTGTCTTGAGACAGGGTCCCTCGCTGAACCTGGAGATAGGCAGTAGCCAGCAAGCCTCAAGGATCCTCTATCTCCAGTCTCAATAGTGCTGGCGTTATAGGCACATATGCGGTTGTGCCCAGCTTTCCCTATGCGTGCTGAGGGTTTGACTTCAGAGCCTCACGTTCGTGCATCAAGCACTCTTCCACTGAGCTCCAGCTCCTTTCTCGTTATTTTAAACATGTATTTCCATGAGCATAGAAAAGTTCCCAGATGGAGTGGACACTCCCAGCTCCTCAGCTCAGAACTCTTTGTGTCCTTCTTGAGTTAATGGGCTAAGATCCAACATGGGGAGATGAGGGAATGCCATTATCACATGCCCTTCATAGACCTTACTGGGAGATGGGGGGTGCGATGCAGATCTCACATTGTACCCTTGGATCAAGGACTGCAGATGAGTCCTACATCAAGTCCAAGCACCAGGTAGGGAGACCTTAGGAGGTAGCTCCTCCCCTTCCTCAGGCCCTATGTGGAGCATTGCTTGGTTCCATCTCTGACCTTTCCTGGCTGTCCAGTTTGCACCTGCTGAGGGGAAGACTGGATTTTATTTTCCTCTTGCTGAGCACGGGGCAAAAATTCATACTTCCAAGGTCTCTTGCAGTAGAGTTGAGGTCACGTGACAGACTCTGGTAAAAGAGCGTGAGGCAGGGAACAGAGCAAGTGGCAAGGAGGTTTTACGCTTTCTTGCTGTGGTGACCATGGAGACTCTTTATGCTGAGGCTGCAGGTCACCTGCTGGGCCCACATCACTGCAGGATGTGGGACACAAGGTCTCCCACCATGCTTTGGAGGTGAACATAAGGAAGAAATGAGTCTCCATTGGATGAAGTCATTGGGAGCTGAATATTCATTTCCTACCATACGATAACTTGACTTACGAAGACCATACAAAGCAGAGTTGGTGTGTTTGTCTTTTAAATTTAAAGTTTGGTTTTCCTTTGATGATTTCATAAATAAATAAATAAATAAATAAATAATTCTAGCTTTTTCCATCCCCATTCCTCCCCCTCATCCCTCCATCTCCCAATGAACCCCTTCTTCCCAACAACTCCTTACCCTGCTTTCATGGCTTTTCCTTGTGTGAACCCCTGAGTCTAATCAGAGTAACTTGCATGAGGATGAGTGGAGCTTGATAGGGAACTTCTCAGTGACTCCACCACTTGAAAACATGTCCTCGCCCCCAGAAGATATGAACGGCCCGTAGACTCTCAGGATGAGGTGGGCCTCTCGGGTTCCTCCCAATTTTTAATTTTTAACCACAACTCAGTCACATCAGTATCGTCTTTTCCAGCTCTTGGAGATCCATAGCTCCTTATTTTTAGCTATATTTACCCTGCTGGACCCTAGAACACCAAATTCATCTCTCCTATCTAACCACGGTGCTGTTCATATATACTAACCTGGTCCCATCTCCCCTTTCCCTAACTCTCCCAGACTCTAATAACCACGGTTCTACTTCCAGCTTCCACGAGATCCTCCGCTTTAGATCCCACAGATGAGCTCAGTCATAGAGTGCTTCTCTTGCTGCGTCCAACTTATTTCACATAACATCCTCCAGGCCCACCCCTATTGTCACACTCAGCAGAATCTCGTGCTTTTTAATGGCTAACTGCTATTGTGTTGTGGATATAGACTATATTTCTTCATCCCTTGCTTTGCTGATGGGTGTTCAGGCTGACGCCTCCTATAGAATCCCCCCAGTACTCTTGAGGTTCTGGCTTCCCCCTACACCTTCTTTGCTTTGTTTTCAGCATGTGTCAATAAGGATGCTGTGCCAAGAGTAGTCGTCGGAGTGGAGAGATAATCTCTGAAAGGAAAAGAGGCACCCGAGAGGGGCTGGGTTTTCCTGGACCGTTCCCAGGTTGGGCAGCCTGTGGGTGTAAGTGGCATCAATAGGGAATGACACAGACTTTGATCAGATCGTGCTGGAGGAGGTGTGTCTAGGGCAGGAGGCTGCGAAGGTGACATTTCTGGTCATCGTGCTCCTTTCCTTGTGTGACGCCATGCTGTACAAACCAACACTCTCTCTCACACCCGCCCTGTGCCTTCAGAGCAGAGAAATGGGGAGTGGACAAGCATTGTTGGGTAAATGCATAGAGTGGTTTGGGCCTTCGTTTTCCTGTTTTCTTTCCTTTCCTTCCCTTCCAATCCCCCTCCCTGCCCCTCCTGTCCCCTTCCCTCCTAAGACAGGGTCACATTAATAGCTCAGGGTGGTCTCAACTTACTATGTACCCCAGGCTGACCTTGAACTCCTGACCCTCTAGTCTCAGCCTCCAGAGTGCTGCCACCACAGCTCCACTCTTCTACTTTTTCCTGCTGTCCAGCCACAGGGCCGCTTTCCCTTCTGTCCCTTCTTATTATTGCATTTAGCAGATTATCTTCCTTGTTCAACCATGTTGTCAAAGATAATGAGACTTCTATCCATTTTTAGGCTGTCATTCTCCTGAGGTAGAGACCACCTTCCTACCTGTGTAAGAGCATTCAGGCCATTCCCATATCTGGGCTGTTGCGAATAATGCTGCAACGAATCTTGACAACATCTAATTAAGAAGCAAGCAATATATAAGTTAATTACTTTCAAGCCCCAGAAACAGCTGTTGCCCAGACTGAAAGAAAATTGAAAATTCTCTTCTTATCTGAGTCCCAGAATAGCTGGCTCCTCTTCACTTGAACCTCACAGCTAATCTCTGGCCCCAGAGGTGGGCCTCTGGCTTGAGAGCTCTCGATTGGCCTTATCAGGGCACAGAGTCCTTCTCAGAGGCACTTTGCCTGCAGGAGGGACTGCAAATCTCTCTGGAAGACCTGAAGTAGATTGTGCTTTCATCGTGTTTTTTTAGTAAACAGACTCAATTTGCTCTCTGCTTCCTTGCACTAAATTCTCACCACCGTCTACTTTTCCAATGAAAAATTCTCACTTAAACAATTGAGTATTTTACTCCCTTCGGTTGGCCTATGAGAAGTTGCCATTATTTTTAGAAAGGCAGTTGCTCAGAGTGAGTGTAATTCGAATAGTGTTGTCTTTGCTGGTATGTTGGTTTAAACAGCTGGTTTTCCCTGCGTCTGAGCATGAAGCGTGCCAAGCCACAAGCAGCTCTGCTTCCACAAGGGTCCTTGTAGAGACCCTTGATCCCCCGGCTCACTAGGGGTTATTCCACATCTGGGCTGGTGAGTCTAGGTTCTATATTAAAGCAGGCAGAGCAAGCCTGTAAGTAGCATTACTCCATAGCCTCTACACCAGGTTCCTGTCCTGATTGACTTCCTGTCCTGACTTCCCACCATGATGAACTGTGATGTGGGGGTGTAAACTGAAATTAAACCTTTCATCTTCAAGTTGCTGGTGTTAGTCATGGTGTTTACTGTAGTGTTAGAAACCTTAAGACACTCATGAACCTAGTATCTATCTATCTATCTATCTATCTATCTATCTATCTATCTATCTATCTATCTATCTATCTATCACCTACCTAAGTACATACCTATTTACTTATCATCAATTTATCTGCTCTCTCTCTCTCTCTCTCTCTCTCTCTCTCTCTCTCTCTCTCTCTCTCTCTCTNACCTAGTATCTATCTATCTATCTATCTATCTATCTATCTATCTATCTATCTATCTATCTATCTATCTATCACCTACCTAAGTACATACCTATTTATTTATCATTCTCTCTTCTTCTCTCTCTCTCTCTCTCTCTCTCTCTCTCTCTCTCTCTCTCTCTCTCTCTCCCTCTCTCTCATCTATCAATCTGCCTATTTACTATTAATTTATCTTTCTACTCTCTCTACCCGTCTATCTATATACCTACAACTGTCTGTCTGTCTATCTATCTGAGGTGAGATTTATCTGGGGAACTGAATCATATGGTCATACCACTGAGTACTCTTGTCTTCCTGGCCCCAGCACCATCTGCAGGCTAGAGAATCAGAACTGCATTCCAGTCTGGATTGAACTGGCAGTAGAGTAGGTTTCAGAACAGAGTCCAAAGGATGAAAACCCGAAAGGCAGAAGAATCTAGGTGTTCTATCTTAGACAAAAAGACATTGTCCTTTCTCTTCCCTGGCTTCCCGAACCCTCAGTGGACCAGGTAGTACATCCCTGTGACCAGTCCATACATTCAAAGCTGATCACTTCCAGATACACCCTCATCCTGCCAGGCACACCGGCAGCATCATTTCACCTTTCAAGACAGTTGAAACGTGACATTAACCACACCACTAAATGTTTGCTGTGCTCAGGCCACGCCTGATCAGGGAGGCAGGTTAGCAGCAACATGGTGTATTGAGCAGAGCTTGGGCGTAGGGTCTGGACCCTTGGTTGAGAACTTGGCCTCCCCACTTTCTGTCCACGGTTATCTCTGTATCTTTAAGTGAAAAGAGGCTTCACCTGCCTCCTGAGGGAGTCAGCCCCGTATAACTGCTGAGAGGACAGAAGTCTTGGCTGCCTCCTTAGTACCAGGCACTGCTGAGTATTTTCCTAAAGGTCAGAACATGCTTCGTTTGTAGCAGGTGGCAGAGACGATGCTCCTAGCATCTTCTTGTCCTTCCAGACAGAGGAGTATAAAGCAGTGAGAGGCCTCAGGCTCTCGGCTGTTGCAAGATGGTAGGAGGAGGCTTGCTTGCGACGACAGCTGGGAGATATGGGAAAGCTCTTCCTGTATTTCCTAGGTGAGTGAACCTGTGATGTGTCCGGGTCCCGTTGCCTGGTGAACCCTCACCATTCGTGTTTCATTTCACTTGGGAACTGATTGCTTTTCTTTGATTATCGGCAGGTGACCTGTTATGTCCAAAGGCTTTAAAGGGGCTCAGGTTAGGATTTAGTGTCCCGAAAGGTCCACATGTTGTAGCACTGGCCCTGTATGTGACCTTGGGCCCATGAAATCTTGAGGGATGATTCTGAGAGATCCTTAGATTGGGGGAGGGGGATTCCCTTTAAGAGAACTGTGGGACCCTGGACTCTTCAGTTATTTTTTGGTCCCTGGCTGTGAGGTTGGTAGTTTGCATTGACACATCTTCATTCTGTATTGTGGTTTGGTTGTGACAGTCCCTCTCTCCTTGGACACTTGGTTCCCAAGGTGTTGGTGCAGTTCTGTAGTTGTCAAACCTTTGGGGCACGGGGACTTGATGGAAGAAGTAGGGTACTGAGGGGTGGCTCTTGAGGTTGTGGCTGGCCTTGCTTCCAGCTGAGCTCTCTGTTTCCTGCTCTGCTGAGATGCAAGGAGACCTAGCGATGCTATAGATTCTGTTATTCTTCTCTGCAGGATGGACTGCCCCCGTGGAACCACAAGTCAGAATAGCTCCTTTCTCCTCTCAGTTGCTTCTTGTCAAATATTTGGTTATAGCAAATATTAGGAAGAAAAATAATAATATATGCCAATGTCCTACCTTCTCCAGACCCAGCGCAATGGGCCATCTGATCATAAACTGGATCCCCGAAGTGGTGAGCTCCAAACTTCTTGAAAGTGACCCTCTCAGGTATTTTGTTGAAGAGACAAGAGAGCTGATGTCTTCCCTTCATTAGCTTTATCCTTTCTTTTCTGAATAGCAAGGCATTCATATAAATGGGGAATTTGCCCATTTTTAACCATGCGGATCTGGATTTCTAAAGATGTAGAAAACAGGCAAGTGGTGACATTGCCATTAACAGTGTTGGGTGCTGGTGACAGTGTCTGGGTGCTGGTGATCTCGTTGACCTTTCAGGCTGGTCACTGGCTGGGGTGAGGGATCCAAGGCTGCATGTGATGCTGGTTGGCTCTGCGACAGGGCTGGGACAGATAGACCACATGTAATAGAGATGCCAGTGAGCACAGGATGGCTAGTGATGAGGCTGTAATAGAGCTCACGGCGCTCTCCTTTCTTTCATGCAGCTAGGCACACACAGAAAGAACTCTGTCTTTATTTCTAGGATGGAGCACGGTGACATTTACATAACTGGGTTAATGTGTCCTAAAAGATTAGGGATGTCAGGTACAAGACAGGGTGTTCAGTTCAATCAAGCAGAGGCACACTTACACTGAAAATTTATGTGTGGTTTATCTGGAATTTGGACTGACCTGAGCATCCTGTGTTTTTATTTGCTCTAGCTGGTAGTTTTGTGGGAGCTAGAGTTCTCCCTGGAGTCACCGAGCAAACTGAGTCACAGCTATATAGACTTGTCCTGGGTCTCCACTGCCAAGCTGAATCTCGGTACTTTCTGGGAGTTCTCAGGAGGGTTACGGTGCATCCCCAGCACCGCCAGATCTTGATCTGAAGCCAGAGCAATTCAATCACCTTTTCACAGTCTAGATGCTTGCCCTGGGTAGACAAAATATCGAGCTGCTTGGCGGGATGGCTTGCTTGTCCTTTGGAAGTCCAGCAACTTGGAGCCACAGCCTTGTCTCCTGTGCCGAGACAGTAACTTGACTTCACTCTCTGGCCTGTGGTGACCCTGTGGACCCTCTCCCTTCCTTTTCCAATGACGCCCAGGCCATGCTACTAGAAATTTCGAGGGTTTGTCTGAAATCTGGACAGGCTTTGCATTGCAATCATTTTTGGCCCAAGACTCATATGTACATACAGTTGTTTTACTTCAGTCTGCTGATAAAGTTCAGACTTCTGCAGACTTTTTTTTTCCCCCTCAGATTCTGTTCTGCAGGAAGTCCAGCAAGAAAAATCAGACCTTCTCCCAAGAGCACAATGAACTGAAATAAATTCTGTGCATGTTGTAACATTATGACCCTATTATGAAGATGGATGGGGGTATGAGGGAGACTGATTTCGAGCAGGAGGAGGAGCCCCCAGAAGCCCTGTGCTTAACTGAGATGTACTTGAATTCATTGACCCATTCGCTCATTCATTCATTCATTCATTCATTCATTCATTTATTCAAATAACCTTGCTTGTTCTTTGTGGCCTTAGAGAGAGAAGAGCCACCTTAGATGCAATGGTGAAAACTGCTCGGTCTGTCCCAGGCTGGCTCTGGCTTCTGTCACCTGTTAGTTGTATAATCTTGGCTAGTTTCTTCATGTCTCTGTACCTTGGTTTGTTTGTTCATCTGTTAAGAAGGGTTTATAACAGTTCCTACTTCATAGGGGTGTTGGGAGCATTAAATGAGATTTCATGTAACTGCTTAGGAACGATGTCTGACATTTAGTGGGTACTTAGAAATGTTAGCTTTTCAGATGAACACAGGCCTGTGGGGAAGCTTTGATCTCAGAGAAGGTGAGATCACACCCTAAAGGTAAATTCAGACTCAGAATTTGGCAGAGCTTGTTCTGAGGTCCAGCCGAAGAGCTTTATCTGTGTCTCTTTAGGCTAATTGTCTCATTTTTCTTGATTCGCAGTTGGTCTAGAAATGGCCCTGATCCCTGGGATAATGACACTAAAAATAAAAACTTTTTGGCTAGGACTTTTGAAAAAAAAAATTGCTTTCCTGATAAAGAACAGGAAGGAAAAAGAGAAGGAAGAGAAATTAAAGAAAGCAACAAAGAAAAGGTGGGGAGAAAGAGAAGAGAGAAGAGAGAGGAGAGAGGAGAGAGAGGAGAGAGAGAGAGAGGAGAGAGGAGAGAGGAGAGAGAGAGAGAGAGAGAGAGAGAGAGAGAGAGAGAGAGAGAGAGAGAGAGAGAGAGAGAGAGAGAGAGAGAGAGAGGGAGAGAGATCCTTTAGACTATACTGGAGCTATTTTGTGACCCTGGTGTCATATAGTAAGAACAAATGATGAAAGAAAAAGCAAGACACTTACGTGGGTAAGGACACGCTCAAAGGCTCTCATCCAATGACATCTACTTTCTCAAGACACTACTGTTACATTTTCTATCACCAGTGCTAAAATAGACTTTTAAAAGTGATTTAGCTTAGTAAATAAGAAAGATATTTTGTGAGTGTGTGTGTGTGTGGGGGGGGCACAATATACTCCAGATCAACTAAATGAACTAGTAAATTATGTGAAGTGCGTCATACTCAGGGAAAAGAAGTGATTCGAAGACCAAGAAGTATCCTGCCAGTTTGGAGAGACCCAGGTGCATCTCTTTAAACCATATTTCTTGTCTTCAAGGTCTGACCATTTACTCCTGTCTGGTTCTCAACCAGACCACTCTGCACAGGGTAGAGGAGTCCCCACGCCAGTCCAGAGCTGAGTCCGCTCTCCCTGGCCCCCTCACAGAACCAGTTCTCTCTCCTCTCTGGCATGAAGCTCTTCCTGTCCTGTGGCTGAATCTCAACCCTGCTTAACCCTCTCTTTGCTGCTGCAGGGGTGAGACGACAGCTGCTCACGGCTGGTGCTTGTCTGGGCTGAAGAGGAATCTAAGCATCTTTGAGGTGGGAAGGCACAGAGGGTGTGTGCAGTGGAGGAGGGACGAGGGTGTAGCTGGGAATGACCTGGAGGGACAATACAGCAGGGTCTTTTTCACAGGCATTTCAGCCATGGTATGACCAGCAGCTGGGATTAGAATTAACTGAGAATGCACTGGATGTGGGAAGTCCTTGCACTGCTGGGACAGGCTAGTTTGAAATATTGACTGAAGAATCAAGAAACTTAGTCAAAGCATTTCCAGAAATGAAAAAAGGGAGATCTTCCAAGAAGTTTCATAGGCATAATTAAAAACCAAACAGACAATGTAAGATGATGATGGTGCTTACTACCACTACTTTATAATAATAATAATAATAATAATAATAATAATAATAATAATAATTATTATTATTATTATTATTATTATTATTATTATTTTCCAGGGCAAGATCTTGCTATCCTGAATCAGTTCTGGCTGATACTGAATTCACTATTCTCAGTCCTCCCTGTGTTGGGATTATAGGTGTATGCCAACATCTATTGTAAGATTGATCTATCTATCTATCTATCTATCTACCTACCTACCTATCTACCTATCTATCTATTTATATTTTTAATTAAAGAGCTGACTATGTGTCATGCAATAGCTCAGAAGCTTCGCCTATATCGACACATTCAATGATGCTGGTGGAAATCAGGCTGTGTCCGGCTCTGAGTTCAGGCAGTCTGTGTCGTTCAGAAGGTGCTCCCCGGGCTGTGCTTGCCCTGAATGGCTCTAGCCTACAGAACAGTTGTTCACTCCACTTTGAGAGCAAAGGCTGAGGAAGAGGACTCCATTGTTTGTTTATGCAAACGAGCAGCCAGCCCCAGCCCAGCACAGATCCTGGCACTGAGCCACAACAGCTTTCTCAGTCACACAGGTAGAGTTCTAATGTACTAGTTCCTATGAAGGTCAATTAAACCAGCGGGCCATGGGAACCTTGCCTAGCAAAACCACATCACAACCTCCCAGGCCTGTACAACTTTCAAAGACACCAGACCAACAGTTGATGTAACCTCTTGGTCTGTACCATATAAAAATAGGACACCTCACGTTAACACCCTCAGGCTTGTTTTCAGAGCATCCTGTGCACCCATCATGGGATTGGCAGGGGCTCTACAGGTGATGAAATTTGGACTTTACACCCGGGATTTCTGCACAGCATGCTGCCCTCTCTGAGGTAACCCACTTTCTGGACCCAGCTCTTTTTCTTGAACCATCTTTGCAAGCATCAAAGATCAGCCACTGACGTCTATTGCTGTCTTATCTGAGTACTTGTAGTGATGCTGGCTCCTGCCTCCCCCAGGCCTCTTCGAGTCCAGTGGTTTCTTCAATCTGCTCTTTCCCATGCTGTAGCCTGTATATGATGAGACATGCAATATTTAACATGTGTTATATTAGTATCTAGGTTTGAAATGAGGAACCTGTGTTTGCCAATGGCCGTACTGCCAAGAAAGAACATCAGACGGTGAATTAAAAGTTATGGTATAGACTTAGCTTGTAAATTCACTGTATTTTTTTTTTTTTTTTTGCTTTTCGAGACAGTGTTTCTCTGTGTAGCTCTGGCTGTCCTGGAACTCACTTTGTAGACCAGGCTGACCTCGAACTCAGAAATCCGCCTGCCTCTGCCTCCTGAGTGCTGGGATTAAAGGTGTGCACCACCACGCCCAGCTAATTCACTGTAATTTAATAACCTTGACATGGTGGAAAGGCACAAATGTGCCATTTATATTTCTGACATAGTATGCTCATAGCAAGTATGAGCTCAACTCCATTTTGCAGATGAGAAAGGAGAGGTTTGGGAGATGGTTCAGTAACTTCAGCTATTAAATGGTAAAGGCAGCATTTGGATCCAGGGTACATAGTCTGGGAAGACTAGTGTATACTACCCATCTGCCTTTTGTGGGATGGAACCTAGTTCCTTCCATATGCTAGGCAAGTGCTTTCCCACTATATTTCAATCCAGTCCCCAGTTTTTAAATGGAACACCAAAAAGTATAGTCAGTTCCCAGGGCTTCCGAGAGCCATGACGATTAGAGACTGGAATAGGGAGTAAATGGAGCCATAATGGGGAAGCTGCCTGCCGTCTCCCCCTTTCTATCTCTAGCCCAGTGCTGAACTTGGATCCAGCCTTTAAACACAACCTGAATCCTATTGCTGAGACAGATGCTGTCTAGTTAACTGTTAGGCAGTGAGTGACCTGGGGATCTTTCAGGGCATTAAGAGGGACTTCCTCCCTGAGAAACTGTCAAGGTTCATACGGAGAAACTTCCTGTGGCTGAAACAAATACGACATCGTGGGGGAAAGGTGCTCATTAGAGCAGTTCCTAACACAATGGAAATGCACACTAAAATAGGATTGTGCATAAAGGTCTCAGAACTGAATGGAAATCACCTTTAAGAACCCAGGTGATCCTTGTAGTTGTATTGGGGTGTTCTGTGAGGTTCATGGGGTGGACTCTATGCTGTAGCAGATTGCCTAGAGGCAAGGCACAGTGTGACAGCCTCTTGGCATGACAATGCTCTCTCTTAGGTCTCTGAGTGCAAGCTGTGGGAACATGGGTTGTAACAGCCTGCAAGCTCAGCCTAGGATAACTGCTACACAGAGTCACACTATAAGGGACTCTGCAGCCACACCCTACCCCACCTGAGTTCTTTTGTCACCGACAATAGTCAAGAGAGACTGTTATTACCTTTATAAACTACCCCAGTCCAAGGTATTGCATTACAGTGTTAGGAAAATGAATTGTGAGTTCTAGTACTCTCTAGAATGGCTTAAACAATCCTCCTTTTTTCTTCTTTCTCCCCTGAAGCTTACAGATAATTAACTAATAAAACTAACTGAAAGTCATCCATCCAAGATCTGTAAAAAGTCTAGCTGAAGTCTATTGAAAGTCTTTTGCTGACAAATTTCCAAAAAAATTTCCAAAACGTTTTGAGATGGCTTGCCTATTAAGGTCTTCTACATCTCCCAATGTCAGAATGTTTAGTATTTAAAACAAAAAAACAATAAAACCATTGATTTCATTGTGACTTCAGAACTGACCAGTGTTGTACCCGGATTGTCTATTCTTGTATTCTTGATGGTGCTTTCCCCTCTTTTTGTTCTTAAACTCGGCTGAGTGTTTCTTGTTGTTTTCTTTTTGTGAGTAGGCCTGCTATTTCTGTGGCTCACTTCACGGAGGAAGTTCGTCAGTTACTCCTGGTTTGTGAAGTATGTCTAAGAGCTCAGAAGAAATCTGGAAGGATCAGCTCTGGGCAGACCTGCTTGTCATCAGAATAGGCCTTAATGAAAGCAGAAGTTTACACTCCAGGCTGTATTTCCAGTCCCATCTCTTCCAGGCTCAAGCTGAAAAAAAAAAAAAAAAAAAAAAACATTCTCGTCTGAGAGTCCAGAGGCAGCAGGGAACTCTGGGAGAGACAGCATAGTGCTTTCTGCCCACATCTATCTAACAGATTTGGTCTCCGCTGACTGTCAGTCTAGGGGCTACATCTATTTTGCACTGTTTTGTTAATGTGAGTAGCTGTATTTGGATCTTGTAGCTAGAAAATTATCTAGGTTGTCGAGAATGTGTGGTACCTCGTGGTCAAAGCTTTTCCCATCTCCACATGTGAGGAATGTAAAAGCTGAAGTCAGGTACTCTGAATGCAGTTTCCGAGGCCACAGGGAAATCCACTCCAATGTCTTCACTCCTGGTATTGCTCTCCTTTCAGCTGCTGTACTACCCTCATGTTTGACCTAATAGATCCAGAGGCCACATAGATGGCCAGAGAAAGGGTATCCTACAATCAGCCCTCCATAGCAGAGAGCCCATGCCTTTTCCTGTTTGATTGTGGCCACAGAAGCAGCCAGGTCAAATGTTTCATAAAGGAACTGACGGCTCAAATCTCCATCAGCCACACTTTCCGAATCCCCACAGACAGCAGAGGACCTTGGACGGGCTTGCTTTATCTCCTCCATCTACTTCTGAAGTAATCCTGAACTTTCAGAGTGTAACCAAGGGCTGGGATCCCTGCCAGTCCATATACACACTGTCCATCTGTAAGGGATAGACCAGGATTCGGGCTAAATGGAGATTCCCTCTTTTGGCTGCTGTGCGTTGTCTTGGGCTGTGTATCTTGAAGAGGGATCCACATTCTTGGCAGGTCAGCTGTGAAACGTGTTTGACGTTGGTGGAAAAGGGCAGTTCTTGGATGCAGGACGTCTGCTGCTGTGTTTGCCCAAACTCCTGAGGAACCCAGTGGCAGAAGCCAAGTTTCTGAGAGTCTGTTTGGCTCTGCCTTTGACACTAACAGAGCAGGAGAGGGTGACTACAGGCTCTCAAAGGTCATCTCTAAATATTGTGTAGACCACTTACAACCTGACTATATGTAAAGGGTGTGTTTGCTGTGCACTATTGTTCTCTGTTATAGGGAGAGGTAGCACAGGGAATGAAAGGCAAGCTATGCTTACCCTAAGTTGCATTATAGAATGACATTAATTTAATGGCGGGATGGCTGTTTACTTTCTTCTTGACTCTAGGGCTCCAGCTTATTGATTTTCCCCACACATTTTTCGTGGGGGATCAAATAAGATATTAGGCTCACATTCTGAGCTCCTGGCATTGAGTTAAAGCTATACCTAGATATTCCCTCTGCCTTGGTTGCTTTTATAATTAAAAAAAAAAGATTTATTATGCATATATAAATAAGTCTGTGTGTGAATACATGGAAGCTAAAGACTTCAGATTTCCAGAGAGCTGGCATTATAGCGGGTAGTGAGCCACTGGAAAGGGGTGCTGTGAACTCTGAACCTCCAGAAGAGCCATCTCTCCAGGCCCGTAATGTGATTTCTGATGGTCCTTCTGAAGTAGTCTTTAAGGTCTGTTCATAAGGTAAATAGCTCTCTTGGAGTAGAAGTTCCCAGAAAGCGCAAACGTAAACTCAGAGCCACCAAGGGAAGGCAAAAAGAGCAGTCCTTTGACATTGTCTATGCTGTGTAAGGTGGGTTCGTAGTCATTCCTGGGGACCTTCTTACATCATGTCACCATGTCTTCCTCCAAGCCCTGGATAGACAGGTTGACTGATAGGAATGACTACTGTGTTGAGAAACACCAAAGACAGGCAGAGGCTGAAGCATAGTAAGGAAAGCCACCTTGCCAGGTGTGAACAAACATGTCTGTGATTCCAGGGCCTGGAGAGGCTAAAGGAGGGGGACGTGAGGAAGAGGCAAGCCCGAGAAACACTGAACATCTAACACACCTCCCCAAACCCAAACCAACCAAACAAAACCAACATCAGGGTGGTCAGCCCTTAGCAACCACACATATGAACAGCACACACACACACACACATACACACACACACACACACACACACACACACACACACACACACACANAGAGAGAGAGAGAGAGAGAGAGAGAGAGAGAGAGAGAGAGAGAGAGAGAGAGGAGAAAGAAAAGTAAAAAACCCTTTAAAGTTAGTATTCTCTTACATTTAGCCATATTTTCACACTTTCTATAATTATTCATTTAAATCAAATAACTGATGATTGATATATTCATGAATGCTTTAAAATATAATGATTTGAGATGTGTGTTTCATCTTGTAGAACAGTTTTCCTATCACTGACTTCTTGACCTAATGTATCAGAAAGCTTGGGTTTTCTCCCCACATCTTGGAAGAAAACCACTTCGTAGTACAAGCTCTGTAATTTTTTTTTTTTTTTCTCATTTACAAAATGAGACCGTGTCCCTGTCATGCTGAGAGGATCCGGGTGAGTAGTAATGGTACTCAGGATGTACCTGGCACATTGCAGATACTCAGTTTTCCTTAGGTCTTCAGACATGGATGGTTACAGAGGAGATGAGGGGTGTCAGCCCCAGTCTGTATGGCCTGTACCGTTACTGCCTCCATCGTCTCTAGTGTTCTCCTTCAGTAACTGTAGCATCAGAATGGGTTGGCTTTAGGAAAGACCTTATTAAAATCTTTATTAAATGAAGTTATTAATAAAGATGCGGGCTCATAAATTTTACACTTCTAACCTCATCAGATACTCGGAAAAACAATATATCGTTCTATTTTATTCTGTGGTTTCCTGGCATGCCAGTTCCTAGGGTGAGTGGCGAGGGACTTGTTATCATTTGGCAAACTACTTTACATTTCCACACTCAGATACAGCCTTGAACAGAATCATCCACCTGGGCGAAACTTGCAGAAGAGCCAATAGACAGCATCATCAAAGCTGTCAATCATGAATTAGCATCAGTTGAGAATAGTTTGGGTACTTTGTTCCCTCTAATATATCCTCCATCTTTTCTCTCTCCCTGCTTTTCTATTCTTTTATGAGTCTAAGATAGATGTAAATTTCTGGCCACGCACTGCCGTTAACATTACATTTAGGGAATTTTGTTTTGCCCAGAATGAGCTAATGAGAAGCAGAGTGACTTCACCATGGAGCGACCGAGGAGAGCAATGCTGTGGGTACCCGGGGGAGGCTGAAGCACGGAGCGAGGACCCAGCGAGCTAATGGTCCCTGAATTGAGCAGACAAATAGATGGGAACTTGATTCCATCTGGTGTTAGCCATGGGGCATACCAGCAGGAAAGGAGAGAGCGCACAGAGAGAGATCTAGAGAGCCTCAGGGACAGATTCCTTTGTATCTGAGATGAAGGCTGACGAGTTGGCATACGTCCCCCCCCAAAATGTCCCCAACACCGGAGGGCTACCCAAAAAGACGAGAGTCAATCAATTCCTTCCTTTTGAATTTGAGGGGAGTGTTAGGGAAAAAACAGAAACAAACTAACAGGGCAAGGAAGTAGGTTGTGGAGGGCTAGTCTCGGGCACAGTAGGCATTCTGAGTGTTCTTATCCAAAATGCGCACAATCTTAGTGTGATCTTCAATATCTGTTAATGTTGTCTACAGACTCAGAAGGAACCTACAGATTCCATTTGTGACCCTCTTGTATATCCCTATCTGCCAGTTCCTAGTGGTCCATCAGTCCACTGTTGTCACCACTACTACCTCTACCGCATCTTGGAAGAGGTATCCATCACTATCACCTTTGACACAACCCTGTCCATCTCTACCTCTACACCACCATCTCCATGACCATTACCTTCATACCATCATCCCCATGACCATTACCTTCAAACCATCACCTCTATGAGAACTACCCCAGCACTACCATCTCCATGACCCCAACCTCTACACCACCTCTATCACAATGGCTTTCACACCTCCACCACATCTACCATCCCTGTCTCTACCTCTAACTCCATTACCACCTCCACCACCATCTCTATTTCCTTCTCACCGCCATTTCCATCCCCACCACAACTTTCTACCACCACCCCCAGCACCTTCACTTACTCTCTATAGCTGCTTCCACTTCTCTGGCCCTCACTGCCAAGCCGGTCTTAGCTCTGTGTCACCTGTCATATGATGGGTGTCAAAACACTGCCTGTCCTGGAGGTGCTGACTAGCTTTTTGAGGTCCTGTGTGGTCTCCTCATGGCTCAGTTCCCTGGCTCTTTGTGAGTACCGATTCTCCATTAGTTCTGTTAGGAAGGTTTGGCTGCCAGTAGTCAGCCCTCTTTATTGGGACCTGGAAAAATGGCCCAAGCCCAGCTACATTCCACAGTGTCTGCTTGACCCTGAGGGAAATTCTTGTATCCTGGTCATGCCACACGGTGGGTTGTGGCTACTCCATAAGCCCATCTGGGCTTCTGTCTCCTTCTGATTCTTCTTCCTTTTGTCAACAGGTCTGTGGGGACAACGGCCTGCCACTAAAGAACAGGCTACTGGGCCCTCACTGCATACTCCCCATTATTATAGCAGGGTTATCATGGGTACCGGAATAAGTCACTTTTTGTTGTTGTGATAAAATACTATGACCCAAGATAATGTGGATAGGAAAGGGTTTATTTTAGCTCATAGGTTAGAGTCTATCATGAAGAGAAGTTCATGACAAGAGTTCAAGACAGGATCTTGAAGCAAAAACCACAGAAGAGAGCTGCTTAGTGGCTTGCTTGCCCTCAGCTGTGGGCATCAAGCTGTCCCTCCTCTGGTGTCTGGCTCAGGGGGATTAGAATGACAAACTAGTGGCCAGAAGTAGGACAGCCAGAGGGAAGAGGTGGTTAGGGATATGAGGCTTAGCTTGGTTGTATAAATTTGAAAGAAGTAGCCAAGGCAAGTCCTTTGCTGTATCTATGAGTTACCTAACCCTGGAAGGGGCAATCTAAGGTCAGCATATCCCATATCCCAAAGCATCTGAAGCCAGGCAATTGAAAGCATAGCTAGGAAAGCCACTTCTCACATCTCATAGTCAGTGCCAAAGGAGTTTTCTGGTTGATTCTGTTTAGAATAAAGACCTTTTCTTGCCTCTTTTTCACAACTTTATATGTTGGCTGTCAGTTCTGCATAGATCTCAGCCAAGAGGCTGATGAAGAAATGATCTGGCTGTCAACTCTGAAACAACAGGAAATAACCCATTTAACAGTCTGCTAGTGGTTAGAAATCAAAGTAATAGATGCTGAAATGAACAACACTATGTGTGTGTGTGTGTGTGTGTGTGTGTGTGTGTGAGTGAGTGTGTGTTCTGAAACAACAGGAAATATTCCATTCAACAGCCTGCTAGCGATTAGAAAGCAAAGTAACAAATACTAAAATGAACTGCACTGTGTGTGTATGTGTGTTTGTGTGTGCGTGTGTGTGTGTGTGCATACCCGTGTGTATGCTTGTGAAGGTCCATTTCAGTTGTCTTCCTATATCATTCTTTATTTTTTTTTTCTTTCTTCAGACACAGTCTCTCTGTAGAGCCCCAGCTGTTCTGGAACTCTATCTGTGGACCAGGCTGGCCTTGAACGCCCAAAGATCTGCCTGCCTCTGCTACCCAAATGCTGGGACTAAAGGTGTGCACTGCTACTGCCCAGCCCTCTATCACTCTTTTTCAAGAGTCTTTTTACTGAGCTTGTTGACTGAGCTACACTGGCTGGTCAGCAAGTTGCAGGGGTCCTCCTGTCTCTACCTCTCCAGTGCCTTGGATAATTTGCGTGCACCTTCACTTCACTCCTGAGGTGTTTTTTTGTTTTTTTTTTTTTAACAGATTCTGAGTCTCAAGTGAGATTGCATATGCAGCAGTAAACACTTAACCCCCACCGCCCCAGTCCTGGAAGTGTACTTTTGACTGGAGCTTCTGTGCCATTTCTTTGATGTAAGCAATGGAATCTAGCTGGATGATTTGAGCAAAACCCGAATCTGTGGAGAGGAGTCAGAGAGGATGGCTCCTGCTGCCATCCATCTGTCTCAGCGTCCTTATTTTCTTTCATTTCCCTTTGAAGACAGGGTCTCATTATATAACCCAGGTTGGTTTTGAACTTGTGATATTGTTGCCCCCAGGCTCCAGAGTACTTATGGGGTCACAAGTCTGCACCATCACATCTGGCTTTCCCTAGGAACTTGAGAGTCAGAGTCTAAGGAAGTTTAAGTTAGAGTCAGATGGAGGATTGAGGAAGGGGATTTTGACTGGCATGCTCATCAAGGGTATTCAAAAGAGGGGCCAGAGTGATGGCTTAGTTCATAAAGAAACGTGTTGCCAATTCTGATGATCTAAGTTCGACCCTCTCACCCACATGGTGGAAAGAGAGAAGCAACTCCCCCAAGTCACCCTCTAATCTCCAACCATGTGCCGTGGAATATGCTCTCCCCACAAAATCAATCAGTCAATCAACCAATGTAATAAAATAAAAAGTAAAGAGTTTTTTTTAAAGACTAGTCATGGTTTCCTAGAGTACAAGAAGATCTGGTACCAAAGGGAGAAACACAAAATGTGTGCAGGTCAAAAATCACATATGTTCACTGCAGGAGATGGATGACCAAGAACATTCATTTATTGTTTTGGTCATGGTGGCTACATGTTCTTGTCATCTCACCCATAAAAACCACAGAGCAATGATGCCCACCTTATCACGTTGTGGGGACCACTAACGCAAAAGGTCTGGGAGAATGGCATCTCACTACAATTTGTGCATATTAGTGCAAAGGGCAGTGTTCTTTCTGTTTCTGACCCCTTGCTGTCTCTCAGATGTGGTTGCTGCATCCTTTTGAACATATGTGCTGACTCGTTAGAAAAACATGGAAACTTTAAGGATCCCATAAAAATGCAGAGTACTCTAGCTTAAAACATGTCAGCTTCCACAGCCCTAAATGGAGTGGATCGGACACAGTCGTCAGTATTTGTATCATTAACTATAAAGTACTGCAAAAAAAAGCCCTTTATTTACCTATAGCCTCTATTTATCTTGAAACAGACTGTCACCGAGTCAAGAGGACTTCATGCTTCTCAGCATACTAAATGCCAAACAGATCTTATCTGACCCATTGTTGCCCCTGTGCACAGCCCTGAGCCGCTTCAGAATCTGTGTTGACAATATCGAGACGTGTTCAGCTGATGTGCCAAAACCTTTCGAAAATCCCAGGCCTGGACTGTGCTAACAGCACCTTTTCAAGTCCCTGGAATTCAGGCACATCCTGAGAGGAAAGAGGCAGGCCTCCATGGTGTCTCCCTCCTCTTGCCAGAAAGATGGATAGATGGGGGGATCTGAGCCTTCGGCATTGTTAGGTATGGCCTTCACTAAGGGATGGAAAATCGTTGCTTATTCTTGAGCTTGGTCCCCTAGTGAGATGTGAGCCTTTCAGTGGGGTCTTTGCTTGAGAGTCTAGGGACCTTGCAGTGAGCAAACAGATTGTGAGTATCAGGGTTGAAGACATTCTTTGTTGCCTTTTAAAGACTCCCAAGGATAGTATGGCTCTTTATATTTATTTCATAGCCCATTTTCTCCACGGGTGAGTAGATAAAGAGTGCCATGCATCTCTAATGGATGGTGGACATAAAATGCACATTAGGAACATGAAGTCTTTAGCAAGTCAGGAAGCAGACTGAGCCCAACAGCAGACCTGTGGAGGAGAAGTGGCTTCCATTCTAATTGCTGTTTTAGTCACAGGAGCTGTTTAACAAGACCCCTCCTCCAGTCCCTGTGATTTTTCTGAAGCTGCGCACAATATTATCCACTATTCAAATAACTTTTTCCTGCCTACATATAAACATGTGGTACAACTTAGTATATAGATTGCACATAGTAAGAGACTAAAAATAGTAACAATTATAAAATAGAACAATGATATAACAGCTTACTTAAGTTACTTTAAATTTTATTTTAGATCTCTTTCTTTCTAGAATTCACTATTGTTAGATGGCAGTTGACTGCATAACCGAATCTGCTAAATGTGGATCATGGGTTAGGAGTGTTGTTCATGTTGCCAGGTGACACAATTTTATTAGTTCTTCAGGTTTTGTGTGTTGAGAAACTACAGAGGCTTTGGTTAGGAGATTCTTTGACCTCAATTGACATCTGTTGGGTCATTACATAGTATCCAGTTGATGTTTTTCTGCTCAAGATGGCTTCAGAGCCATGGCCCATTGCAGAGACAGGTGGCAGTCTTGGCTCTCTGGGATTCTCCATGTGGGCTCTCCAGCGGGAAGACAAGTTTCAACATGGCTGCTTGGTGTTTCTAGAGTCCAAGACAAGACCTATGAGATGGTGTAAAAGTGTAAAAGGAGTTCTCCTCTTGGCAAAAGCAGTCCTACCCATTCTGGTACAGGGGTAGAGGAAGGAGACCTACCTTAGTTGGAATGTGTAGCCACTTGCAGTCTGCCAGAGGTGTCTCCTTCACCAGCAGGCAACTTGGGGGTAGCTCCTGCTCCGTGATGCTTGGGAAAGCACTGGTCTTGGGATCAGCGGGGCCTGGCTATGCAATGGAGGGAGTGTCCTAACCCAGCAGCTTGCTTATGGGACCTAAGGTCGATTGAATGCCATCACTCACATGCTCCTTGAAGGAGCAGGAGGCAGCAAACGGCTGAAGCAGTATCTGTTGGTTGGAATTGGGAAGATCATGTGACTGATACAAGAATTCTGTGGGTGGCCAGGCTGGCCTGCAAAAGCTCTCCACTTTGCTTGCATTGATTCTTTCCCTTTCAATTTCCATATCAGCGTACATTCATATAAAGTTATAGGTTTCAAAAAGAAAGTTTCACTCAAGTATACCATGCTTGCATAGATATTGATGTTCAAAGGGAGATGTGAGCAGTAGAATCGGAGATATTAACTATTATTCCATCAATACACATAACCCAAGGGTAGGCTAAGTTTGTGGAGAATTGATTATGTGTGCCAAGATTTCAGCCTCCAGCCTGGTCTTTTCAGAGCCTAGCCCTCAAAGTCAGTGCCCCTCTGCAGCTTGCAGGCTCCACATGCTAGTCCCACCTCCATGTGAAGTCGCCTGGAATTCAATGATATCTTATGGACACCAGGTCCCTCTGCCGAGGCCTCACCAGAGCCCAATCTGCACCTTTCTGCCTGTCTCACAGCTCTGTTAACCTGCAATATTGATCCTCTTGTGTTTGCAGAGAGGGAACCAAGGCTGGAAGATGGTAAATGATATTCTAAACTCACTCTGCTTTGGCAAATCAGGGCATAGGATAGTCTGATAGCCACGCGTCCTTTTAAAAGGTTCTGAAGGGGACCAGAGCAGAGAATCCTTTAGGATGAGTAGGCCGACATTTCCTCATTTGTCAAGGAGCTGCCAGTTCTGCTCACAAACCATACATGTTACACTGCTTCCTTCTCCCTTTTTGTTCAAGATAGCCCTGGCTGTCCTGGAACTCACTCTGTAGACCAGGCTGGCCTCCAACTCATAGAGATCTGCCTGCCTCTGCCTCCCAAGTGCTGGAGTTAAAGGTGTGTGCCACCGCCCCGCTGTTTCCTTCTTCCTTATTCTTTCTCCTTCTACCTCGCCCCTCCTCTCCCTTCTTCCTTCTCTCCCTATGCTTCCATTGCCTCACCCTCTTCCCTCCTCCTCCATCCCTACTTCTCTCTCCACTCCTCCTATCCCCTCTCCTTCTCATCGTTTCCCGTCTTGCCCTTTCCTTCTCTCTTCTTCTTCCTCTTCTTTCCCACTTGATTCTTTTTATACAAACCATGGTCTTGGGCATGATAAGCAAGTGCTCTGCTACTGTGAGCCACACCCAGGCCTTTCTCTTTTCTTAACCAAGAATTCAGGAGTAGGAGGGGATTCCTGCAAGAAGAAGGGCAGGACAACATCCAGCAGACAGCACGGTTCCTATCCGGACACAGAACTGTAGTGAGGTAAAGTCAGGGATCACATGAGAATGCCAGGGTCCTGAGAACTCCTTGTGTTCTTGTTCTGCTTGGGTCCCCACTGCAAACTCTCAGGAAAGAGAGCCACTGCCTTTTGATGTCCCTTCTGACTCTACTCAGAAGAGTGGAAGAGGACGATGGAAAGGAAGAGTATTCGTCAACTGTCGGGTATCTCTGTTCCCCAGAGTCTCATCTGCACTGTTGGTGGCACCCACTCTTTCTGTCCATTTTGGGTCTCCACTGGGAAACAGGTGTAGTCATGGAGAGTACTGGAGACAATATTTTTCTCCATTTTTGAGGTGTCTGGCTGTACGATAGCATGTCTATTGCTGTTTTCCATCATGGTCACTGACATTGGTTATAGACAGAGAGGAATGCAAGCCATTCCCTGTTTACAGCTTGCCGTCTTTCAGAAGACAACATGGAGGAATTCTACCTGCTGTTGTCTGGAATGTCCTAAAGGCCTCTGTATTACAGGTTTTAGTTCCTAGTGTGGCACAATTGGAACTTTGAGGTTTCAGGTCACCGAGGAATGCTCTTGAAGAACATCATGGGAGCCCAGTCTTTTCCCTCTTTCTCACTCTTCCTTCCTGACCATGAGGTGAGCAGCTTTACCCTACCATGTCCATTTCTTGCCATGACTTGCCATGACCTCACCACAGGCCCAAAGCAATGGGCCAACCAGCGTATAAGCGAATTGGACCTTTGCTCTTTATATGCTGATGATCTCAGGTATTTTGTTACAGTTGCAGAAAGCCCAGTCACACCCTACTGAGCCCATTTGCACTCATATTAGTGGATCAAGACCCTTCCTCTTTTTCTTTCTCTTTCCATCTTTCCACTCACCTCTCAATATAAGAAAAATAAACCAGCACAGATTTTCGAATGCTGAACCTTGCTGTCCCTATTCAGATCAAATTTCTAGGTGATGTCCCCACACCAGGGCAAATCAGGCTAATCATCTTCTCCCTGAGTACTGTCGACCTCTGTGTCTTGGCAGTAGACTATAATGTTCCTCCCTGACAACTTTAACTTTTAAAAGTGTGTCAACTTTCCAAAGCTATGCACAGGTTTTTGTCTTCTAGGGGCATCTGTCTTTGAATCTTTGCCCATATAAGCCTCATCATTCTGGGGCCTCATGGCTACACTTTTCTTGGTAATTTTCTTACAGGCCTTCTTTTATTCTATGGGACACGGCAGATCTGCCCTTGCAATGGATGTTGAGTAGGAACTGCCTCTTCTGTGAAGGAATAGTTCGTTGATCACCGAAGTTCATAGAATGATCTTTTTTTACTGTCCTTAAGAACTTCCTAAAATCAGTGCCAGACAATGTTGTAGCATTAGAAGACTCCCCATTTCCCAACCTCCCGCACTCTCCACCCCCAGAGTTACTAAAGAAAAATGATAAATTGTATGTGAAGCCAGTTTTCCATTTTTTGTTAGAAAGCTGTGATTTGCTTTTCAGAAGCAGAAGCCCCTTACTTTGTGTATGCTGAGCAGATGGCCTGCTCATCTGGGGCAGACTTGGTTTGTTTAACGTGACCAGGTCATTTACCACTTGGTGGCAGTGTCCCCCAATGACACATCTCCTAAGTGACTACTACACTCTGATAAATGCTCCAACTACAAACCAATGCCACCCCTCATCTAGATTACTTTTGTTGTGGAGATTTTTGTATATGTAACAATATTCCCTAATCTATATACCCAATATAATAATAGACCCAATATACCCTAATGTACTATACCCTAAAACCAAAGTTTATCACTTGGGGTGTGCCGCTGCCATGGTGACATGTTTTGGTTAGCCTTTTCTTGTGAGCCAAAGAATAGAAATGCGAGTACCTGTAAACAAAAGGCAGCAAGTGGTTAGGGGGTGAGAACAGGTCCTCATATGTGACTAGGCAGGTTTTCTTTCTCAGTATGATCCATGACAGTTGTGTGGGAAGAAGAGTCGTGAGATCAGGTACATTCAGTGTGGTATGGATGCAGACTGAAGGAAGAGTTAGTTCCTTGTAAAATGTTCTGTTCCTCCCCGAAGGTAATACAAACATAATTCAATTCTGGAAAATCCTAAGCCCACGGATCTAGAAAACATTGTGTATACCTACCACATGTTCCCTATTCATCCTCTGTTTTGGACGCTTTGGTTGGCCCCATAACATAGCTATTGTAACGTGCTTCAGTTAGCACCTGTATTAGTCAGGGTTCTCTAGAGTCACAGAACTTGCAGATAGTCTCTATATAGTAAAGGAATTTATTGATGACTTACAGTCTGCAGTCCAAATCCCAACAATGGTTCAGTAGTAGCTGTGAATGGAAGTCCAAGGATCTAGCAGTTGCTGAGTCCCACACNGCAAGAAGGCGAAAGAGCGAGAGCCAGACNCCCTTCTTCCAATGTNCTTATATGGTCCCCAGCAGAAGGTGTAGCCCAGATTAAAGGTGTGTGCCACCACACCTTTAATCCCAGATGACCTTGNACTCGGAGATCTCCCTGTCTTAATCTTCTGGATTCAATCACCACTGTGTCTCAAGATCTCCTTATCAAGATCCAGATCAGAAACTTCTATCTCCCAGTCTCCAGATTAGGTCCACTGGTGAGCCTTCCAATTCTGGATTGTAGTTCATTTCAAATATAGTCAAGTTGACAACCAGGAATAGCCACTACAGCACCGATATGTTGGTGTCTCTATGGTGAGTACATTGGAATCCTTTTGGCAAAAACCAAGGAGTGGCAAGGCTGGGCCATAGATTCATAGACTTTTGGGTTGTTTGTTGTTTGTTTGTTTGAGAAACCACCATACTGGATGGCTGAGTTTCCACTCCCACCAGCAGTGGCTAAGTGTCCCCTGCTGTCCACAGCCTGGACTGTTAGCTGTTTTTCGTTTTTAATAGCCACCCTTCTTCCTGGAGAAGGTGTAATCTTAAGTTAGTTTTAACTTGCATTTCTCAGATGACTAAGGAGGCTGAGTGTTTTTCCTGGTCTAAGGACCATCCACATTTCCTTCTTTGAGAACTACCCATTCATTTCAGTGGCCCACTCATTGGCTGGAGTGTTTGATTTCTTGTTGCTTAATAATTTTAGTTCTTTGTGTAGTCTAGATTAATTCTCTGGTTAGAGGTATGGCTAGCAAGATTTTTCTCCCATTCTGTAGGCTGTCTCTCCATGTGATTAGCTGTTTCCTTTGTGTACAGAGACATTCACATTTCATGTGGTCTCAGTTGTCAGTTGCCAGTGTTACTCCCCGAGCAACTGGACTCCTGTATCATTTCTTTCCGTTCGTTCTGGTGTTTCAGGTCCTGTAAGGTCTCCTGTTCCTTTGGAGTAGGTTTGGCTGCAGAGTGAGATACAGGGTTAGTTTTTCCTCAATGTGTGAATGTCTTGTTTTCCCAGCACCATCTCTTGAAGAGGCTATTTTTTTCCTCTGTGTTTATTTTTTATCCTAGGAAAAATCAGAACCACAGTAGACTGTAAACATCCATTTCTGCTTGGGCATGGTGGCAAATGCCTACATACAGTCTCAGCACCCTGCAGTCTGAGACTCACTAATCCAGCCTTGGCTACATAATGAATTCTATATACCAATTTGAATGGCAACATTCTTATACAGCTTGGATCCTGAAACCTTGACTAGGGGCAACAAGGAAATGAAGTATGGACACACACACACACACACACACACACACACACAGAGAGAGAGAGAGAGAGAGAGAGAGAGAGAGAGAGAGAGAGAGAGAGAGAGAGAGAGAGAGAGAGAGAGAGAGAGAGAAGTTGGGGTCAGATGGACTGGGCTCTTAGCTGGAGAAGACTCAGAACCCTAGAGTCTCACCATGTTTATTGCATAAAGCTCAACAAGGAGGTGGCAGTGTATGTACACAGGTGATCAAGGAGGAGGCAGGGCTAACTAGTATTGCAGGAGAGGTCACTGTAGGGGGCTGATCTTCAGATATAAATGCCTGGGTGGGTGGAGAGAGCTGCAGTGGATATTGTCTACACTCACTGTCACTATCTATCTATATATAGGCTACAGGAAGGCTTGGCCATCCATCTGAGCCTTATTGATGGGGTCAAGGAAACTTTGACATTCCAGTGGACCTGAGGCATTAGATCCTTTGCATGGCTATGCTCATGTAAACAATATACAGTTACTCAGGACTTTATCCATACTCAATCAAAGCTTTCTCAGCTTCCCACATGATATATATATATATATATCACACACACACACACACACCCTTTCTTGAAATACTCATCTACCAACCAACCAAATCAAATCAAAACAAAAACAACTGAAAAAAAAAACCAACCAAGTCCTGAGTAGCTCTATCATCTAGTGCTCATTATCTAATTGGCCTATGTCTGCTTCCTCATCTGTAAAACAGAGACCATAATGGTAGCAACTTCTAATGTGATATGAGGAACAAGTGAGATATGTATGTAAAAAGAGAATGCCTAGCATACAGCAAGTGCTTAATACTTGTCCCCATTCTCAGTGGTGTCAGTGTCATAAAAGGTTATTTTTAGAGAGAGCTATGTTTTAGTCACGGCACTCAACAAGAGGCAAGAAGGAAACCTGAAAAGTAACCTGAGGTATAGTAACTGTGTATTTCTGCTGTTTGACATACAAACAACAGGGAGGCACTTCAGGAAACAGCAGTGTGTGGGGGGCTAAAATGTTCCATAGTGTCTCCAGCACCATCCTTGGGTCCTACGTCCAGGTACAGAACTTCCTGTGCCTTTTCGAGTCAACTGTGCTCCATCACTGCCTGAGACCAGAAACTGTGAGACTCTCATAGATGGGAAGTGGGTAAGAACTCCCACCTGCAAGTCAGCTTGCCAGACAGGAAAGCTCTGCCACCCAGAAGCAGCTGCCCTCAGCTGGCTTCACCCTCACATTGGCTCTGTGGTCATTTTCCTAGTCAGGACATATAGGGAGAAAAAAAAAAACCAAAAACCGTAGACCTGTCTTCCAAGAAGTTATATATCCTGAAGGGAGAAGGATGTCTTTAGGTGATCAGGAAACAGCTTAGGTCAGCCACTGTGTGAAGAAGGTGTGCACAGTGCAGCTTGGGGTGGGGTAGGGGTGCAACAGGGAAAGGGTTTTCCCCTGGCCTTTAGATTGAAAAGAAGCTTACACTCCCTGAAGAGCACAGGCTGCCTGTCCCATCTAGGGTGCTTTTGATCAGCTTGCTGCCACTAATGGTCTCCTGTCAACACCCATGGGGGCTACCATGAGCCATGACCTTTGCTAAGTCTCAGGGTCAGAAGACCCTTTCTGGATCTGGGTGTTAGGTCCCAAACCCCAGCCCCCTACAAATGGTAGTGCCACTGACAATGTCCTAAATGACAGTCTGGGCTCACCTGAGGCTAGACTCTGACAGGGTAAAACAGGAAAAGCACTGAAAGGTGAGCTCCTATGTTCTACCTCTGCAACTTCACTGATCTGCATTATTATGTTTTGAACTCAAAGACAAGCTAAATTGTAGCAGAGTGCACATAACATAAACTGTATAATATAAATTTATGTAATATTAATAATATAATATATATATAAAATGCAACCATAGACCTCCTTTTTGGTGCTATTTGTTTTTATTTTACTTTTAATTGGAACATATTAATTTTACATGGTGATTTTTATTATGACATTTCAAACATGCATACAATGTTATATCATCATATTTACTGCCATTACCCTGTCTCTTAGGGTTGCTATCTCTGTGATGAAGCACCATGACCAAAAAGGCATGTTTAGGAGGAAAGGGGTGTATTTGGCTTATACTTCCATATCACTGTTCAGCATCGAAGGGAATCAGGACAGAAACTCAAATGAGGCAGGAACCTGGAGGCAGGAACAGATGCAGAGGTCATGGAGGGATACTGCTTACCAGCTTGCTCTCCATGGCTTGTTCATCCCACTTTCTTATAGTATTCAGGACCACCAGCCTAGGGATGGCACTACCTACAGTGGGCTGGGCCCTCTCTTATTAATCACTAATTAGGAAAATGTCCTACAGCTGGATCTTTTTTTTTTTTGATATATTTTTTTTATTATTTTCTTTATTTACATTTCAAATGCTATCCCGGAAGTTCCCTAT
>NC_034603.1:33519923-33551652 GCF_900095145.1 Mus pahari | reverse complement strand
TCTCTCTCTCTCTCTCTCTCTCTCTCTCTCTCTCTCTCTCTCTCTCTCTCTTAAATGAGCTTGTAATTTGCTTACAGTAGCATGAATAAGTGTTGTTTGTAGGACCTTAGACAACTTTTCAGAGCCTACTCTACTGAAGACAATGGTCCCCCCCCCCGCCTTGGGACCCAAAATTTTATGGCTCATTTGTTAAAGACACTTTTCCCCAAGACTGTTGACAGAATTTGGTCCCTGGTGGTAAGAGAGAAATGACTCCTACATGTTGTCCTCTGATCTCCACTTGCACGTGATAGCAATGCTTCTCTAAGAAATAAACGATAACGCAATAAAGATATTAAAAATAAACACTTAAATGTCCCTTCCTCCTCTAGCATCTATTAACTGTGTCTAAATTCCCTGAGAGCGGTAGGCTCCCATGAGCCCCTCCTAGTCTGTGATAGGATTTGGCAGAATCTATTAAGGCGGGCCACTCACTGCTGCTAGTGAATCGTGCTACAGCATGGCCCTTCCTGGAGTTGGAGTTGGTTCCATATCATTTCCCTGTTCTCCCTCCTTCTTCCTGTGCCTATAATCTTTCCACTCTTTCTTCTAACATGTTCTCTGGGCTTTGGTGGTAGGGGGTGATCCCATGATTAATAATCTCAATGACACTTACTCTCAGTGCTATTGTGACAGGGCAAGACAGTGCAGAGGTTCTTCCGTCTTCTGTTCTTTCCAAGGCCATTTCAAGCTTGACTAGAATTTCCTTGGTGGAGAATCCAATGGAAAATTACCCAGTTCTATTCTAAGACACAAGGCCATGATAAATAAACTAGTTTATATTCGCTTCTGTTAAACTGCTTCTCGCCTGTGCAAACCTCTCCCTGTAGCTGCTCAGTGAGATAGCAGGATGCAGATTTTGCCTTCAAAAGTCCTTGGTCTAAGCTGGGTGGTGGTGGCACATACCTTTAATCCCAGCACTTGAGAAGCAGAGGCATGCAGGTCTCTGAGTTCAAGGCCAGCCTGGTCTACAGAATGAATTACAGGACAGCCAGGGTTTCACAGAGAAACCCTATCTTAAAACAAACAAACAAACAAAAAACCCAAAGCAAAACAACAACAACAACCACCACCAAGCTCCTTGGTGTAAATATTCTAGACTATACTTAGGGTAGAATATCTCAGTGTAGTCCCAGCCAGCTAGAATAAAGACTTGCAATTGGCTATATATTTTCGTCTAAGTGGTTATCTCTGAGGGGCTCCCCATGACACTATTAGCCACTGCAGTTACTTCTGCCCACTGAAAAACAAAGCTTCCCTGACTGGAGATGACAGCAGCAGTAATCTATAGGTGTGCAGCAGTAATCTATAGGTGTGCAGTTACTCTGAAGGCATATGGATGGACATGTCCTGTCCATTTAGCAAAACAAAAGCTGTATCTTCCCTGATGAAAGCCTATGTCTTCCTCAGGCTTTTGATAAAGCTTACAATACCAACCAAAGATTCCAGTGTGTGGAGGAGACCACATATTCAACTCAAGGGCACCGGTTACCCTAGTAACGCACCTGCCACTATTGTACCAGTGGATGCACCTTGCCTGGCATGTTGTTGGTGTTGCATGTGTACAAGGACCACAGCTGAATAAGACAGTTGATGGCAGTTCTCGCCCAGTAGCCTGCACAGGACCATCTAGCAACATGAGACTAGACACCAATGATGAAGTTTTCAGCCCAATTCCAGCTTGATTTCTCAAAGTTCTATGACCAGAATATGTGTTGTCTTCAGCAACAGGGTCTTATCTTCTTGTTCTGGTGGCCCATCAGTAGGCTAATCACCTTATTGGTTTGGGGCCTCCTCCAGAGCATCTGAGCAGCGACTGGTGGAGAGGGAACACACTCTGGCACTGGGGTTTTCCGTTACTAGCCTATGGCTTCTGGGAAGAGTTTGTTTGATACATCCACGTAGGGTGCCTATATTCAAGTTATTAATATATATATTTAACTTTTCAATATTCATTTTTATCACTTTAATCATCTCTCTCTCTCTGTGTGCGTGCGCATGTGTGCACACACATGTATGCATACGTGCATGTGTGTGTGTGTGTGTGTGTGTGTGTGTGTGTGTAGGTGAGTGCAGGTTTCCTTAGTGGTCAGAAGTTGATCAGATCTCCCTGAACTGACATTACATCTGTAACTGTAGTTGTGAACAAGCCAGACGTAGGTTCTGAGAACCAAACTCAGGTTCCCCGAAGAACCAGTGAGTGCGCCTAACTGCTGAACTATCTCTTCCCCACTTAAACTTTTAAAAAGTAGCTTTTCAAGTATTGGATTTCTGTAAAGTTTGGTTGACCCTCTGTATTAGTCAGGGTTCTCTAATTGACAACCAGGAATCGCCACTACAGACTCTCTTCCTACTCTGTTCTCTCCACTCCCCATGACTACCCACTCTCATGTGAACCTTTCACTCCGTGTACTTCTTCTACTCTTGCAGCTCCTGTTTTTTCCTGCTCCCCAATCATGGGTCCTTACAAACACACACACACACACACACACACACACACACACACACACACACACACACTCCCACATAAATGCTACTTTTTGGTTTGGGTTTTGTTTTTTCTGAAGTGTGGTCTCATGCTATAGCTTAGGTGGACTGAGAACTTCCTGTGTAGCCTAGGCCTACACTGCTATTGAACTCATGGTAATTCTTCTGCCTCATAGCCTCCTTTCTGAGTTCTGAGATTATAGGCATTAGCCACCATGCCAAAACATTTGCAAAAATTTTATTAGTCTAAAATGCAAATCTGAACCCTAAACACTAATTCCCCATTTCCTCCTAGTAAGGAGGCAGGATCCTTCAATATGTATATTGTGAATGGCTTATTTCACTTAGCATAATATCATCCCTGTTCATCTATATCATAACATTTATCAAGACTACCTTCTCTAATAAGGCTAATAATTAAAATTTCAATATGTAATTTCCTATACTATTGCTTATTAATCTGTTGATTTACACTTCAGCTGTTTGTACCTTTTAGGTCATATGCAGAATGATATGCAGAATTTCACTTTCTACTAATTGTTTGGTATGTATATTTTCGGTCTATGGGAATATTACTTAGGCAGGAAAAGAGAATTACCTCTGTATGAACAGGAAAGGAAATCTATTCTCAAGGGCTGGGAACTGGTTGTTGTCTGTTGGTGTTCCTCTCACTGCCTCACCTGGAAAGTCTAGAAACCCCAGAGGCTCCCCAGGGCTTGGCTCAATGACTCTTGCTTCAGGGTAGGCACACCCAGCTGTGATGTTCTGTTTTGGGGTCCGCTTGTTGCAGACCTTGGAAGAGTAAGGACTCTGCACAGAATTGGAGGGCAGGAGGGAGGTTTGGAGAGTCTTCTGGAACTGGTCGCAGGGAGATTGATTCTCTGTGATGAAACAGGATTTCACTGTTTAGCCTAGACTGGCTTTGAACCTGTGATCTTCCTTCTACTCATCTTGTGCTACCAGACCAAATCTTTGCTAGGATTTGCATGCTCAGCAAGAGATATTTTAAAAGATGACTTCATCTTGTCACGTTCCTTATTTAGAAGTAATAATAATAATTACTACAATAGAACATGTAGAAGACAACAGTTGCCACAGCAGGTCTGATTAATTCCAAGGTGACCAAATTCAGTGGCCATATCAAGCTGGGAGGAGCCTGAACGCAGATGTAATTCAGTAGGCCACCTGGAGGAGGAAGACACATTTGCAGTGGATTCTGAGGAATGGCTCTCTGCATGGAAATATGTTTTCTTAAAGACTTTGGTGATTTCCTAGTCAGGAAAAAAAGAAAAACAAAAATCACACTCTAAAACACTTGCCTGGCCAGCCTCACTGTGGCTGCCACAGGATTAGATTAGAGAGTTGACTTTAGAACAGGAGACTCTCCGGACTCACTTGCACTTAAGGATGTCTTCCCAGCTGATTGCAGCGTGTATGTAGGTGTTAAATTGTAACTGTAGTGGAGCTGAGAACACTGTGAAGAAACCTCACCGAATTGGTTTTTCTTCATTAAATTTGTACATCAAAGAACATTATTTGCACCTGGTTCTCACCTTTGAACAGTAATTCATTAGCCTTGAGGTAATTTGAGAAATGAAGGCGTGTGGATCCAGCAACGATTCCCCCACCCCACCCCCACCCCCGGGAAGGTTGGGCAATGGGGAAGGAATGGTAGCAGGGCTCTTAGGATAGAGACAAACACGGAGTGTGAAAGACATGGTGGCTTCCTTGGAGAATGCACAATTAAAGACTCAACAGAGATGAAAGGGAAGACATTGCGATTGATTTGCATGTGGCCAGATGGGAAAATTTAAATTAAAAAATAAGTATATGGGGCTGAGGTTGTGGCTTAGTGGTAGTAGAACTTGGCTAGCATTTATCTGGGTTCATCCCTATAACTCTATAAAGGAAAAAAAGAGAAAGAAACAGAGGGAAAAAAGGAGAGAGAGAGAGAGAGAGAGAGAGAGAGAGAGAGAGAGAGAGAGAGAGAGAGATACTATATACCAGAGCATTATGGCTTAAAAGTGAACATTCCCCACAGGCTCCTGTGTTTGAACTTCTGCTGCTGGCGGTGATATTTTGAAAGGCTGTGGAACCTTTAGGAAATGGAGCCATGCTGGAGGAAGTGAGTCACTGAGGGTAGCCCTTGAAGTTTGACATCCTGGCTCTATTTCCTGTACCTTCTCTGATGCCTGATAGCAAACAGGGTGGTGACCAGCCACCACTTGTTCCTACAGTCATGGCGCTCCTGCTCTTATAACCTCTATGCCCTGGAACTGCAAGACACAATAAACTGTGCTTCCCATAAGTTGCTTCTTAGGGTGTTAGGATGGCCAAATGGTCTCAGGTGCCTGATCCAAGTTCTGCTTGTTCGCAGCAACAAGAAAAGTAATCAGTGTGCCTGGCTAGGAAGTTCTCATGTTTGAGACGAACTCGACCTTGTCTCTAAGATAAAATGAAAGGGACTAAAAATGAACCTAATAGAAATAATCAATCTCTTGAATCACTTTTGTGTTTCTTGAAACTAAGAAAGTCCTTCAAGGAATCACGCAAAAGAACAGGAGCATTTGAGGTCTGGCCTGCGTACTGAAGAGGTTCCTTAGTCAGTTGTTAAGGGGTTTATGGAAATTCCCAAGTTTGAGTTGATTGTGAAGTGAGATAGGGAATGAGTGCTTGTTTCTAAACACACTTTTGTCTTTACCCTAGTCTCTCAGTGCTCAGCTCCATCCATCCATCCAGAGAGCTTGGGAAGATGAAGCAGAACAGACAGGAAACCAAAACTCTGTGGCCTCTAGAGGAAGAGGAGAATCAAGATACTGGTTTCCGAAAAGGAACAGAGGGGGTTTGGAGATGAGCAGGGGGAATCCTTGTCAAGGGAGACAGAAAAAATGGCAGTGGCAATGGAGCAATGTGAATGACGCTGGTGACTTTGGTAGGAGCATTTTGAAGGAACAAATGGGAGGGGAAACGCACTGTAGAGTAGGAGGAAGATGCCTGCCTAGAGAAGGGATTGCCCAGCATCTCCACCTCCTTCAGAAAGTTTCCTTTAAAGGGAGACAGATGAATAGATCTAAATGTCAAGGGAGGGATTAGGTTTATTGTTTTCCAAATGGATGAGAATAAGAGTTCCATAGTTGATAGAGATGTGGAGTATAGAGGGAAGGTTACCAATAGGAGAGTCAGTGGAACTGTTACAGCATTAACTGTGAAGTTGTAGGTCAAACATTTAATGGGAAGATTAGCTGAGGGACACAGTAGATCCATGAAAACAGGGAAGAAGAGGCAAGAGGAATATTTAAAGTCCCATACAGGAAGCCTTACTGATGTGTTGATAAGAGGATCTAGAAAGGTTCTTATTCCTTCTACTTATCCAGAAAAAAAAATAAAGCAAAGTTCCTAGTAGATATTAAAAGAGGTGTTTGATTATGGTGTAGAATCTATTAGGCACATGGAAAAAATAACTGCAGTAGGGTCTCAATGTAGGATAGCTAAGAAGATCCAGGCACTAGCTTAGAATTGATAGTCAGGAGTTTCGAGTGACTGGTCCTATTGAAGGGTAGTTTTTGCAGCCATCTTAGGCTGCACAGGTTCAAAGGTCAGAGAGGGCAAAGAGTCTGAACAACGAGAGAGGGGAAAGAAGGGAGTGGAGGAATATATAGTTAACTGACTGTAAAGTGTGCTACAGAGTCTAAGCTCTGTGAGAGAAGAGAGGGCAGGTAAAGGCTGGATGAGAGAGAGCAAGAGCTGATTGACTGAGCACCTGAGACCCAGGTGAAAGTAGGTTTCCATCAGAGCATATGCTGAGAAGTTAAGACACAGTCATGGTAGCCAGGCATCTGGGATTGTCGAGTAGTGGATGATGGTAGGTATTGGTCAGGTGTAGGGCATGGCCATGAAGTGAGTGTCAGGAGGAAGGTGGAAGACAATATAAAGACCAAGGCCATGTAATTACAGGCAAAGAGGTTAGGACCTGGGCTATTGGTGTCTATGACCACTGACTGTTAGAGTAAGTAGAAAATGTGACAGAAGCGTTTTCAGAGAGAATTCAGAACCAAACCCCTTGAGGACTGAGGGGGAAGCTGAGTGTGGGCGACTGCAGGGAGACACTTGTGAAGACAGAAGAATGAAATTTGTGGTTGAAGGTGCTGGGGCAGAGAGGACAGTGGTAAGAATAGTCAAGTATAGAGGTCTACGGAGTTAGGGGAGGAAAGATGTCAATGTTCCAGAAAGAGCAACTGAGCCTGCGGAAGGGTGCTAGCTTCGAGTAGGACATGGTGATGGGCCAAGATCTCTGGATAGAGTCTCCCTTTGTTTGGAGAGTTCAGAACTTTGAGCCGCAGGGTGGAGTTATGAAACACAAGTTGGCAGGGAGACAGGGGGTGGTGGACAGTCTGGCTTCATCAGGGATGCAGGCTTCCATAGGCTCCATCATAGACTAGGATTGTGAGGCTGCTGACATGCTCAGGACCACAGAACATGGGCTTTTGGGGAGCAGGTGGGTTTGACTCTCAGTCACCCCTCTGCCTCGGTGTTTGGCATCCGGGATGAGCCAGACATCTGGGTCTCTAAGAGACTCCTTCACGCCCTCTTCTGGATGATTTAGGCATGACCCTTCCTGTGGGTCTGACGTGGAATAGCCTCGAGAAGGAAGAATGCCTTCCTCCTTAGTTTAAAATACTGTGGTTCTTTGGAAAGGAACAAATGGTTAGATCAGGAGGTGTGCTCCCAGGCACCCCATCTCAGCCTGGGGTTTAGTCATGAGCAATTGTAGCCAGGCTTAAGCACGAAGTTCAGTTATCTCAACATATTCTAATTATCCAAACAAATTCATGATTTTGCTTCTTTATGGAAAGATAAAAGACTGTTTTCCCCACAATGATAAACAAAAAGATTGTTTTCTTAGCTGACGGAAAAGTTAAACTGCTGTTCTCAATGTTTTGTCTGAAGCCGATGACAGGAGCAGCTTTAGTTCTTACCATTTATAGCTACGCAAGAAAGGTAGGGTTTGGAGAAAGCATCCTTTGTGAAAGGCCTTTTTGACAGTTGTGACTGGAGGAGAGCCGAGAGAACCGGGGTCTGCTCTGTAGAAGGGTTGAACGCCTTTCCACGGATGGGTTTTGTTGCTGCTGTTATTTGGCTTTTAATGACTTCAGAGAAAGGAGGTACTGCTTAATGCCAGAGTCACAAGAAAAGGGGACAGCTCAGAAGGTGAATTCTAAACTGTGCCTTGTAGACTGAGAGACACATAAGGCATTTGGAGAGCTAGAAAGAAAAAAAAAGTTTCACAAACTCTTAACATGAGACATAGGAGTTGGAGAGATGGCTCAGCGATTAAGAGCATTAACCTCTCTTCTAGAGCACCCATGGTTGACACTCAGTGATCACATGGTAGCTAACAACTGTTTTTAACACCAGGGGCCAACACTCTCCTGGCCTCTATTAGTACTGCATACATATGATGTACAGACAAGCATGCAGGCAAAGCATCCATCCACATACATAATAATTGTGGTGGTTTGAATATGCTTGGTCCAGGGAGTGGCACCATTAGGAAGTATGGCCTTGTTGGAGCAGGTGTATCCTTGTTGGAGGAAGTGTATCGCTGTGAGGATGAGCTTTGAGACCCTCCTCCTAGCTGCATGGAAGACAGGATTCTACTGGCTGCCTTCACATCATGATGCAGAACTCTCAGCTCCTTCTCCGGTACCATGTCTGCCTGTATGCTGCCATCCTTCCTGCTATGATGAAAATGGACTAAACCTCAGAACCTGTAAGCAGAGCCCAATTAAATGTGTTTGCCTTTATAAGAGTTGCTTTGGTCATGGTGTCTCTCCAAAGCAATGGAAACCCAAATAAAGGTTAAAAAACCCTAGACATATCTATGCATATGTTAATTTTCTTAATGGAAAAGCATCAAAGGAATGGCTTTCCAATACAATCACAGATCTACTTGACTTGGACAAGATGTACTTCTATAGAAGTGGGAGCCACATGGTATGTGGGGGATGTAGAGCAAGGCGAGTAGTAGGAGGAAAAGATGGATCAATATTTCAATTTTCACTCATAGGCAGAATCTAGACTTGGTGATATGTCCACATTGTCTCTATCTACTTCTGCTTACATCTAGATGAAACATGAAGGTAGAAGGGGGACTATGTGAGGGAGGGGAGGCCAAGGGAGAGCAATGGGGGCGAGTTTGATCAAAGTGAGTGCAATGTTTCTGTATGAAACTGTCCAGAAAGAATATCAATCAATAAGGAAAATTACCTATTGGTACATATGTCCCCTTCATGGCATCTATTTTTTTTTACATCGACATGAAAACCTGCTGGGTAAATGATTGCAAATGCTGTTTTATAATCCTTGCTCAAGTTTAAAAAAAAGAGAGAATCACAAGGTGACAGAAAATGAGATGATTCTAAGTCAGAAAGGGAGATGAAAGCTGATGCTATCCTGGCCCTTTGAGACCCTGGGACTGGAGGCTGCAGATTGACTGTGGATAGGGGAGTGGGGCTTGCACCTTCCTGGAATGAAGCCTGGGCCTCCAGAGGCTACTCTGGGGAAGTGTCATGGGATCAGGCCTTAGGGAAGGAGAAATGCGAAGTCACCTGGAGACACTCAGACCCAGGCTACTGCTACTTATTTATGCCGTGTGCTTGGTGTAACAAAAATAAGTAGAAATGGATACAGGCAGACAATCTCTGGATCTATAGTGTAGACCAGCCCATGTACCCCAAAGCCCATGAAGCTGGATTCATAACCCAGAGCACACAGAGTGTAAATGAAAATCTGCCTGTGAGAGGAGCCACATCAGACACTCTGTAGAAGTGTTCTCAGTGGCCATCTGAAAGAAACATTTGTTTTTAACCATTATTATTATTATTGTGTATGTTTGTGCCTACTCTCAGACACACACATGCTAAGGCACGTGCACTCATGCATGCCTGCATTCGTGCATGTGTGCATATGTGTGTTTGGTTCTTTCCTTCTACCATGGATTCAAAGGATCAAACTTAGACCACCAGGCTTGTGCGGAAAGTGATTTTACCCACAGGTCATCTTGCTGGCCCAACATACACCACTTTTAGAGATTTTGGTCACCCCCCCCCCCGTGACATTCTCTAGTGTTATTTAAACATCCTGTCACACTGCCGAGTTCCACATTTATACTCAGGTCTGGGCTTCTCCTCTTCATTCCACAGGCTTCTCAGTTCCAGACTACTCTCAAAATGTCTTCATGAAGGAGTCTGATGCTCCCCAAAGCAGGTTGACAGTAATCTGTCCCTATGATGACACCTAGGGACCTCAGACTCTTGCAATTCAGTCCCTGTTTGATCCCTCCCCCACTTAATGAGGGTAGTCTATATGGTTGAGGATCACAGAAGAAGCATTTGAACAGACTATAGAAATTCTAGTTTGATGCCAAAGACTTAAACTATAAAATGAATAATGGATAGAATTACCAAGTAAACTAACACAGGCAGAGGCAACTTGTCTCTCTCAGAGATTAATCAATCAAGAAGACACATTTATAACATAACCAGGAAACATATGTAGCCTTTGAAACAGGGATTAAGATTAAAAACATTATTTCTGCACTTTGAATATGAATGTTCCTTGTGAGCTCATGAATGAGACACTTGGCCCTTAGCTGGTGGCACTGTTTTTGGCGGAGACTAGTTGGATGAAATAGTTCACTGGGGGGACCTGGCTCAGAAGGCTATAGCTGGTGTCCAATCCTGTCCTCACTTTCTGTTACCTGCATGCTGTCATGCCATGGTGTGAATGACCTTTTCCTTTCCATGTTCCTGCTGTCCCAATATTTCTGCCTAAGCGCATGAGAGAAGTGACCATGCATAGAAATCTCTAAAGCCATGAGTCAGCCATGTGGCTGGCCCAACATACACCACTTATAAACCACAGATAGTTTGTCACAGCAAGTAGAAAGCTGATCAACGCAATCCACATCCCTGTAAGTGACACAATGTGAAGAGGAAATCATATTGGAACTCATGGACCATTGAGCATCATGCAAGGATCACAGTAGTACAAGTGAGAAGAAAACCAACAAAATAGAGAAGAGCAAGGGAGGCTGAAAACGGAGGGATCAGTCATGTGACTAATAGAAGACCTTGACTCCTGGTATTTATATTTTGTGTGACTCCTTTATATTGGGTGAGAGTACTCTGTGTGGCTGCTGAGGTTGGAAGAAGTTTTCAAAAAGTCGTAGTAAAACAAAGAAGAAGTTGTAGTAAGAGAAATTGAAACATTGTAAGGAAAATAAATGAAAGTCAACCCAACAATATATAGAAAGATACTGCACACCCTCCTGTTCAGTAGATATGGACCAGATGCTAAAGGTGCTAAAGCCAGAGCAGAGATGGAGGGCAGGGCTGTATCTTCTCATGCACAGAGTCTGCATTCTGGAGGCAGGAACAGGGAGAAAACACCGACTTGCTAGAGATGCAGATCTGACAAACAAAGGCTGTCAGAAAAGAGACTGATGACCTAAGGGAGCCCGTGGAGCACAGCTAAGGAGAGCCAGGGAGAGATTGGCGGAGGGGAGAGAACAAGACAGGAGGCCTCAAGATGAAATAGGCTTGAGGAAGAAGGAATGCCAGGTCAAGCAGTCCAGTGGTGATGGATCTACAAAGGACTGTCACTCACAGAGAGGTGGGCAGTGACATGGTTATCCCCGGGTGTCTGTTAGAGAAGTGTAAGTTACTGGTTTAAACTTTGTGCTTGAAACTTGAGCACAGTGGTGAAGGAGCCCTCTCTCCTGAAGCTCACTGGTCTTGCTAAGGAAGAAGGCTCTATGGTGCTTTCTGCCCTCCGAATATTGCTGTCTTATGTTGTCTCACTCTGGTCTACTGAAAGCATCCTTTTCGTTTGTTTGTTAGTATATTTATGAGCTCCTGCCATTCCCCACCTCCCTTATCTGTAGGAAACCACACTCCAAAACGTCCAGGAGATGCCTGAGGCAATGGAGTACTAACCTCACAATAGCAGTACTCTGATACTGAAACACTGTGACTAGCAGTGGGTAACATATACAAGGAAGAGACTTTGGACAGAGATGTTGCATGTTCTTGGAGGGATAGCCTGGTCCGAGGAAGATGGCAGGAGATGTCAAAATGATGCTTCATTGAAAGCTTATGGACTGTTTAGTTGCGGAATTTTCCTTTGGTATTTTGGGCCACATCTGACTGTGAGTGACTGACAAGTCAGGACCACCACACTGAAATTTTCTTCTGTGAGTTTTCTGATAGGGAGGGAGAAAAAGACCATAGCCAGAGCCCAGTATAACATCTAGAGCTGGCAACATAATGTCTGCTTTGTCTTTCTTTCCCCTACAGTCCTGGGTTTTCCCTCTGTTCAGGTACCTAAGAAGCAGTTTTTACCTTCACTGATGAAAGCTGCACAGAATGAACTATAGAACAGGGGGAAAAAATCTAAGAAAAAGGTCAAATGAATAGAATAGAGTGAAATTGCATTTGTTCTTCCATCAACAATGCCCCCCCCCATGTCTTCCCATCACCTCAGTGGACTCTGACGCCAACAGGAGACAGTCATTTCTCTCCAGGCTTGAACATGCTCTCTGTGGCCCCAGGAGGGGTCCCGTCCCCCACCTCAGACACCACCTTTGCTCAGGATTTCATTTCTGACACACAGATGACACGTCTGTGCAGTTCTACAGGTAACAGTTTCCCCAAGGCTTCCAAAAGCCCTGTCTCACAAGTGCATTTGTTCCTTGAAGACTTCTGGCTGCCCTATAAGCCTTGGGCCGAGAATGAACAGCTCATTTTGGTTATCAAAGCTTTGTCTAAATAAACTGGGACCTCGCTAGATCCCACTTGGCTATGGAGCTAGGTATATGGACGGTCCATCTTGGAGGCATTCCAGAGTGGAGATGGTTATTGAAACGTACAGAAAACAGACCTCCTTATTAGGAAGCTTCACGTAGGACGAGGTCCCCCAGCCCCGGCTTTGTAAAAAGCATGACAGAGCAGCTCTGGAGTATTGGAGCCAAAGAGAGGTCTCTGTCCTCAACCAAAGATCCAGCCTGGTTTTTATAGGCTAGACATAAATCTGAGAACGTGTTTATAAAATAGACCGGCTCTATCTGGAAGGCTTAAGAAACAACTTTTATAGGTTAATTCTTAGGAAATCAGTTTGAAGCTATTTAGAGACATTGCTTTCGTGGAGAATGGGATTCTTCTCACCCTGTCCAGCTGGGACATGTGGTTCATTCAACAAGACAGCACCTTTACATGTAGGTTCTTCATATTCATTGGGGGGGCTGGGGGGAGCGTGGATTCTGAGTCCGTTATGAAAGGGTTGGAAGATACCTTAAGTAGAAGCATCTTGTGACAGCATTTTGAATTTGCGCTCTGACAAGTGATTCTAGCCCCGCAGTGGGTACACTTGAGGCGTTGGCCTAACTCAAAGAAGCTTTGTCTGGGAAAGACTGAAGCAGATTCTGCCCAGCCTGTCAATCTTACAGGAGACAAGGACGCTGCCCTGATCACTGCCCTTTCTCTCTTCAGCAAATGCCACCATGTGCAAGTGCCATGTCTGACCCCTTGAGATATCCAAATCATATGGGTCAATACTTTCATCCCCATAGAGAACTTCTTATAAAAGAAGGAAAAAAGGCATTGCAAGAGTTGTCTTATAGGACGCAAGGAGAGATTATAGGGAGAGAGATAATGAAATGCTTTCTGCCAGGGTCTAGATATTTAGAAAGAAATTAGTGTATTTAGGAGGAGGTAGTGCGACAAGAGGGAAGAAACGATATGACAGTTATCACAACACTCTTTGTATTTAAAAGTAATTTTGGTAACGTGTAAAAATCTTGTGAGTGGGACTAAAGAATCACCTTATTGTAATGGGAACGCCCCTGGCATAAAAGGACACACTAAGCCAGAAAAGCCAATAAGTATCTCTGGAGAGATGGATTGAGGCAAAATTCTTGGGTCTTAAAGGTTGCTTGGAATGAACATTGTTTGGTAGCCAATGCTGGACATAAGTGCTGGACATTAAGCAGCAGGTCACCTTTCTGAAATAAGGTGGCTAGTCAGGTCAATAATAACAAAGAAGCAGGGCAGGGGGAGTAACAGGAAATATATATATTCATATATATATATATGAATATATATATTCATATATATTCATATATATATATGAATAATGATTAATGTGCTAAGTATTTCTAAGAGAAAGATGAATTGGTGAGAATCCCTGGTCATGTGAAGACTGATATGAGAGTTTTGATGGATAGTTTGAAGGCAGAGAATAAAGATAACGAAGGTAATTTTGAGTAAAATAGATCTGTAGGATTAATTAGATCTAGAGAAGAAATCCATAATAACATCAGAAACCACTGATTTTCTTGTGAGGGTTGGAAACAATGATGATCTGAATGAGAATGGCTTCCATAGCCTCCATATATTTGAATACTTGGTCCCCAGTTAGTGGAACTGTTTGAGAAGGATTAGGAGGTGTGGCCTTGTTGAAGGAGGTGTGTCACTGGGGATGAGCTTTGAGGTTTCAAAAGCCCATACTAGACCCAGTCTCTCTTCCTCCCTCCCTGTTGTTTATGGATCAAGATGTAAAGCTCTTAGCTACTCCTCCAGCACCATGCCTCTTTTCTTCCTTCTATGATGCTCATGAACTAACACCCTAAAGCTCTAAGCAAGCTGCTAGTTAAATGCTTCCTTTAATAACAATCACCTTGGTCATGGTGTCACTTCACAGCAATAGAAGAGTAACTGAGACAGAAACCCTGTGGGGAGAAGAAGCTCCTAAATATTTTGCTGATTTGAGCATTTTCTAGAACCCCAAATCTTCCAGGTAGTGCTAATTCTTCTGCCTCCATCAAGAATGTGGTATCTAGAAATAAATCTTTGTGGAATCTAGCCCACAGATAGGGACTTTTGGAGACTGACGGACTGAAAAGGCATCCAGTGGGTAGTCTCACAGCTTTGAGCCCCTATAGCCTCCAGGGACTCCCAGTCAGGCAGCTGTGACATCAGACATTTATAAACACCTATGGGTAGGGCAAAGAGACCATTGAGTTATCTCAGATATGCATGTCATGGCCAAGGAGAATAAATAGAAGTGGTGTCTCCCTTTTTTCAAACATTTGATAAATGGACTAGGTCTACCTGGAATGCTTAAAAATTCTCAACATGATTTTCAGTTTTGTAGAATTAAAACTACCCCATCCCTTACCTAATTGTTTTTGTCTAAAATTTCAAAAAGCTGGGTCCTTGTAGGAAATTTAATACACGTGTTTATAATGCCTTTGGACTCGACTCCTCTCAAATCTGTCTTTGGAGCACACATTGTTGCTTGGGAAGCCTTTTAAGGTTCAGGACTTTGAGAACCAGATAGTTATTTTGCTAGATATGTCAAAAAATACATAGCAAGAATTTTCAAGAAATTCAAGCTTAAGAGTCTGGTTAGTCACTGAATGTAGCAAACTCCGGGTCCTTGGTGGCTGTGTGGGCTAGCAGCGTAAGTACAGAGTGTGGCTTGCTGAGGGATAAAGATAGATCGGTGTCTACAGAACTGACATCCTAGTGCTCCAGGTGTCCAGAGACAGAACGTCTAGGGGCTTCATACCCATGCTCACACCCATGCTCACACTTCCTGGTAAGCCCTAGTGCTTCTTAGAGATTCTGATGACCACCAGGTCATTGGCACCATACAGAACCTGCTGGATCAACCCAGCTAGTTCAACCTATTTGTCATATAGATAGGCATTGGAGTTCGAAATCATCAAATGTCTTGCTCATAGACTTTGTCTTCAAGTTGCTACTACATCTTATTATTTTAAAGTATTTTAAATATTTTTTTGACAATTCCATGCAATGTCCTTTGATCATGCTACTTCTTCTCAGCTCTGTCCAGGTTCACCAGTTCTCTGCTTGTCCCTCCATGTCCTTTCCCCTCGACTCCCAGAAGCCAACAAATGTCTGCCACTCCCCAGTGGGGATGGGCACTTGTGAATTCTACGTCCTTCATGCTAAAATGTTTGACTGGATTGATCTTGTGCAGGTCTTATGCAGGTCACCACAGCTGCTAAGAGTTCATGAGTACAGTAGTCTTGGGTCCTGTTATCCTCTGAAGATACTAGTTCAGTTCAGTTTTCGTCAATCTCTGTCTCTTACTGTTCTCCTTTTCTTGAAAATTCTCTCTCTCTCTCTCTCTCTCTCTCTCTCTCTCTCTCTCTCTCTCTCTCTGTATGTGCATGCCTGATATAGATTTTCCCTGTGGGTGAGCACTCCAATGACACTCTCTGTACTTTGACCAGTTGTGAGGTTCTGTATTACCCAAACCCACTGCACAATGAGACTTCTCTGATGTGATCTGGGAGGTATACATTTAGAAGTTTGAGACTGACCATGTAGCAGAATAATCATATTAGGTTCACCCTTGAGATATGTGAGTTCCCCAGCCAAGGGTATATGTATTTATATCCAGGTACACGTTTGATCCTGTGGATTGGAATTAAATCCAATCATACCACAACTTTATAGCAATAGGAAGAATCAGTGGTGGGAGCCAGGGTCATTATACTGGGACCAGGGACCAGACATAGGCAGCGTGGTAGTGCTAGGCTCTGGTGAGTGCCAAGAGAAGGATCACATTTTCCCCACATGACAAGTCCCCTTTGAGGGCCTCTACTTTATGGATCATCTGTCTCTTTTGTCTATAGGGAGGAAAGATTTTCTGAAGAAATGAATTCTTAAGGTTGGACCCCAAACGTGCTGTTCCCATGGAAGGGTGGGATCCTCTGATGTGAAGGACTCTTCCTAGAACAGAACTCAACGCAGACCCTAGGGCTAAGCTGGTGGCTGTTTGAGCAGATGCCTTTTCTGCTCTTGGGACACACATTTTCCTTTCCAGAGCACTAATTGCTGTTCCATGAGTCAATGAACGATCATTCTAAGTATGTTGGATTGGCTCCCTCACTGCAGGGGGAACTCTATTGACCTTGGATGCAAACTTTGGCCCAGAACAGCTACACTTGGTTATTTAGTTTTGTTGTTTAAAAAAAAAAAAAAAGAAAAAAAGAGAAAAAGAAAAAAAAAAACGTGGGAAAGAGATACATATCAGCAAAGGTCATGATCTTAGCTCTGCAGGAAAGCAGTGGTGAAATTTATGAAGGGATTTTTATCAGGCTAAGGTCAGTAGAACATATTCACACACATGCCATTGAAAATTGGATGTGTTTGTTTTACAAGTGATTATAAACCAGTTACTATATGTTCGTTATGGAAAATTTGAAAAATGGCAAAATTATAAAGGATAAAAATAAAGCATTTATAACTCCACTATTTTAGGGAAAAATTTTTTTTAATATTAACATTTGAGAGTTTATAGTTTCTTTCAGTGTAGGTAGAAGCATTTTAAAAGATAAGACATACATTTTTCAAAGACTGCAAATGGATTTGTTCTTTTATTTGTAAACATTGAAAGGGAAAAGGATGGTTCTTGTTTTTCTAAGGCCAATGCTGCGTGTCTTGACATTGGGTCACGTTCCGTCTGTGCATGGCACCTCCATCTTTATTGGTCAGTGCCTGGTATGAGATCCCAAGTATCTGTGGAAACAGAAGCAGCTGAAGTTGCTGGGGCTGTGCTCCGCCGCTTCTCCTACCCACTTCAGTCCTTCTGCCCATCTATCACCCTTCACATGTAATCCTGTATCTCTTTACCTTGTGCTTCTGCTCACGGGCAGCTTCCCGCTTCCTCTCTTTGGCCTGCTGTGGGCCCCACACTTCGTCACTCTTTCTGGTGACCTCTTTCCACATACCACCCTATGACACCTTCCCAGTTCAAACTATTTAGGGAGAGAATATGATTTATTCCATCCGTAAATCTTATTTTTATGGGAGCACATCTTTGCACAAGGGCTTTACCGTATAATGCTAGCCAGTTGGCTCACTTCCTTCCCTACCCAATTTGGGTGGGATCAGGATGAGGAGACTCCGGTAGCTTCTAGAGAATAATGTGGAGGCCACTAAACCTCACCCCAGATTCTGCAGCTCTAGAAGAGACCCATCAATAGCTTCGTGAATTTTGGGGTCATTTAAATAAGAAACCGTGCAGTACATACCTGAAAGAGAGTACACACACATCCATGTGTGAGTACAGGCCTTATAAATTGATCCCATTTTTTCACTGAGTGTTGTAGTCTGAATGTCTAGTTTACCTATTTTTTTCTAAAAAGTCTGTTTTATGGTCTTGCCAATAAAAAAAGCAGAAAGCAGGTATTATTGGGAACCTTTTGGTGTCTGCAGTGGGAAGAATCTATATCCAGTAAGAGTCATATGATGGCAGTATTTTCCAATGATAGAGGCTGCGCATTTGTTAGCCATTCAAAATATTGCAGGGCCTGTTATAGGATTATTTAGTCTGATGATAAAGGACACTTTTTATTCTTCTTTAAAATAATCTGTCCTTAGACCATGTGTAAGTTTTTTGTTTATTTAGTTTTGAAATGTGGTCACATTCTCAGTCCTGCCTGACCTCGAACCACTATGTGTTCAGGCTGGATCCAAACTCATGGCCTTCCTTCTACTTCAGCCTCCAGAGCTCTGGGATTATAGGCTTGCACCATCACTTGGCTGAATTTTATTTGCTGTAGAGTGTGAGGTAGGACTTTGCCCTTCATTTTTTAAAAAAATATAACCTGTTGTTCAAGAGCCATTTGTTTGTTAATCCATTTCGCCTTTACTGCTTGAAACGTGGGATCTCTTTTCTTCATTCTCAGAAGCAACTGACTGTGTGCATCAACAGTGATTCTGAAACCATAGCAACATGACATTTTTGTGTCCTATCAAGATATCAAAAGTGTTACAATTAAAGAAATGAGATACTAAGTTATCACACATACTTGGCTATTTATGGGATTTTCCTTTTCTCACAGCCTATCTTTTAGAGCATATTATTTCAGTAACTGTGAGTTAAAATTTATGTTGTTAACTGCTACTCATTTTATTAAAATATTTTTGCTTTAATCTTGACCACTCTACGTGATTTTCAAAATAACCCTGTCTCCCTCACATTATCATCTTCAAAGAATTCCATTAAATTCACCCTACTATTTTACTATTTTATTTCATTTTGAGATAGAGTTTTATACGGGCCGAGGATGGCCCCAACTCAGAGCTGAAGAGGGTATTCATTTTTGATCCTTGCTACTGCCTCCTGAGTGTTGGGATTATAGACAGGTGCTGCCGAGCCTTTCATGTGATGCTGGGATTTCATTCAGGAGTTTGCGTAATAAGCAAGTCCAACATGCTTTCTAAGTAGCTATAAATTTGGAAGAATTTATGTAATTGTAACATCAAGTGATGTTTTGCTTTATTTTGAGACAGGGTTTCACTATGAAGCCCTGGCTGGCCTGGAACTCAGTATGTAGACCAGGCTGGCTATGAACTCACAGAGATCCTCCAGTCTCTGCTTTCCCAGTGCTAGGATTAAAGGTGTGTGCCACCCCACCCATTGCAATATCACAATATCAAGTATTTTTGTGTTTGGGATAACTACTGATTCTTCATATTACTTTAAAATGGGTATATAAAGTAATAAAATTCATTATAGTATCTCTCTTTTTTTAAACATTTATTTTTGTGGTGTGTGTGTGTGTGTGTGTGTGTGTGTGCGCGCGCGCGCGCATGCGCGCGCGCGCGCGCGGACATCAGAGATCAAAGGCCAGAGGTCCGAGGAAAACCATCAGGAGCTGGTGCTCTTCTTCCATCATGTGAGTTCTGTGGACTGAACTCGGGTTGTCAGATTTGGCAAGAATCCCCTTTACCTGTTGCGCCATCTCGCTGACCCCACAGTAGTGTTCCTGTACATATATATTCTTGTTGATCCTTTGCTGCACATATATTTTAATTAAAAGCTAGGCTCCATATGAGACAAACATTCAGTATTTGTCTTTCTGAGTCTAGATTATTTACTTACTGTAATAATTTTCTTGTTATCCTATGGCTGGGGATATAGCTCAGTGTTCCTCATATTGCTTGCTTGATCATGATTTTTTTTGGGGGGGGGCTGGTTTTCTTTAGTTATTTGCATGTATTTAACTGGAATATTGAGTGTATTAATGCTGCCTGGCTAATGGGAGTGCTTCTGGCCTTTGGCCATTTACTGAGATATTGTATGTTGTCGTAATTTTAAGAGAGATACTTGTTCCCTTAAAAGTTTTAATCAGGGTTGAATTTTGAAAAACTGTTTAATATAGTTTGCACCTATCAAAGACACCCCGTTTTCCTGTTTTGAATTTTATGGATAGATTATGAAGAATGTGTAACTGTGCTTTAATTTCTACTTCTCCACTTTGCCTTTGTGGCTTATATTTGTCAGTGATTAACACTAATTTGTGTAATTTTTTTCTCAGTTTTTTTTTTTTCCTCTTCTCTTTTTTCCTTTTAGATAATCTCAGTTTACGACATATTATTTTACTTCCTTATTATGTTTGTTTACTTCCACATATCCTTGTGGTCCCCTCTCATCCTCTTCTTTTCCATCTACAATGAAAACTACTTTAGCAGCCCTGGGGACCGACCCCGGGGATTCCCATGTGCTGGGCAATCCATACAGTACATTCTGCCACTGCACTGTGTGCAGCCTTTCTTCAGCATACTGGCCATGACTGTGTCCTGTTAGAGCGTGTCACCGTGTACTGCAGCCTGTCTCCTGAAGGTCTCCTTATGTGCTTGCTGTATGAACTACCCTGAGTGTGTGTGACAAGCTGAGTCACGCTGCTGCTGTGACTATGCCTGATGTGCAGCATTTGTGTGATCATGCCTTGAGTTTCTCCAGCTCTTTGTATTTTGTGTCATGGGGATGCCAACTTCACCCCACACATTTTTAGATTTTTTTTTCACTTTTTTCTTTTAATATTTTGGGAAGCTATAATCTGTAAAGAATACCAACTTATTGACAATTTGACATTTTTCATCCATAAAACCATTTATATTTGGTGCTATACAGGTGTTAAAACTCACACACACATACATGATGGAAACATAAATACATATACATACATACATACACACTCATATGTAGATGCATACATATGTACATATGCACGTGAACACATGTACATAGTCACACACATGACTGCATATATATGCATATACATAGATTCACTCACATGTGTACACAAAACATATACACAAACAAAACTACATATACATACACATATACTTATTCACACATATATACAAGCATACACACATACACATATACAAGCACACATGCATAATACATGTGTACAAACACACATGCATGCATACACATACATGCATACACACATACATCTTTTTTCTATCACCAATGACTCTTTGTTTTCACTTCTTTTTTTCTTTTTTTCTTTTACTGGATATTTCCTTTATTTACATTTCATATTATATCCCCTTTTCAAGTCTCTGCTCTGGAAAACCCCCATCCCATCCTTCCTCCCCTACCTCTATAAGGGTGCTCCCCGACCCACCCACTCCCGACTTCCCTCCCTGGCATTCCCCCACACTGGGGCATCAAACCCCCGCAGGCCCAAGGGCTGCTCCTCCCACTGATGCCACATATGTTGCTGGAGCCCTGGGTCCCTCCATATGTATTTTTTGGTTGGTGGTCCAGTCCCCGGGGAGCTCTGGGGTATCTGGCTGGTTGACACTGTTGCTCCCCCCATGGGGCTGCAAGCCCCCTCAGCTCCTTCAGTCCCTTCTCCAACTTCTCTATTGTGGACCCCCAAGCTCAGTCCAATGATTGGTTGCAAGCATCTGCCTCTGTACTTGTCAGGCTCTGGCAGAGCCTCTCAGGCTTCTGTCAGCACGCACTTCCCAGCATCCACAATAGCGTCCAGGTTTGGTGACTGTATATGGGATGAATCCCCAGGTGGGGCAGTCTCTGGATGGCTTTTCTTTTAGTCTCTGCTCCACACTTTGTCCCCATATTTTCTCCTGTGAGTATTTTGTTCCTCCTTCTAAGAAGCACGGAAGCATCCACACTTTGGTCTTCCTTCTTCTTGAGCTTCATGTGGTCTATGAATTGTATCTTGCATATTCCAAACTTTGGGGCTAATATCCACCTATCAGTGAGTACATACCATGAGTGCTCTTTCTGTGGCTGGGTTACCTCATCCAGGATAATATTTTCAAGTTCCATCCACTTGCCTGCGAAGTTCATGAAGTCATTATTTTTAAAAGATGAGTAGTATTCCATTGTGTAAATGTACCACATTTTCTGCATCCATTCCTCTGTTGAGGGACATCTGGGTGGTTTCCAGCTTCTGACTATTATAAATATGGCTGTTATGAACATAGTGGAGCATGTGTCCTTATTACAAATTGGAGCATCTTCTGGGTATATGCCTGGGAGCGGTATAGCTGGGTCCTCAGGTATTATTGTGACCAATTTTCTGAGGAACCACTAAACTAATTCCAGATTGGTTGTACCAGCTTGCAATCCCACCAGCAATGGAGGAGTGGTCCTCTTCTCCACATCCTCGCCTACATCTGCTGTCACCTGAGTATTTGATCTTAGCCATTCTGACTGATGTGAGGTGGAATCTCAGGGTTGTTTTGATTTGCATTTCCCTGATGGTTAAGGATGTTGAACATTTCTTTAGATGTTTCTTGGCCATTCAAGTTTCCTCAGTTGAGAATTCTTTGATTAGCTCTGTACCCCATTNTTAATAGGGTTATTTGGTTCTCTGGATTCTAACTTCTTGAGTTCTTTGTATATATTGAATAATAGCCCTCTATCGGATGTAGGATTGGCAAAGATCTTTTCCCAATCTGTTGGTTGCTGTTTTGTTCAATTGACAGTGTCCTTTGCTTTACAGAAGCTTTGCAATTTTATGAGGTCCCATTTGTTGATTCTTGATTTTAGAGCATAAGCCATTGGTGTTCTCTTCAGGAAAATTTCCCCTGTGCCCACGTGTTTGAGGCTCTTACCCGCTTTCTCTTCAGCGTATCTGATTTTATGTGGAGGTCTTTGATCCACTTGGACTTGAGGTAAGAATGGATCGATTTGCATTCTTCTACATGCTAACCTCCAGTTGAACCAGCACCATTGTTGAAAATACTGTCTTTTTTTCCCCACTGTATGGTTTTAGCTCCTTTGTCAAAGATCAAGTGACCATAGGTGTGTGGGTTCATTTCTGAGTCTTCAATTCTGTTCTATTGATCTACCTGTCTGTCCCTGTACCAGTGCCATGCAGGGTTTTTTTTTTGTTGTTGTTGTTTTGTTTTTTTTTTGTTTTGTTTTGTTTTGTTTTGTTTTTTAACCACTATTGCTTTGTAGTACAATCTGATGGTGATTCCCCCAGAAGTTCTTTTATTGTTGAGATTAGTTTTCACAACCCTGGGTTTTTTGTTTTTGTTTTTTTTTTTTAATTCCAAATTATTTGAGAATTGCTCTTTCTAACTTTATGAAGAACTGAGTAGTAGTTTTTATGGGGATTGCACTGAATCTGTAGATTGCTTTCGATTGGCCATTTTTACTATATTAATCCTGCTAATCCATGAGCAGGAGAGAACTTTCCATCTTTGAGGTCTTTTTCGATTTCTTTCTTCAGAGACTTGAAGTTCTTGTCCTACAGACCTTTCACTTACTTGTTCGGTTAGAGATGCACCAAGATATTTTATACTGTTTGTGACTATTGTGAACTGTGTCATTTCCCTAATTTCTTTCTCAGCCTGTTTAATCTTTTGAGTATAGGAAGGCTGCTGATTTTTTTTGAGTTAATTTTACATCCAGCAACTTTGTTGAAGTTGTTTATTAACTATAGTTCTCTGGTGGATTTTTTTGGGTCACTTAAGTATACTGTCATCTGCAAATAGTGATATTTCAACTTCTGCCTTTCCAATTTGTATCCCTTTGACCTCCTTTTGTTGTCTAATTGCTCTAGGTAGAACTTCAAGTACTGTATTTAATAGATAGGGAGAGAGTGGGCAGCCTTGTTCCTGATTTTAATGAGATTGTTTCACGATTCTCTCTATCTAGTTTGATGTTGGCTACTGACTTGCTGTATATTGCTTTTACTATGTTTAGGTGTGGGCCTTGAATTCCTGATCTTCCCAATACTTTTAACGTGAAGAGATGCTGAATTTTGTCAAATGCTTTCTCAGCATCGAATGAAATGATCATGTGCTTTTTTTTTTTTTCTTTAAATTTGTTTATGTAGTGGATTACATTGAGGGATTTCCATATATTGAACCATCCCTGCATCCCTGGGATGAAGCCTACTGGATCGTGGTGAATGATCATTTTGGTGTGTTCTTGGATTCAGTTTGTAAGGATTTTGTTGAGTATTTTTGCATCGATATTCATAAGGGAAATTGGTCTGAAGTTCTCTTTCCTGGGCCTTTGTGTGGTTTTGGTATCAGCATAACTGTGGCTTCATAGAAATAATTGGGTAGTGTTCCTTCTGTTTCTATTTTGTGGAATAGTTTGAAGATTATTGGTATTAGGTCTTCATTGAAGGTCTGATAGAATTCTGCATGCACTAAACTCATCTGGCCCTGGGATTTTTTTTTTTTTTTATTGGTTGCGAGACTTTTAATGACTGCTTTTATTTCTTTAGGGCTTATGGGACTATTTGGACAGATTATCTGATCCTGTTTTAACTTTGGTACCTGGTGTCTAGAAAATTGTCCATTTCATCCAGATTTTCTAGTTTTGTTGTGTAAAGACTTTTGTAGTAGGATCTGATGATTTCTTTTAAAAAAATATTTCCTCAGTTTCTGTTGCTTTATCTCCCTTTTCATTTCTGAATTTGTTAATTTGGATACTCTCTCTGTGCCCTCTGGTTAGTCTGGCTAAGGGTTTATCCATCTTGTTGATTTTCTCAAAGAACCAGCTCCTGGTTTGGTTGATTCTTTGTGTAGTTTTGTTTGTTTGTTTTTTGTTTGTTTGTTTCTACTTGGTTGATTTTAAGCCCTGAGTTTAATTATTTTCTGCTGCCTACTCCTCTTGGGTGTATTTGCTTCTTTTTTTGTTCTAGAGCTTTCAGGTGTGCTGTTAAGCTACTAGTGTATGGTCTCTCCAGTTTCTTTTTGAAGGCACCCAGAGCTATGAGTTTTCCTCTTAGCACTGCTTTCATTGTTTCCCATAAGTTTGGGTATGTTGTGCCTTCATTTTCATTAAATTCTAAAAAGTCTTTAATTTCTTTATTTCTTTCTTGACCAAGTTATCATTGAGTAGGTTGGACTTTCTGTTGTTTTTGTTGTTATTGAAGACCAGTCTTAGTCTGTGGCGATCTGATAGAGTGCATGAGATTATTTCAGTCTTCTTATATGTATTGAGGCCTGTTTTGTGACTGATTATATGATCAGTTTTGGAGTAGGTACCATGAGGTACTGAGAAGAAGGCATATTCTTTTGTTTCAGAAGGAAATGTTCTATAGATATCTGTTAAGTCCATTTGGTCCATAACTTCTGTTAGTTTCACTGTGTTTCTGTTGTTTCTGTTTTCATGATCTGTCCATTGACAAGAGTGGGATGTGGAAGTCTCCCACTATTATTGTGTGTGAGGTGCAATATGTGATTTGAGCTTTAGTAAAGTTTCCTTTATGAATGTGGGTGCCCTTGCATTTGGAGCATAGGTGTTCAGGATTGAGAGTTCTTCCTGGTAGATTTTTCCTTTGATGAATATGAAGTTTCCTTCCTCATCCTTTTCTGATAACTTTTTGGTTGAAAGTCAATTTTATCTGATATTAAATTGGCTACTCCAGCTTGGTTTTTATTTTTGGGGGGGGGGGACCCTTTGCTTGTAAAATTGTTTTGCAGCCCTTTACTCTGAGGTAGCATCTGCCTCTGACGCTGAGGTGAGTTTCCTGTATGCAGCAAAATGCTGGCTCCTGTTTACCTAGCCAGTCTCTTAGTCTGTGTCTTTTTATTGGGTACTGAGTCCATTGGTGCTAAGAGATATTAAGGAATAGTGATTGCTACTTCCAGTTATTTTTGTTGTTAGAGGTGGAATTATGTTTATGTGTCTATCTTCTTTTGGGTTTGTTGAAAGATTACTTTCTTGCTTCTTCTAGGGTGTAGTTTCCCTCCTTATACTGGAGTTTTACATTTATTATTCTTTGTAGGACTGAATTTGTGGAAAGATATTGTGTAAATTTGGTTTTGTCATGGAATAACTTGGTTTCTCTGTCTATGGTAATTGAGAGTTTTGCTGGGTATAGTAGCTTGGGTTGGCATGTGTTCTCTTAGGTTCTGTATGAGATCTGACCAGGATCTTCTAGCTTTCATAGTCTCGGTGGGAAGTCTAGTGTAATTCTGATTGGTCTGCCTTGATATGTTACGTGATTTTAATATTCTAAGCAATTTTAATATTCTTTTTGTTATTCTTTTAACATTTCACTTTGTGTATTTTGGTGTTTTGACTATTATGTGACAGGAGCAATTTCTTTTCTGGTCCAATCTATTTGGAGTTCTGTAGGCTTCTTGTATGTTGATGGGCATCTCTTTCTTTAGGTTAGGGAAGTTTTCTTCTATAATTTTGTTGAATCTATTTACTGGCCCTTTAAGTTGATAATCTTCACTCTCTTCTTTCCTTAGGTTTGTTCTCATTGTGTACTGGATTTCCTTGATGTTTTTGGTTAAGAGCTCTTTGCATTTTGCATTTCTTTGACTGTCGCATCAATGTTTTCTATGTTGTCTTCTGCACCTGAGATTCTCTCTTCTATCTCTTGTATTCTGTTAGTGATGCTTGCATCTATGACTCCTGATCTCCTTCCTAGGTTTTCTATCTCCAGGGTTGTCTCCCTTTGTGATTTCTTTATTGCTTCAATTTCCATTTTTAGATCCTGTACGGTTTTATTCAATTCCTTTACGTGCTTAGTTGTGTATTTCTGTAATTCTTTAAGGGATTTTTGTGTTTCCTCTTTAAGGGCTTCTGTTTACCTGTGTTCTCCTGTATTTCTTCAAAGGAGTTATTTACATCCTTCTTAAAGTCCTCTGTCATCATGATGAGATGTGATGTAAAATCAGAATCTTGCTTTTCTGGTGTGTTGGGGTATCCAGGGCTTGATGTGGTGGGAGAACTGGATTCTGATGATGCCAAGTAGCTTTGGTTTCCATTGCTTATGTTCTTGCCCTTGCCTCTCGCCATCTGGTTATCTCTGGTGTTAGCTGGTCTTGCTGTCTCTGACTGTGGCTTGTCCCTCCTGCAAGCCTGTGTGTCAGTACTCTTGGGATACCAGATCTCTCGAGGAGGAATTTGACTATGGAGAGCTGTGGCACAGGGTCAGCTCCAGGGTGCAGAAGGAAACCTGAAGAATCCTGTCCTTGGTTGTTCTTTGCTTTCTGTGTACTGATGTCTCTGGGTGGGTCCCTCCTTTGCCAGGAATTTGAGCAGAAGTGTTGGAGTTCCATGTGCTCACAGGTATGTCAGCACTCCTGGGAGACCATCTCTCTCCCACTGGTATTTGAGTATGGAGAGCTATAGCACAGGATCAGCTCTGAGGGCAGACGGAAACCAGAAGCTGTTTTCACCTCTTATGGTGAAATTTACTAAGAAGTTTTTGAGACACTTATAGATGAGGACTGTATTGTGAATTTTACTTCTTTTTTTGTCTCATGCATCATAAAGAGAGTTAGACATTGCTAGTGATCAGAACTCCTTTGTTGTTATAAAGTCCAGAGGTATTACACGTAGTTAGAGAACATGAGAATGATCTGCATTGCTTTTATGCCTCAGAAAACATAGTTTCATTGATGGGCAGATAGGAGATCTTACACTAATATTCCATAGCACTCGAAAAGTTATGTAGCTAGGCATTCACACTTATGTAGCTAGGGGTTCACACTTAAAATTTCAGCACTCAGGAGATTGAGGTAAGAGGATTGCATGTTTAATGGAGGTCTGGACACTCTCTCACATTATTACAACCTAACAAACTCTATGGAAATACCACACACTTACTGTCTCTGAGGTTTACACCATATATTAAGTGAAAGAGAAGAATGTCCTGCAAGCCCCCATCAGCCCTGCATCCCACCTCCCTACGTCAGTGGGTGCACTTGGTCCATGCAGAGCACTAGAACCAGCATCTGTTGCTACGGTGACTTCTGTGGATTGGTTGGTTTCTTCACGTATCCCATCCACTTCTTTCTATCTCAATCTCATTAGAAGAGTTGGAGAAACCCAGCTCTATGTTTCTTTGCTATATTGTATAAGGTGTGGGGAGGAATATGTCCTGAGCAGAACTCAGCTTTATCATACTGCCTGGTTTGCCCGTGTCTTCAGTGTCCTGCTGTTCCTCCAGTAGCTTCAGGTTTGGGGGCATCTGGGACTTAGGATTTTTAGATTAGTGATATCCTGCAATTTTTTTCCGTAAGGTATGTAAGTATTTGTGACTGGTACATGGGACACCTGCAGGTTTTTGCACTCATGGATGTCATCAGGACATTCTATTAAGCTCTCATATTCTTTTTTTTATTTATTTTTTAATTTTTTAAAAATTATTGTTATTTTCTTTATTTACATTTCAAATGCTATCCCGAAAGTTCCCTATTCCCCCCCCCCCACCTATGCTCCCCTACCCACCTACTCCCACTACTTGGCCCAGGCCTTCCCTTGTGCTGGGTCATATAAAGTTTGCAAGACCAAGGGACCTCTCTTCCCAGTGATGGCCGATTAGGCCATCTTCTGCTACATATGAAGCTAGAGACATGAGCTCTCATATTCTTATCACTGTTGAGTCATCCACTGGATTTCCTAGGCCTATAATCATGGATCTAAAATCATTGCTTCTTGGCAGTGATTTCATATACATAGATGTGTGTGTGCGTGTGTGTGTGTGTGTGTGTGTGTGTGTGAACAAATGCATACATATATAACAATATATTACATCTTCTTTAATTGGTTATTTTTTTATAACAAACTTAAATAATAAAATGTCTTTTCATGGTTTTAATAGCAAATCTGTCAATGTTTGACTCTCAGGATATGACTCATTTATTTAGCCCAATGTCTTTGCCTTTTTAAGAAGAACATTCTCTGTGCCTTTATCCTTTTCATTCGGAATGGCTATAACATTTTAACAAGTGTCTCAGTGACTACTAAGATTACCACATGCCTAGTTATGATGTAGTTTGTTAATGGACTTCTTAATATGAAAGTTTTTTTTTTTTCATTTCTGGGGTGATTTGGCTGATTAAAATGAATGGTCCTTTAGAACACAATTTCGTTCAGTTGTCTTATATTTTATTGAGCACTTTGGAATTTGTGTTCATTGTGTGGTTTATTAGTTCAACCACAGTGTTTGTGTAGTTGCTATCTTTGTGTGATATCAGGATTATACATATCAGGATTATACATATCAGGATTATACATATTATACATACTTTAAATGATCTTTCTTTCTTTCTTTCTTTCTTTCTTTCTTTCTTTCTTTCTTTCCTTTTTACTGTTCAGAGACAGTTTATATTGCATGGAGATTATCTGTTCCTTAAAAGTTTGAAGTGATAATAAACTTCTGGGCAAGCCTTCCCTCAGAAGGTGATATTTCAGCAACTTCCCAGTTTCTATATATACTTCTTGAGTCAGCTTGGGAGCCTAGTCCAGCTTTGACCCAGAGTCAGCACAGATGTGAATCCATCAGTGATGGAAGCCACCACCCACCTGAGAAACATCCCTAAACTCCCATCTAGAGTTAAGTGTTTGCCTTGAGTTAAAGCTCTACATTTGGTGCTTATTAAATTCCTAGGGTAGAGAGTTGGCTTGTCTCCATTTGTATATCTGCTCATTAGTGCTGAATTGTGTGCTAGAATCTGCTTTGGGATCAATCTTCACGTAATAAACAGCAAGAAAGGAGGTTGGTTGTGAGTAGGACAGACCTTGATCCCTCTTCATTGCAACTGGCGGGGATTAACAGAAAAGAATTCAGGAACTGTAAACAGTCAAATAGACTTAAGCTGGTATTTTCTCAGTAATCCTCCTGCTGTTTATAGAGTCAGCACAGGAGTATTCTGGTTGCCATTATTACTAACCTTAAGTGCCTGGGTGTAGTAGTATCTTGACACTGTTATAGCAAAGTAGCACAGGCTGAATGCTTTAAAACAGCTGATATTTATTGCTTAGACTTCAGGAAGCTGAAAGTAGAGATCAAAGAGCCGGACAGTTGTGGGCTGAAGGCTATGACGCTGTGATGTGGATTGTCCTGGTTAGTTTTTTCTTTTTTTCTTTTTTTGTCAACTTGATAAAACCAAGAGTCACAGGAAATGTGGGAATCTCAACTGAGGGATTTCCCAGTATCCCAGATCGTGACCAATGGCCCATGTCTGCTGGGGATTGTCTTGATTGCTGATTGACATTCGAGAGCCCAGCCCACTGTGGGTGGTTCCATCCCTCAGAAGGTGATCCTGTGCTGTATCAGAAAGCTGGCCAAGCAGGAGTGAGCAAATAATCTGGCTTGCCTTCATGGGTTTTGGTCAAGATTCCTGCTATGAGCTCCTACCATAACTTCCCTTGGTTATGGACTATTAACCCTTTCCTCCCCTAAGCCACTTTTGGTCATGGTGTTTTTCATAGCAACATGAAAGCAAACTAGGATAGAAACCCTGGTCCAAATTTTTCCCCTTTTTTGGATTGGTTGCTGACCATCTTTAGTATGCCTTGTCTAACAAACATATCTTTTGGTATCTTGTCCTGTCATCTGTCTTCTTGTTGAATCCACACACTTTTAAAATTTTAGTGTTAATTTACTAGTATTTTTGTTGGTGTGTATTTGTGTACATATGTGTATGTGTGTACATATGTGTCTGTGTGTGTATGCATTTGTACGCAGGCGCACATGTATACAGCATGCATGTGAAGGTCAGAGGATAATTTCTGCGAGTTATTCGCCTCTACTGTAGGTCCTGGGGATTGTGCTTATGTAGTAAGCACTTCTACCTGCTAACCCATCTCACCACACCCCTACCTTTTTTGGGATAAGAATATCCATCATATTTGATTAGGACTAACCCTAATGACTTAACTTTAACTCAGTCACCTCTGGAAGGATCTTTTTACACATAAGCTCCTCTCTGCACTACACCTTTCAGAGAGAACAGAATTCACCCTCAGCCCTAGCAATGTTGCCCATGGAGGGCAGTCAGGTGGCCTTTGTCCTGGTTACCAGGATTGATGACACTCATTGTTCCATGCAGCAAACGTGAGCGGGGAAGCCCCTGCTGACTTTCTTACCTATTTCATCACCCACCTGACATGTGAGGTAGTGCTTTGGAATTCTGTTACCAGATTGTCCCAACCTTCCCCATATTAAGTTTCTAGAAAAATATTGCATTGAGTTGAGGACACAGGGTACCGGAGGCCCTCCTAACCAAGCATGGGGGCAACCCCAAGGCTGTGCCTCTTACTCTTTTTTGCCTTTTACTTCTTCCCTGTGTGAGGACTAGCAGGACACCCACTATGCATTGCATCTCTTAAAGCTGCCCTGCTTTCGGTGTGCTGGTTGTGTCTGGTTGTGTCAGGCCACAGCTCTAGGGCAGCATGGTTCCCATCGACTTTAAAGGCAGACTTCCTCCATGGATGGATGGCCGGGGGCTGAGTGCTCTTACACTGATGGACTCTGTGTCAGTTCTTCATGGATGCCTGCTGGCTCTGTTGCTCACAACTTTATCTCCTGAAGGCTGGAGGCTTATAAAATAGCTATTTTGGCCAACGTTGTACACTAAAGAATCACATTTGATGCTCACATTTCACCGTCTCCTCTTGCTAGTGAAATCATGTGACATTTCAAATTTGGGATCTTCAAGTTGAGCTTACGTTTTGGGCTCTTACTAATTTTATCAAGGTCTTACTGGGATGCATGTCAGTTTCCAAAGTGCTCTGATATGACCTCATCTTACTCTCACCATGAGTCGCCTCTTCTGCTCATTTTTCATGGTGATAACTCACAGAAGTTTCTGGAGGCATGGTGGGTCAGGGTGGGGGGTGTCTTGGCCAGAGTCATACAGATAGCAGGGGAGCCAGGACTACAGCTCAGGTTTGCTGACTCTCTGCCCAGCTCCATCCATGAGGTCATTCTGCTCTGGGCTTCTTCTGGTCCAACCATGTTTCATGGCACACTCAAGAAATCAGACCACAGCTACCTCCTCCCCCAGAGCCTTCCCAAGGTCAATGGAAGTCAACTGACAGTCTTCTGTCATCTCACTCCATCCTGCTG
>NC_034603.1:33508919-33519845 GCF_900095145.1 Mus pahari | reverse complement strand
TTGATTTTTTTTTTTTTTTTTTTTGCTAGTTTATTAATGCCTCTCACTGTGTGTGTGTGTGTGTGTGTGTGTGTGTGTGTGTGTGTGATACATTTAAAGAGTTGTAATGACAAAAGAAAAATAATGAGAGTATTTTGACAGTGAGGTATCTAGCTCTAAATAAAACAAACAAACAAAAAAAACCAACAACATAAAACTTAAGAATTTACTATCAAGCCTTTTGCAGAAAATGCATCCCAGCCCCTGTTAGGTACCCAAACCTCCCATCATCTTCTTTTAAACTGACACACTTACTGCTATAGTCTGAATCATCCACAAACTCAGGTAAAAAAAACTTAATGCCTGCTGTGGTGGAATCGAGAGGGGCCACTTCAGGAAGTTTTTAAGTCATGAAGGCTCAACTCTTAGGAATGAAACGGTGCCTTATATAGTGGTTTCTCAACCCCTTCGGCCACCCTCTATCTCTGAAAACATTTACATTATGCTTCATAACAGTAGCAAAATTGCGTTATTAAGTAGCAATGAAAATAACGGTATAGTTGGAGGGAGGGTCACCACAGCCTGAGGAACTGTATCAAAGGGTCTCAGCATTAAGGGAGGTTGAGAACCACGGTCTTCTAAGAAGTAGCTCCTTTCCTCCATCTCCCTGCCATGTGGGAGGACCAGCAACACGGTACAGGGAGGACAGCCCTTGACACATACAGAGAGCTTGCTGGATCCTTGTTCTTCCCAGATCCCAGAACTGTAAGATATGAAATGCCTCCTTCTGTCAATGCAACACAAATATCGCTATTGAATTTCATGATTTCTGTAGTCAATTTAGCTACATAAAGTGGACCTCTGGTAGTTGCTTTGGAATCTCGTCTTCACTGATACTCTCCCCAACCCCACAACTTTGAGCAATTGAGGAGTCTGGATAACATGGAATCAACCTACTTGTTACAGTCTGTTTGGAAAGAAACGAAAGACCTAGTACCCCACAAGTGTTCATGTGCTCCAGATGGACAGTGAGTGCTGTACCCCATGAGTCCTAGAGACACCAAAATAAGAAAAAGACTTGGGAACTCGGTGATAAGCCCACGAGGGCAGGAAGTGTGTCTCTCTTGTTTCTTGCTGTCCTCAGCATTTAGTATAGGTGCTGGAAAAATATTCATTGGCTAATGAATGTGACCTAAGTTACCTAAGGAGGATCTGGGGAAGGAACTGGGGGGGGGTTCCTGTTGAGATCTGAAAAGAGGTGAACTCAACTAAGAGAAATGAAGTGGAAGTCCTACTCTGGGTGGGAATGGGAATTAGCTGGGGCAGCCCAGGGTACACCTCCTTAGTGTTTCCCACTGCTGGGTGAACAACAGCGGGTGTTTGTTTTTGTTGTGGTGGCCTTCTGGTTCTGGCATGGCTGTGGAGAGATTCCAGCACTTCACACATACCAGGCAAGCCCTCTAATGTTGGGCCACATCCCCACTCTGGTAAAGTCCTGTTTCAGTCTAGCAAAACAAACAAACGAACAACAGAGAAAATCTAGCTGGGGGTTTTTAGCTTTTCTAACTTGTGCCTGCATTGACTGGCAAAGTGCCTGCTGCCTACACGTCAGGATAAGTTTAGTCATAGCATCAAGATCAGGGAGCTGTGAAAGTCGGTTCGAGTATTGGAGTGACCTTCAGGCTCACGCTAAGTACCCAACCCCAGAGCTCACAATCTGCAGCCTGTAGGCCACATCTGCATATGTGTCTCCAACTAGGGGTGAGGTGGACAGCTATGACAAGGTGGCACTTGTGCCCTGCACACAGTCTGTACCCCTGTATAGATGTACTACCAATATACAGACATTGGGGGGGGGGAGAAAAGAGGGAAGGAGAGGGAAGGAGGGAGAGAGGGGGGAGGGAGGAGGCAGAGGGAGGGTGAGAGAGAGAACAAAAAGAGGAAATATTTGCTTTACTTTGGCTCATATGGAAATTTCTGTCCCAGGTAAGTTGGCTGTATTGCTTTTGACCTGTGACCCTTGATGAGACAGTGCATTATGGTTAGAGAGTGTTGGAGAGGAAGCTGTGCATTTCATGTTAGTCAGGAGGTAAAAGAGGGAATTGGGGTTTCATTATCTTTTTAGAGTACCCTCAGTGAACTGAAGTCTTTTCCTAGGTTCCACCTATTAAAGGATGCACCACCATTTTCAAGGAAGTAAGCTGAGGACCAAGTTTTCACACCTGGGACTGTGGGCAGCTGTTCAGATCCCAGTGGGAGCTGTACTGTAGCTGCATCTGTACCTATCTCTGTATCTGTATCTCTCTGTATCTGTATCTCTCTGTATCTGTATCTCTCTGTATCTGTATCTCTCTGTATCTGTATCTATATCTGTATCTCTCTGTATCTGTATCTCTCTGTATCTGTATCTATATCTGTATCTCTCTGTATATCTGTATCTGTCAGGATCTATCTGTCTCTCTCTCTGTATCTGTTTCTATCTGTATCCATATCTGTATCTATCATTTTTTGAAATCTGAATCCTGGTGGCACACTTTCAGCTTTTCCAACTTTGTCAATACTTTGAAAGGTAGGTAGTGTCTTAGGTCATTTCTTGGTTGTCCGATAGATACCTTTTAAATGAAAGATTTTAGTTCACATCACACAGTTTAAAAGATGTAATGGCTTAACAGAATCTGCAGAGAAAGACAGACAGACACTGACTGCTACCAGATATTCCTGTTGCTCACTGCTCAGTAATAGTCACTACTCAGCAGACACCTTCATTTATCCTCTTTCTTACCTTATTTTTGTCACAAAGCATACTATAGACATATTAATAATTCTGGGGACCCCATGTGTCATGCAATTAGATTTGTTTCAATTTCAATATTTCAGCATAAGCTAAGGTGTTTGGTGAGATGGTGAACAGCAGGGATTTATTTTGAGTGAAATGGATACAAAGCTAATATCCTAAAGAAGTTGATTCCTTCTATCTATACTATGGGCAAGATTTACACTTTGAATCCCATCCTCCCTTCATCCTTATTCCCTGTTTTCTCTCGACATGAAGCTTCTTACTCCAATTTATAAGAGCTGATGGGGGACAGAATCTGACTCTTCCTGGGAGCAAGGTTAATCCCACTAGCCATCAGTTGCAGATGCCTTTGCCCATCTGCTTGGCAAGTGAGGATTTTGCCCAGGGACATGGGCTCTAGAGACTGGTCCTATTGAGTGTTAGGGATGTGAGGACATTAGACAGCTGATATGTACCCCAAATGAAATCAGATTGCAGAAAAGCAACACCATGACCACGTGAAAAATGACAACAACCAACCTAAACACACCAGTGTCTGAAAGGAAACCCCAGTCTCCAATCTCAGCTGTGAGTGGATGCTATCTGTTCTGGGCATAATCAATAACTGATTCCAGAAACTCCCCCACTGCTATTGCTTCAATCAAATGATATAGTTAACATTTCCCATGGAACGTCAATGGCTGGAAAACGTGATATGGACCTAAACTACAACCCTTTCAGTGGGGTCCAACATTCTTGTCATCCTTCTACTGTTGTCTTAGCCAAGTAATACAGTTCATTGTAGGAGACCACAAAGCATAGTGGAGTGAAGTGCTCACAGAAATATTTGGATGTACTGCTAACTTGTAATGGACCTCAGGCTGCTCACGAGCCTGTCTTCGTCTGCGCCTGCAGAGGGTGCAATACTTCATCATTGCTTTTCTGTATGCATGGCTATCCCTCCCCCATCTTGTCTCTTTTGCGTCATTATTCTTTTGCATCAAGATCCTCAGGTATATTATACTAATGCACGGTCTTTGTATTTATTTTTTTCCTGGGATATGCATGAAGGTGCATGCACACTGGGGGCGGGAGGCACTGAGTGTTAAAGTTGAATGCTAAGACTTTTACAACTGTTCTCACCAAGTTGCAAAAGTCCTGGATTAATAAAATTAGCCAATGTATTATGTTCAGTCACTTAATCATATCTCCAGGTGTAAAGGCCTACTCTGTGTCTAACCTCTTTTCTATTTAGATGCATGTGTTTTTTCCTAGTTTTTAGCAATTTTTTTCTAGTTTTAACAATAAACAGCCATATGCATGTTATCTTATAAGCTATACTATTAAAATATTTTTTTGTTCTCGGTGTTGCAGGGTTGGAATAGATATGAGTGCAGGTAAAACTTCAACAATTGTATTACCTTAGCTTATTATTTTAGAAGAAGTATAATATAAGCCAGAATCAAGTTTTCCCATTCATATGTCAACCTTTCTCACAATCAGATTGACAATTTTCCATTAAGACATCAATCCAATTAATTTTTTCCATTAATTCATCAATCTATCATTTATTCATACATCTGCCATCCAAGCTTTATTTGAACATCTTCATTTTCAAAAATTATAGCAGATACTAAGAGTTCATAGTGGTGGGTATAGTGTGGTTGCAAATTATGTCGATTGGTTATAATTGTCAACGTGACACAGCCAACGTCACCTGAATAAAGAGCCTCAATGAGGCCTTATCTAGATCAGATTGCCCTATGGACCAAATTGTCTTGTTTGTTAATTGATATGGAAGACCCAGCCCATTGCAGGTGGCACCACTCCCTAGGCTGGTTTCTGAATTGTGTAAGAGTGAAGAAACCTAGCAAGCAAGTAGGCAGTGTACGTACATTCATTTCTTTCTGATCTTGGCTGTGGATGTGATGTGATCAGCTGTCTTAGCTTCCAATTCAGTGACTTGCCCCAAATGAGGAGTGATTCACTGTGACCTGGATCAGAAGATTCTTTAAAGTCCTCCCTCCACTACATTACCTTTTATCACAGTGTTTGTCATAGCCACAGAGATGAACTGTAGAGCAAGTATCAAGCCATACATAGGACAAGATGCTAGTGGCTATGACTTTCTAAAGGTTGAATGAGACACCAGAACTAGGGTCCTTGTTCAGCCTGTTCTGACTTTTGCCTTCCTTAGGACTGTGAGGATGTTGGCTCACTATCCTAGTCCTCAGTTTCCTCATTGGCAGATAGAACTAATTTGGATTATAACTAAAACATCATGGAACTACACAGCTTACCCTATAATCATCTTCCTTTGCTCTACACAGTTTAAAGACAGCCAGACACCAGCCCAATCATTATCATGTCTTATAGCTTTCCTCAGTAGGATGCCCATGGTCAATCAGCACTGTTCAGGGCAATCCACTTTTCCTTCCGTAAATAGGCACATCACTTGTAAATGTGTCAAAAGTGGGACCATAAAAAACTAGAGGTCCACATGACACACACACAAAAGGGAAACAATTGTCCTATCAATGGACAGGCTAAGTAAGGAATATTCTAGAAATTCCAGAATATTCTAGAATTTTGCTGTGCCAAAAGATGCTCTCTGCTCCAAACTATACCTGACATCCAAGGAATGAGGTCCAGCCAGGGCTATTGCTGTATCTGAGTGGCGAGTGTGCTCCCCCTCACCGTGTGGGCCCTGTCACTGCTTGTTAGACACAGTGCATCAAGCTGCACCAGAGGAGAGCATGTTTGGAGCCAGCTCTGTCCAGGAAAAAAAAAAAAGAAAAAGAAAAAGAAGAAGAAATCACAGCCGGCAAGCAGACCCCGCTATTCAGGGAAACATCTTTGCTCCTGCAAAGACTGTTAACAAACTCATGGCCTCTGATTTCTATATGGCTTTTGGCACATCGTTTTAATCAAAAGAAGAAAAGAAAACACCAAAGAGGCTTCAAACCCTAAACACAATGAGCTGGCAACGAAAGGCAAAGTTAAGTCATCCCTGTACTATGCCAGGCTTGGAACAGCATTGGCTCCTGTGGGGTAGTCAGCAGAGGCTGAGATATGAGAAAGAAACCTTAGATTTTAAAGCAAAAAATTTTTCTGACCAGAGACTTTAAATGCCCGTCAGACAACTTGGAGCCATCGCTGGGACCATGTGGGTTCATGACCCGAAGCTGCTTGTGTCTAGACACAGGGATCTCTGACATCCATGGATTTGTGTACAGAAATATTTTCTCATCTTAGAAAATGCCACATACTCTGGTAGAGGCAAATTCTCAAAGACTCTCTTCACTTCTTATAAGAGGGCTTCTCATCAGCTTCATAAGTTAATTCAGAAATGACTGCCCTGAGTGTGAAAATGTGGCATGACTCCAGAGGACTTCCCTTATCTTAGTCCACCTGAGAGAATTCTCATCATGAGTACACATTTTATACTGTAGGTCTAGTCATGTAGGTCTCCAGGAAATTTGTAAGCATAAGTTCTGGGCATTCTCCCAGCCCCTTCTCCTTACTAAATGTGTACACAGCAAATAACCCCCTAGGATGGTAGCATCTGGGGCAGTTTTACCTGTATGGGTATTTTGTCTGTTATGTAATTCTGAGTAGTTCTTGAGAGTTTGCTGCCCACAGAGGCCGTTGATCCTCTGAAACAGGAGTTACAAATGGTTCTTAGTCAACATGTAGATGCTGGGAGATGGTTAGGAGCCCACAAGCAGGTGTTGAGTCAAGCTCAGTCTCTCAGAGAGCAACCAGACCCCACCCAGGTCTGTGTTTTGATTATTCTTCTAGATAGCTTTAACTGTTAACCTGACATGACCTAGAGTCACATGAGAAGGAATATTAGTTGAGGTATTACCTTGGCCCATGGGCAAGTCTACGGAGATTATCTTGATTATGGATAGAGGCAGGGGGTGGGGCAGTCCACTGTGGGCAGAATCATTCCCTAGGCAGGTGGTTCTGGGCTGTATAAGAAAGCTGCCATCCTTTGACACATCTATATAGTTTCTGTTGTACTTCCTTGGCTGTCTGTTCCCTATTAGAGGTGATGCTCTGTGGAACAGCAAAGAGAACTGCCTTTGGTGTCCTGCCTCAACTTCCTTCAGTGGTAGACTGTGACCAGGAAGAGTAAGCCAAATAAAATCCTCCCTTCTCCTTGTGGTCAGGGGCTTTATCACAGCAATAGAGAAGAAACTAGAACAACTGTCATCTTTCATGAAAACATTTATCATTGATTCCATAGTTGTCCCCCTGTATCCACTGGTGCATCTCAGGATTCAGCCAACCCTGGATTGACAACAATTCTTAAAATTCTCACGAGAACTGAACACATCTACATAGCAGTTATTGTTGGCCAGAATAATAGAGCACAACAATTTGCATAGTGGTACATCACCATAGGTACTGTGATCAGTGTGGAGACAGTTTAGCACACCAAGTAGGGTGTGTGGAGATCACCTGGAGGCACTATTGAAAATCTATAGAAAGGACCGACGCGACTGTAGCTTTTGGTGTCTGTGTAGGTTCCGACATCAATCCCCCTTGGATGCGAAGGGATGAATGTATTTCATTTGCAAGTGGTATTCTTGGTACTTGGATTACCCCTGCTCTTCACTTACACATCCTTGCACACTCGTCCAGCATCACTGAGCTCGAGGATACACACCCCTCTCTCAGACTCAGTGAGGAGCCTCTTCCATGTCTCCTCACACAGCTTGCTGCAAATTCCAGAACTTCTGATACACAGCAGTTTCACCTGTATTCTTCCACCAGCTGCTGTGGGAAGTGCTGCTCGGAGGCTCATTGAATAATTTAATTAGCATTTATTAGGTGGTTTAGTATCCTGCCATTTGTCCTTGGATGTAAACAGTAAAGAACTTATTTTCTCTCTCTCCTTTATTTGTGAGGGAGAAAAGCCCCGTCTCATATCATTAAGCAGGACAGGCGTGCTGTTGCCAGGCAGAGCAGGGACCATAGTGTATTAGAAATAAAGTCATTAACCTAGTAAACCTTAGTCCTCTCTGTAACCTAGTAAACCTCTCTTAGTTCTGTCTGTAACATTAATATCTCCCTTTATTTTTCTTCCTCCCTCTGTTACCTATAAAATAAGAGAGCCCTAATCCTGTATAATCCTCAAAGTATAAAATTGGATCACTCTTCTAATTGTCCCCCATTTCTCATAACTGGAGTCTATTTTTTGAAATTGTCCCTACTTATGGTAGAAAAATTCATTTCTGCTGTGTACAAGTTGGTTTAAGCTTAAATTCATACTACTCAGTTCAATACTCAAAAAATGCCATTTCGTTTCCCAAATAGCACATATTGTGTGTGGTGTTAAGCAAGCCTAGGTTTGAATTGTGATGCAATAGTAGTGAATTAGGTGATCCTGAGTGAGCTGCTGTAATCCGATTTCCTTACTTGTTAAGTGGGTATGATCCCAATCCACTGCAGTTCATGGGATTCCTCCAGTGTTCAAATAATAGCAATTTTTGACATAGAATTTAGCACAAGGTGAGTGCTTAATAAGTACTAACTGTCCAATTGTCATTAAAATGTTAATCCATACTGGCCAATATACGTATGAGTTTTCTTCTATGACACTGGATCTTAATCTGTGGGACCTCCTCTACCAACAGAACGGACAGAGTCTTTACTGTTAGTATTTATGTACTAAACTATTTTGTCATGAGTAGACTCATGTATAAGGGCACATCGTGTTTCATCATTAGCCAGTGAAATATTTTAACCTGAGTCAATAGTAGGCTTATCAAATAATTACTTAAAAGCATAGTTAGTAGTAGTTTGAAGGTGTCTAGGTAAGGCATTTAAGCTGTCTGATCAATTAGAATTAAAATAGGAGGGTCCACCAACCTTGCTCAGATAACATGTTAAGTCTAGGCCAGTCATATGTGTGTCACTTAATGTTTTGGGTCCAGAGGTATGGAATCAGCCTCACCTGGAGGTCTCACTACCTCCTCACATTCCTCCTAGCCTTTGCCAGGAGACATGAATTTGGTAGGAAGCACTTAAGTCTGCCTGCTTAAGCTATAGAAAGTTATGGATCATCCATACTGGCCAATAAACTTAGAATTTTCTTCTATAACAGCAGTTCTCAACCTGTGGGGCACAAAGACCCTTTCATAGGGGTTGCCTAAGACCATTGGGAAACACAGATATTTGCACCATGATTCGTAACAGTAGCAAAATTACAGTTATGGAGTAGCAACAAAATCATTTTATAGTTGATGGTCCCAACAGCATGAGGAACTGTGTTAAAGGGTTGCAGCATCGGGAAGGTTGAGAGCCCCTGTTCTATGATCACAGCTGGTTGCAAAACTGCGGTGAGGAAGAGGACTATGTCATCTTCTCCAATCACCAGATTCTCTAACAGATATTTGACATTGCCTGGTTGGTTCGGATTATTGTGGGACCTAACTCTTCCTCCACTGCTTAATAACTCCTTCATTTATTTCAAAAATTATTCATTACAAGTGTGTGTGTGTGTGTGTGTGTGTGTGTGTGTGTAAAACGAGAAGACATCTTTGTAGAGGAGTTGTTTCTCTTTGTCTCTCTTATGTGGCATTGGGAGGCTAAACCGAGGTTGTTGGATGCACACAGTAAGTGCATGTCCCTGCTCAGTCCCATAACTCTTTTCTTAACTTTTCACTTCCTAAGGCCCAAGCAGCATCTCACAATCACCTGTAACTCCCACTTTCGAGGATTCTCTCTTCTGGCCTTTGAGAGCACCAGGCGTGACATGTGCGTGTGTGCGTGTGTACACACACACACACACACACACACACACCCTTCATACACATAAAGTAAATACATTAAATTAAAAAACTTTATGAGAAGTTTGCCTCTCCCTTCTCCCAGCTCTCCCAGTCTCCTTCCCATCCTTTCTTGGAGCTGGAGCTTGAATTTAGGGCATCATGAGTGCCTAGAAAGAGTACAGCTGTGGTGCTCCATCCAAGCTCATGACACCTTCCCTATGCACTCTATTGACATTAGAACTTCATACTGACAGAAGGTACTGTATACTATTATATATATTTTACTTATTTATTTGTGTGTGGTGGATGTGTAGGCCACAAATACACACACACACACACACACACACACACACACACATCAGAAGAAGTGTTGGTTTTCTTCTACTTGTGGGTTCTAGAACTTGAATTCAGTTGGTAGACTTGGCAGCAAGCTTCTTTTCTTACTGAGCCATTTCATTGGCCATCTATGTTATTATTAAAAAAATAAGAACTTAGATATTATGAAGAGTGTACTAACAATGTTAAAGATGGCCTGTTAACTTAAAAATAGCTAAATAATGCAAGCAGATGTTTCTGAGAACATATCGGGATCCTTCATGTATTGAAAGCAATTTCTATTAGAGTAACATAAGAAAGAAAATGTTTCCTCACCCTCACCTCATCCTAAATACCTATCAGCATCAGCAATACAATTTCAAGATGATCAGAACAATAGTTTTATGTGGGTTGAATTATCTGTAACTCATTTAATGATTAAATGGAATATTCTATCTCAAACAGGTAGACAAACATAGGCTCTGAGGTCATACAAACATTAGGAGTAGCTGGTATAATTAAGTAGAATTTTACAGGATAGCTTCTTATAAACAAGCTACTGAATTTTATGATGACAAGACACAGGATGAGCTATAAATACAGCAATAAAGAACCTTCGCAGCAAACCAACTTCATGTTTAAATTTGTCATCAGTTTGGGGTCAGTGCCTCTGCAGTCCTCTGTGCAACAGGGTAGAATGACTTGTGCATTAGGTTTCCAAGCTTCATGTGAAGGTTTTGTGGCCATTGGCAGTGGTTTGCCTTCGAAAATTTTGCATAGATAGTGTTGGGATAACTTACATCTTCAAACTAAGAAACTTTACTGTTTTTCTCTTTTTTTAAAAAATTATTTTTTTAGATATTTTCTTCATTTACATTTCAAATGCTATCCTGAATGTCCCCTATACCCTCCCCCACTACCCTGCTCCCCCGCCTACTCACTCCCACTTCTTGGCCCTGGTGTTCCCCTGTATGGGGAATATTAAGTTAGCAAAATCAAGGGGCCGCTCTTCCCAACGATGGCTGACTAAGCCATCTTCTGCTATATATGCAGCTAGAGACACGAGCTCTGGGG
>NC_034603.1:33469056-33507575 GCF_900095145.1 Mus pahari | reverse complement strand
GGAGAGCTAGAGGCAGAAAGATAGGAACAGAGAGTATAACATACATATATAATTACAGAGAGAGAGAGAGAGAGAGAGAGAGAGAGAGAGAGAGAGAGAGAGAGAGAGAAGAGAGAAATGTAGATATAGATACACACACTCTTTATCTTAGGTTGTGTGGCTATCCACTGGAGTGTGTTGGACACTTATAAAGACAATGAACTAAGCAACGGAAGTAGTTAGCAAATTGCCTGAATGATGGAGCAATCTAAGCCTCCCTCCCTCAGTAGCTACTATTGTGTCCTGAAAACACTCTTTCCTTGCATTTTTATTATCTTTCCTGTATCTTTATCTACTGCCTTTGGCTCTTACAGGTTTTCCATTTCCGCTTCTCCGATGCTCCCTGAGCCCTTGGAGGAGCGGAGTGTGATGCAGATGTCCCATTTATGGCCACAGCCACTTATTCTCTGTACCTTGACCATTTGTGGGTCCCTGTGTTAATCAACAGACGGTGATTCTCTGATGAGGTTTGAGAGATGCACTTGTGTGTAGCAATAAAGAGAAGTCAGCAGGAACTGGTTAATCATTATGTCCATGAGCAGAGAAATAGTAACAGGCTCGCCCCATGGCCTATGATCTTGTCTAGGTACAGATTCTTTCCCTCATAACTATGCCAGGTATATTTGCTCCATTTTGTGGAGCAGACATTAAATCTGAGCAGAAAGTGGTTGGTGACTCCCACGATGTTTGTGCGTCTACTGCACCAGTGGACACACATTGCCTGGCAGTCGTCACCATTGCTTGCAAGGTTCACAGTTGGACAATATTGGTGACAACTTTTTTTTTCCCTCTGATAGCATACACAGCACTTTCTAGCAATATGAAAACTAGCCATGAGTATGAAACTTCCAGGTTAATTCCAAGTTTCTCTGTCTAGGTTTTTTTCCTTGATGATTTGTCTATTGGTGAAAGTTGGGTATTGATTAAGGTATTTGACCTAGTTCAACTGATTTTTGGGAAGGGTGACATATATGGATTTGATTTCAGATCCCTGTAAGTAGGTATCCAGTCTTGCCAGGACCATTTGTTGAATAAGTTGATTTTCCCCCCTAGCATATGTTTTTTATATCTTAGTTAAAAAAAAAATTAGGAGTCCATCAAAGTTGGAGTTTACATATGCATCTTGTATTATTTTCCATTGGTCTATGTGTCTGTTTTTGTGAAAACACCACTCTCTTTTTGTCACTATGGCTCTGTAGTGTAGTATGAAGTAGGCAATGGGATGCCTCTAGCTGTATCATTTCTATTTAGAATTACTTTGGTTATCTATGGTTTTTTATTTCCAAATGAGCTGTAGGATGTTTGTATAGTTTTGTGAAGAATATCTTTGGAATTTTGATGAAGAATACATTGAATCTGTATATTGCTTTTGGTAATTAATTCTGTCATTCCAGCAGTATGGAAGGTAATTCTATCATCTAGTAATTTCTTTAATTTCCTTTTCAATGTCTTGAAGGACACTTTTCTTTGTAGAGATCTTTGATCTCTTTGGTTAGATTTATTTCTAGATTTTTCTAGGCTATCTTGCATGGCATATTTTTCTCAATCTCTGAAAGATTATTAATTGATGTATACAAAAACTAATAACTTTCATTTGTTGATTTTGTATTCTGCAGGCACAATGACAGTGTTCCTTAGATGAAAAGGTTTTTTGATAGAGCCTGTAAGATAATTAAGTAGAAAATCATGTCATATGTAAATAGGGATAGTCTAACTCCTCCTTTAAGACTTTCATACCTTTTATATATTTTTAAAATTATTATGCCAGCTGAGAGTTTTATTACTATATAGAATGAGAGTGGACACAGTGAGCATCCTGGACTAGTTTGGAATTTTTGCAGAAATGGTCTCAGTTTTTCTGTTCTGCATAGTTTGAATATATATCTGTAGTAAATATAGTCTTTATTATGTTGAGATATGTTGTGTGTATTCCTGTTTTCCTTAGGATTTTTAATCATTAAGTTCTATTGAATTTCATCAAATTTCTTTTCTGCATCTATCAAGATGATCATGTGATATCTGTCTTCAAATTTAAAGTCTAAACCTGTTTTTTTTTTTTTTAATTTCAGTCTCATTGTTACGGGTCTGGTTGATTGGGTTGTCTTCTGGCTTTTATTTCACTATGTAAAATGCATATAGAAATTGATTCCTTGTTTCTAGATTTTCCAACTTGTGGGAATGTAAGTCTTTAAACTGTTCTCTGATGATCTGGATATCATTAGACTATGTTGTAACTATTCCCCTTTCATCTCAAATTTTATGAATTTAGGTTTTTTTTCTCTTTCTTTTAGCTATTTTGCCTAAGAGCTCATCATTCTTAGTCTTTTCAAAGAACCAACATTTTTATTAATTTTATGTATTGTTTTTTTTCTGTTATTCATGTCTGCCTTAAGGCTTATTGTCTCTTGCCATCTGCTGCATTTGGGTTTGGCTTCATGCTTTTCTGAGAGCTTTGAGGTGCATCCTTGGGTAGTTAGAAATCCCTCAGATTATTTAGTGTGAGAACATACGGCCTTCTTATGACTACACTGGCTTTATCACCGTAGTTTTTCTAAGTTGTGCTTTCATTTTCAATTAATTCTATGAACCCCTCCCGATTTCTTTAAAGATTCACTGATTATCCAACATGTATTGTTTAGTGTTCAAGCATTTGTGTGTTTTCTAAGGTTAGTCTTGCTATTTGGTGCTTATTTTTTCTTCTACAATTATCTGATAGGATGAATGGAATTATTCTGACTTGAAAAAAAAATCTGTTAGGGATTGCTTTTGTGGAGTATAATGTGGTCAGTTTTGGAGAAGAGTCCATAAACTGCTGAGAAGAAGGAACAATTGAATGTGCCATAGATAACTGTTATATCTGCTTGATCTCTGGCATATTTTATCCTGGAGGTTTCTCTGCTGCTTTTTACCCTGGAAGACCTTCCTTGACGTGACAGTGTCATGTCAAAGTCTCCTGCTCCTATTGCACCCAGAACTGTGTGGTCTGTTATATCTCTTTACATTTGTTTTATGAAATTGGGAACCCCAATATTAATATTTAAATATTTCCAATAGTTGGTGAATTGTTTCTTTTATAACACACTGTGGTCCTCTCTTTTACTTCTGATGAGCTTGGGTTTGAAGTCTACCTAATCAGCTGCAGGGTTTTCCATACCAACTCTCTGTCTATGACTTCCATTTGCTCGATAGATTGATTTCCAACCTTTGACCTTCAGTTGATGGATGGCTTTCCTAGCTATGTGAGCTTCTTAGAGATAGCAGAAAGTTGGGCCATGGTTTGTTTCCTATCCCCAAGCTTTTTCATTGATGTGTAAAGGTCGTTTTGCATTCAAGGATATAACTAGGAAAGATTTTCTATTGTTTATGATTTTGTTGTTTTGTTTTGGTTGGATGGTTAATTGAGGATCTCTCTCTCTCTCTCTCTCTCTCTCTCTCTCTCTCTCTCTCTCTCTCTCTTTCTCTCTCTCTCTCGGTAGGGCATTGTTTGCTGCTTTGGTGTATAGGACCTGGCTGATTCTTCCCTAGTTCTCTTTGCATCTGTTGCTTTAATGTAATGGTTTTTGTGATGTATGAAACTACCTTCTACCTTCCTCTGTGTATAATATTTTTCAACATTTTTCTGCAGTGTTGACTTAGCTGTTATCAATTACCTTAACTTGTGTTTGTCTCAAAATAGTCTTATGTGCCCTATCTAGTTGTGTAGATAAATTTAGTAGGCAAAACAATATCGGTTGACTTATTTACTTTCAAGGGTTGGAAAGCATTATCCCACGTCTGCTTCCTGGCTTTTAGGATTGCTAATAATCGGTCTGATGTTGCTCTGATGCCTCGTCCTCTATATGTTAATCAGCACTTCTCCTTTACAGCTTTTAATATTTCTTCTTTGTTTTGTGCTGAGTCTGACACCTTGGAGGGGATGAAATGACATGGCTCCCTGCCCTGGGACAGGGCTAACAGGGTATAGGCCTCCCCACGGAGGAGAAGGCAGCTATGAGCATGAGGCTTGTTTGTATAATAATCTACATATTTTCACGTTCCTCTGAGAAAAGTTGTTCCTGTTAACATTAATGACTCCATGATAATCAGAGACAGCATGAGTCCAGGAGGCCAAGGGGTGGCTGTGTCTCAGCAAAATGGTAAATGTTGGGACCTACAAGACAGCCCTTAAGGCTGTGGGAAAGAACCCTAAAAACAGGAGTGCAAAGATATATAATTCTTCAACTATGCAAACATCTAAGGATACAATATGAATTGTATAAGGAGCTTCACAGATCTAAAGGAACAGAGGCAGCTACACTATGAGCCATATTGTCATAAAGAAACAAAGGCAGACAGATACAAATGCAGGTAGATTCCTAAGTTCAAGGTCAGCCTGGGACAGAGCAAATTTAGGTCCAGGAGTAGTCAAAATGGTAATTCCAGGGTGGAGTCCCACCCAGCTATCTTATTGTTTATGCTTAGGACTCAAAGGTTATGAGACACTGATTTATAGGATAATCAAAAGGAAACCTGGAACAAATGACTGAATTGATAAGTAAAAACAAAACAAAACAAAACAAAACAAAACACCCCCAAAACCTGGGCTTTCTGTCTGATTGAGTTGAGCTAGAAGAAAGCTTTAGCTTTCTTTAGAAATTTTTTCTAGTGAGAGCTGAGCTGTCTAGAGATCTCTAGAGAGGGGACACAGCTCTTCAAGAATTTTTCTAACAGGATTTCTGATTTGGGTGAGAAAACCCATGGAGAGTGAACACAGCTCTTTTAGAATTTTTTTCTAACAGGATTTCTGACCTCCCAAGAATAGAGCTAACACAGTTCTTTTAGAATGTTTTCAAATATTCTATCTGGATAGCAGTTATCCAGAGAAGGCTGTCTGAAGAGCAAACACAGCTCTTTTAAAAAAAAATTTTCTGGCTTTCTGATTTTGATTGGAAAACCTAAGAATTACTTTTAGAACTTTTCTAACAGGATTTCTGACTTGGTTGGAAGAGCTAAGAATTTTTTTTATAGCAGCTTTTCTGACTTTGGTCAGAAAATCCTTGAATTATCCAGAGAGTTTTTAGAATTTTTACTAGCAGAGAGAGTGCTGTCTCAACAAGAGAGAGCTGTCTCCAGCAGAAAGCAAGCAAAATAGCAATAAAAAGCTGTCTAGAACAGAGGAGAACACTGAGACCAATCTGCAAATCTGTCTTGAGCAGATTCCAGAGACAAGAGACTACAGAGAGCTGCCTAGGGAGCCATCTCAAGCAGAACATAGGACCTACGATTTGTTTCTTTGTTCTCAAGCACCCCTTCTCTCAGAACCCCTCTCTAAGCTGAGGCTGGTTCTTGGCAGCTTCGAACTTCTGATATCTTGATTATGGTATGCCATGGATAAGTTCTTCTCTGGCTATGTCCATTTGGGGCTTTAAATGCTTTCCAAGTTTAGATGTCTGTTTCTTTCTCTAGATTTGAGTAATTCTTGGCTATTCTTTTATTGAATAGTTTGTCTAAGCCAATTGACAGTGTGTGTGTGTGTGTGTGTGTGTGTGTGTGTGTGTGTGTGTGTGTGTGAAGTCAGAAGACAAGCCCATATTGGCCTTTGCTTTTCATCATTTGAGACAGAGTCTCTTGTTCTCTGTTGTGTACTCCATGCTACCTGGTCTGAGAGCGTATGATCATTCTCCAGCCTTCTCTTTCCATCTTACTGTAAGAGTTCTAAGATTACATGAAACTAGGATTGTATGAAACTTCCTAGGGACATGTAAAAATAAAATATCCACACATCTCAGACAGGACACTGATAACAGACCAAAGGAATTATTCTATCAAAGACCAACTTGTGGAGGGAGTCCGTGAACTCATGAAGGGTTGCCTGCAATAATATGAGTGAGAGGTTACTTACAGACATAGGAGACAGAAACAACTGTGACATTAAAGACCTTGCCCCAGCATGGCTGATGGCACCCAAAAGCTGCAATTCATACCCCTCTGCAAGACGTACGCATCACTGGAAGCTGGCAGACACTTCTGCAAGGTTCTTGATAGGTCAGAGCCTCTTTTCCCCAGCAACTGCTTGCTGTCTCTAGAACCTTAGAGGGGGGGGGGGCTTTTGAATCCTGTTAGCTCCTGTTTTCCTGGTTTTCTGGGGTTTATTTGCTTTTCTAAGCCTCATTCCCTCCAGGAAGGGGTATATCAATTTGGAAAAGTTGCTACACAACAGGGAGCCCCGTCCCCACTCTCCAGTTTTACAACTCAGGTCTTCACACTTAACTTGGCGAGCACTTTACCCACTGAGCCATCTTTTAGTTGCCCCCCTACCCGCCCCCCAGATTTGATTTGAATTTCAGTTCCTTCTTGGTTCTCATGGATTCTTAGGTTTCGTCTCTTAAGTGCACAACAGACTTCTTGGAAGTTTTAATTCCGCTTACTGGTATTTTTCTTTATATTGTGTCTATGTGTTTTGTCACCTCGACCTTGTCCTCAGTTTCCGAGGACATTCATGCTTGTGTTTGCTCTTGACTGTTGCCAATGCTTCCTGATATTTATCTAACTGGTTCTCTTATTTTCAGAATTTCTGTTTATGTCTTTTTTTTTAGTGTCTCTACTTTCTTGCCGAATCTCCCTTTGTATCCTAAAACATTTCCTCTAAGTTAATGAACCTTTCACCCATTTTCATACCGTCCTTGCCTACGTCTTGAACTGAGCTCATGAGTTTTGTTTCCAGGTCTTAAATTCCCTATCTGTTTATTTGAGTTGTCTATCTGGTCCTTGAAACTTGTTAAAAATAGGACTCTGAAACTCTGGAATATTTTTCTGGCATTTCTGCTTTCCCATCCATCTGGTTGTTCTGAAACTGTCAGAGGGAGGGTTCTCATTTTCTTGTGTGTTTCTTTGCTGCGTTGTGTGCATCTGCTGAGGTATATTTGCGCACGGCATAGCTTTTCTCTCTTTCCCACCGGCTTTGTTTTTCTTTAGTTTATGTGACTCCTCCTGGTGCCTTGTCTTCATGTGGGTTTATGTTCACTGAGCAAGCCAACCTCAGTGACAACTATAATGGTTTGACAGAAGTCCCAGTGTTCACTGCAGGAGAAGATACTGTACTCTCAGCTCATGTCCCTTATAAGGTTTGGAGATGGGAGGATTAGGACCCCTAATTCTGTCTGTCAAGACATTGCACCAAGTTCCATCACAACCTTCTTGTAGTCTGTATAGCTTCTCCCTGCTACAGCTAGTGTGTTTGTGTGTGTGTGTGTGTGTGTGTGTGTGTGTGTATGTGTGTGTGTGTGTGTTGGGGGGGGGATGTTGAGCATTTCTCACCTTCCCGCCCTGTTGTGTTTCTTTTGCTGTCTCCAGTTCACAGTCTCTGTGTCATAGGGTCTATTACTCTGACTTTGATGCACTAAGGACTTTCTTCTCCCCACCTATTTCCAGTGCTTCATAAAGGGCTGTGTGACAAAGTTTCCCAACCCTAGTGTCCTTACCCTTCCTCTGGAGCTGCATCAGGGAGCTGTTGAGCCACTCTGCATTGGTGGCCAATTCCTGTAGCTTGAGATCAGCTCCTGCAAGAGCCCTGGTCTCCTCTTGTAGTCTGGTTCCATCATGCGATACTTCACTTGTTTCTCTGGAATCGTGAGGGGGCTGATTAGAAATCCCCAATGTCTGCTGGGGACAATTCAGTCTCTAATTTGAGCTCCCAGCAGTGCTCTGTTGGGTGTTGGAACCCATCTGGCACTTTTATCCCTGGCTGCACAGGCAAAGCCCAGTTTGTGTGCTGTGTCAGGCTTGAAGCTGCCTGGCAGGGCAGGCTGTGACCGTGTTTCCTTAAGCCACAGACAGACAGAGTTTCTGCAATTGTGTTGTTTTTCTCCTAGACCCTTTCAGTCCTTCACCTCTTTGTGAATTTATGAAGCTTTCCTCAATTTCTCTCTTTTGTGTATAAAATTTATTAAAATGGAGAAAAATGGACTCTCTCACATTGTTGGCTGTCTCCTCTGTTTGTTTATCCATAACTCCATCGAGCTTACCCTGTATTTTGTTCTAGCAGAGCTTTAACATGGTGATTCTCAGGTAGGAATATCATTCTCCTTTGCTCTGCTGGGGTTAAGCGAAGCGATTTCCCTCATTGCATTTTCTAACTTCTTGTAGCTCTTTAAATAGAAGACACAATATTTGCATATTCTTTCTAAACCATTGCTAAATGTTCCTAGTGTTACAATAGTTTTCAAGTCAAGTCCTTTTGTATTTAGGCTTGCCCTGATGTTATCATCAACCGTAATATTCCATCCTTCTGCCCAAGCTCCATACATATGCCTTTCTTGCTCCTGGTTAGGAGCTTAGCTAGTGCATCCATATCAGAATTAAACACGAGAGTGACAGCAGACATCCTTATTCCTGCTTTTCCAGTGCAGTCCTAGTGTTTCTCCATCCGGTGTGGTTGGCAACGTGTGGGGACCGTCTGCATTTGTCATGTTTCTGCCATTGTGCTAAAAGAGCGAGACAAAGGCAGCTTGAGGAAGAAGGTTTGTTTTGTGTGTGTGTGATGGCATTTTTTACAGGCTCACACTTGAGCGTGCAGTCTATCATGGCAGGGAAGTCATCCATGCTGGTCACACTGCATCCATCCACAGTCAGGAGGCAGAGAGAGGTGAACATTAGTGTTCAGCTTGATTTTTCCTTTCTAATGCCCAGAGGCTAACCTAGTGAGATAATCCCTCAAGACCTGACCCTTGTATACAGTATAATCACACTGCAATGCTTCTCTTTGACCAAACATCTTTGAATCTTTACCTTTCCTAAGCTTTCAGTTCATTTGACTTCAGGCTATCGTGTATCTTTTTAATTCTTCTTTCTCTTTTAAAGGTGATGGGAAGAAGAGGAGGAACTCAAAGAGTAGGCAGTGTTTTGCAGCAGAGCAAGGGCATGCCTCACTTGCAGATGCACGACTATCACCAAGCTGTCTTCTAATTGCAGAGAAATCTATAGCTAGCTTAATGCTTTCCCCTTCAGATATCTTGCTCTCTTCTTTTGGCAATTCCAGTGTTGTATGTCCCCTCTGAGATGTGTATTTTTTAAATATTTAAAGTCAAGTCATCTTTGAAATGTTTTCCTGTGTTAAATCTTCTACCTCTTATTGTTCTACAGTTACCTGCAGGGGCATCAACTTTCATGTGTCATCTCCTGTTAATTTTGCTTCCTTTTCTCAATTTTTTTCCTTCATGTTTGCTGGGCATGGTAGCCATTCTCTACCATGGTGCATTTGGGTCCTGTGTCCTTTAAGTGAATCTTGCTTCATACTCTGTTTTTAATTGTGTTTCTGATGTCTCATCGTATCTTTCTTGAATCTGTCCTGCCTGTTCAGACTACGAGTTTCATTTAGGAAATGGTCTCATGCATGTGGTAGATGTCATTGGTTAATAGTTTCATGATCTGACCCTGTTATTGTAGGTGATAGATGTGATGGCATTGCTGACAGACAAACAAACAGACATCGCTATTTAATAATAATGTATACTATTCCACAATACTATATTACCTTGCATATTAAATATATGACATTTAGTATATGTAAATATGAAATATATTGTTCTATTATAACAATGATAATTTAGTGAATCCTTTCTTTGCTGCTTTCCTATTTTGCTAATGTGTCTCTTTTTCTCCAGATCTACCATCAAATATAGACAAATCTCATTCTTGCTATCTCCTTATGGTTATGCTCTCAGCAGGTGTTCTCATGTCTTGTGGATATCACATGTAGAATGTCCACCAGGGAAGGAGGCCAGCAGGAGTTCTGCCTGATGAAGCTGATCATGCGACATACCTTTGAAAAAAGTATTTCTGTTTTATAGGATTATAAGCATTTGCCTTTTCATATTTCCCCAAACTCTGGCAAGCTTTTCAGTGCATATGGGAACCGTTGCTTACAGATTATGGTTCACACAGACACTCATTAAGAACTGTGAAAGGTCTCATACGACAATCATTCAGGACTTGATGATTTCACTGTTTTCTGAATGTTTATGGGAGACATAATTTCTGGGCACAAGAGGCAGCGTAAATATCTTATCTGTATCAAATTCTTGGCACCCAGGGCCCAGAGCTGTGATGCTCTGGGTTTATATCACCATGGAGCCACCAGGAACTTTGTGCATCCAGGTGTTACCATGGGTGTGCGCACGTGTGCCCTTTGCTTCAGAGGGAGACGCTAATTCTAACTTCCCAGACCGTTTGCTACGAAAACATCCTGGAAAAGATTGTCCAGACCCACGGCAGTCAGTGCCTTTGCTTATAAAATGTCTAGAAATATGGGAAACAGAGGCTACGGTCCCAATCACAGGCCTTATTGAAGTTGAAATTTATACTTTAAAATGATTTCCACTGATCTTAGCGGTCCTGAGAAGACATTGCAGAGATAGCTTTAGTCTTCCATACGCGGAGCTGAAGAGATGGCTCGGCAGGCTAAAGAGTCTGCAGAAGATCTGGGTTCTGTTCTTAACATCTATATACAGCAACTCATCTGTCTGTAACACTAAGCCTGTGGGGCCCAACTCTCTTTTCTGACCTCCATGGTCACCTACTTGTACATGGTACAAATACATAGCTCAGGCACATTGCATGCTGGGAAGAATCAGAAGCTCTGCAGTCAGCACTGGCATATACTAGCCTTGCCTCTGTGTTATAAGTGTGTTGAGGAAGCATCTTATCAGGTGACCAAATGAAGGATTGGCTAATGTTTTTACATAAAAAAATTTAAGTGGGGTGTAGGGGTGTATGCTCTAATCCTAGCACGTGGGAGGCAGAGGCAGGTGTATCTCTGAGTTCTAGGCCAGCCTGGTCTACAGCATGAGTTCCAGAAATCCTGTCTCAAAACCACAAAAATATAGAAAAAAACAATTAAATCCTTGTAAGTGGAGACTGTAGCTATGGTGGTAGAGTTCTTGTCTATATGTATGAGGCTGTGGTTTTCATACATGAGCCTGAAAGAAGTAAATAAGGAAATAAGTAAATAAATAAATAAAATAAATAGCCTCCAACTGGGAAGGTACACACCCTTTCCTTAGAAACACACACACACACACACACACACACACACACACACACACACACACCATGTTTATAGCATGTTTTGTGAGTTGTATCATGCCTCTTTCATGTCTTTATTTTTTAACACCAGGCTTTAAAAATGTAGGCTTATGAATACTTNACATTTACGCAAGTCATTTGAGATTTGTTGGACATTTGGAATATTTCTAGTTTTATGTTTGTTTTTTATATGTTATTATCCATCAATGTGTGGTTGTTTTAACTGCATATGTCTTTTTAGAATATACTTTATTGCTTTCTTTCAGAATCATTTTAAAAAGCAGATTTGTCACTTAAAGGAGCATGGGATGTCTTAAGACTTTAAAATTTTTATTTTGTTATTTTTAATTTGTGTGTGTGTGTGTGTGTGTGTCCACAGAGGCAAGAGGTAAAAGCTAGAGTTACAGGCAGCTAGAAACCATCCTAAGTGGGTGATGGGAAATGAAATTGGATCCTCTAAAAGAGCAGCATGTTCTGTTAACTCCTGAGCATCCCTCCAGCCCCATTTTAAGGCTAAAGTCCAGCAGCTGCTATGTACCCATTTCATTTCCTTCCTGCTGACACCTCCAAGGTTTGTTGTGGAGACAGCAGGCAGGTGATGGTGTTGTGTCACGATTGTTAATTTCTTTTATTGTTTACCATTTTCACATCCTAATAACCACTGTGAGTTCCACGAACCCTGTGTTTATTACTATGGCTCAGCATTTGGCACACATTAAGTAAATGTTTATTGGTAACATGCATTTCTTCTTGGCTGAACTTTGTGCATATGTTCCTGCCCATTTTTGTCTATTGATTATGTGCTCTGCCTGTTTTCAAGCAGACTGTCTGTCACAGTTGTCCCTCACTCCAGAATTCAGCATCACTTTCTGTTTTGTGTGACACACAGAAATTCCAAAAGTTCCTTTCAGGCAGTCTTAATTATTATCTTCTTTTAAAACTTTCTCTTTGGTATTGTACTCAGATGAAATCAGATGGGTATTCAGCAGTGTTCTGGTTGTTTTAGGATTTATACGTGGATTTCCATGCTCTAAAGTTGACTTGAAGGGTGCGGATTCTTCGTTAGAATTCTGTTTTCTTTGTGTTCTGTTATTTGAAATCTTGTTCTCTGATGGCTGGGATGTGACTGTGAATTGATCTCTGCTTAATTTTCTTCTCTTCATATTTTTCAATACCTATCAGAAAACAATTCTGTTTTGTCACTGACAAAAGTCCTGAACTGGAAGGTTTGGTGAAACTGTTAGTGAAATTTATTAAAACACTGACATGGTCTTATTGTTAAATATCTAATCAAAGACAGAGTGCATAGGTTTTATTTTGGGGAATGATCACGCCGATGAATCTCAGTGAGACAGAGTGAAAGCGAACAGGTCCACGCCTGTCTAGCCACCTATCATACAGTCTACACAGAATAAGCATTTCCTTTCAACAACTAATAGACTAAGATGCTAACTAAAGAGTGCTCTCACAAATATTTCTGAATTATGGTGTTAGCCATCATTTGGTTTTGGTTGTAGTACATATGAGATGTGATGCTAAATACGTGACTTCTTCTGAACGAAGGGTCATAACCCAGGGCTCTTCTGTGAGACTACTCATTTGAAAAACCCACCCATAGTTAAAAACATCTTTCAACGTTGCCTTGCAAAATTGCCATCAGTGTTGACAATACATTTCTTCTGCTGTCTTCATTATACTTTGAAGAAGAATATATGTTTTGGCAACAATTTAAAGACATTTGAAGCTTGGGGACAATGTTTGAGGGCACAGATAATTAGTACAAACTGAGAGTAGTGTGTTTTACAGCATTGAGTTCAGCTACAAGTCATACAAAAAATGCTTAAAGTTAGTGGATCAATATTTCTTATATAACAAGAAGATCCGTACCACTGGCGTCTGTCAGGCGGCTGGATGAGGTCAGAGTTGGCTAAGTTTTAATTCGTTGAGTCTTTTGCCATGATTACTGCCCTAGGCATCACTTGTACCTGTGCAGAAGAAGTGAAAGCAAGGGCCACTGCCAATGTCTCCTCTGTTTATTAAGACTCACAGTGATTACTCCAGAGTCATTGGAAGGACTGGTGTACTTACATCCTACTGGGAAAATAGCAAATGGTCCTGTCATGGTTGCTTAAGGCCAAATCACGATTCAGGGATCAGATTGGAGTTCTTTGTTTTCTCCAACGAATTCAGGGATTCTGACCACAAGGAGGAAAAACAAATGAGGTGGGCAACCAGCTGCATCCATCACACACACAACTGTGGTAGGCTATGCTGAGAGCCCTGTAAGAGCTGGAAAATGAATGGTGGCAGCCAGTAGGTCAGAGTGCATCAATTTGACCAGCCATGCTCTAGGACTATATTCAAAAAACTAATATTCCCATGTTTTTGTTAATGTCTGCTCTGTTTTTTTCCCTTATTAGACTTGCTTTCCCTTAGGATAAGAATTGTGTTTACACTTCTGTATATTTATGAGTTTTCTGAGAAATTGGGCTGTATCTGTTTATTGATTTAAACTGGAATCAGTTTAATTCCCCACTTTTTAAGTCTCTCCAAAATGGGGTCAGCTATGATTGGTATCTCACATTCATGGGCAATTACTCACGTGGGACAACTGTTGACTATCTATCTTAGTGATAGAATGTGCCAGGATGTTCTTAAGAAAAGAGTTTTTTTTTTTTTTTTAAAGTATAGACTCTGAGTCAACAACAAAACCTTAAAGTTATTAGAATCCCAGAACTACCCATATGATAAATTCCTTATTGCTTTTGACAAAAGAGACTGAGTCAACTATGAGGCAGAGTCATCGGAGGCCCTCCACATCAGGTTTGTAAGGAGATGCAATGTGCTACTGATTTTAGAGAATATGTATGTTTTGTAAGTGTGTGTGTGTGTGTGTGTGTGTGTGTATACATACATTACATGAGTGCAGTACCCTTAGATTCCAGAAGAGGGCAAGAGACCCGCAGAGTTAGAGACGGTTGTAAGCTCGCTGATTTGGGGATTAGCCACTGTATTCAGATCCTTTGAAGGAGCAGCATGGGCTTTTCACCTCCCAAGTCATCTCTTCTGTCCCTGATTTTGTCATTTAGTTGCACAGAAGAGTGTATGCTTCAGTACTAACCCAGAGAGGTATCAGTAGTCTAGACATAGCAGTGAAGTTAGGATTCAGTAGTTTGTGAGTTGGATAGTAAATGTTTCTGACTTTGGTTAATTGCCAAGGGGGAAAAAATGGTAAAGAGATAGCATACTTACGAGTTTGAGTTACTAATATGAATTTAAGGCAATTACATTATTATCCTCCCATGACAACACTAAATAATAAGAACACTAATGAGCATTAGGATTTCTGTTATAAAAGTTCACTAAACAGATGTGCTATCCAATATTCTTTTCTTGCAAATGGCACAAACCCCATCTGTGGTGGCTTGAGTGATGCAAGCCTATTACAGTGTCAGGCATTTGAAAACTCCAGCTGGTGATAATGTTTCAGGAAGTTTAGGAGGTGTGGCCTTGTTGGCGTAAGGGATGGGCTTTGAGAGTTTAAAGGTTCACTTTATTTCAGTTTTCTCTCTCTATTTCATGCTTGTGGCTCAGGATGTGAGACCGCAGATTCTGTGTCTGCCGCCTGCTGCTCCTGCAGCACTGACTCTAACCCTGATACGCTCCTTCTGTAAGTTGCCTTGGTCATAGCATTTTATTGCAGCAATAGACAAACATCTAACACAAAGCTCACACCCTTTAATAGAAAAGGTAATTAATTGATTGACATCAGCAGTTAGATTGAGTTCCGGTTGATGACTCGATGCAAACAATGGAGGTGGATTCTCCTGGTCTCTCTGTGGATGTCTGAATCACTATACGTTTGCTGTTGCCTGTTGCCTGGGTTGTTCTCACAGGGACAGGAGATGGTTGACCCAGATCTTGGTTTCACATCTGGGAGCAAATGGAATGTTTTTCTTTTGAGAGAGGAACCAAAGCCCAGATTTTGGATCACTGATCTGAGTAGGGCTGTAATGGCATTTCCAGTTCTGGAGCTCCGAAGGTAGAGCAGGGTCACATTGGCTAGTTTTTACCTATGGTAAAGCCCAGAATTCCCAGGTAGCTCTCACTGTCATCTTTCTGCATCATGTTTGTGTATCTCTGACTCTGTTACTCTACTTCTGCTCTGTGAGTGATACAGGGATGGCAAACCTTGGCCCTTCATCCAGGTACGTCTGTGGCATCTCTTCCTATAGTTCCACAGAAGACACTTCAATTCAGAAAACCAAGGGATGGGAGTAGATGTCCATTTCACAAACTACCTAGGTACTTCCACCATACCTCAGCATTGGAAGATGTTGTTATAGAGAATCCAATGCTATATGACAACTGAGAGGAGGATTTTTTTTTCATAGCAATATTGGCAGTTTAGCCAAACATTGGATTCGATGAACTTCTAGAATCCATCAAATGCCAGGGGAAAAAAAAGAGAGGAGAAAAATAGCTGTAAGAGAGATTGTTGTGTGCTGTCTGAACATGGCTATTTTGACCCTGAAAGAATGCAAATGCATTTTTGTTCCGTTAGCACACACTCTGCAGTCCAGCAATAATGCATTGTAAACAGACCATATTAAAACAAACAGTTCCCTCTCAATCTTTTTTCAATATTTTCTCTAAATAGTTATTTGGTAATACGCATTTTTTTTTCTGTTTTGTGGAGTCCCTAAATAGCAGAGGTCTCAGTTTGGAGGAGCCAACTCGTGCCTCGGAGTGCCAGAATGTTCATGGAGTTTTCGTTTTACTAAATAAAGAATTGGAGCTAAGGTCAACCCTGTGGTGGCACTGGGCCTCGACCCAGTAGGAAAAATAGGGAACTCACAGTTCTCTTCCTTTCCCCTAACCAAGGGCGAGTCTTAGACTAAATGGCGCCAAAGGGGAATCACATCTCTGGTTTTCTGTTTCCTTCTTTCTAGTTATTTATCTTCAGGATGTCCATATTGATGGACTTTGTCACAACATTGGCTGCTAAGTCAGGTGGCAATGCCCTTGCCTATGTCACATAGCCAGCATGTTCTCCACGGCTCGAGTTTTCTGACAGAATATTTACCTGGAAAGATTAATCTGGAAAAAGTTGGTGGCTTTCAGATCTTAACAATACGAAGCCAGATGGACAGAACTGGAGATTGGCTCTTTAAATTCACACATACAGTGGCTGTTGCCAAGTCAGAATCCGCACTGTTCCCTGGCCTCTCTTCTCTTTGTCATAAATGACCCACCAGGCTCCCTAATGTTCAATGGCTCTTGCACTTTGGGCCTCTTACAGTCAGACTGGGAAGAAATAGGGACTTTGGCAATTGATCAGTTGTTACCCAGGGCAGAGTCCTCATTTTAGTTCTATGTGGGTACTTCAGGTATTTCTTCCCTCTCTCGTGCTTGGTCTAAGTGGTTCTCACTGCTCATTGTTGTCTCTAGCACCTCTTAAAGTATACTCTTGCCTTTTGAAATTAATCTTTGAAATCCATCGACCCTTATGTTACTTTCCTGTTGCTGGGATACACACCACAACCAGAAGCAACTTGGGGGGGGGTGTGGAAAGTTGTTTTCATCTTACGTTTCATCAAGAAGGGAAGGCAAGGCAAGAATTCAAGGCACGATCTGCAATGGAGGTCGTGCAGGACCACTGCTTACTGGCTTGCTCTGGTTGGCTCAGCTTGCCTTTTCTTGTAACCCAGGACCCCCTTTCCAGGGCCGGCACCATCCAAAGTAGGCTGTGCCCTCCCACATCAAGCATTAAATAAGGAAATGCACCCCACAGACTTGCCTACAAGCCAATCTGATGGACACATTTTCTTAATTGGGGTTCCCTTCTCTCAGATGACTTTAGCTCATGTCAAACTGACAGAAAATGAACCAGCGCAGCCTACTGCCAGCCAGCCAGAGTCATGTTCTATAAGAACTAACATGACGTTTAACTGTGACCTCTGGCGACCATGGGTACTCATGTCTGTGACTGCATGCTTGCTATGCCACCTGGGCAGGTAACTTAAGCTGTGGTCTTAATTGTAGAATGAGCATGAAAATAGTAAAGATGGCTGAAAGGAATGAATGGGCACCAACTGCCTGAGCTCACGACTGAGTCATGGGGCACACAACCTAAGCAAGGGCGGCTATTTACAGCTTAGTCTAATGGAGTGTCCCCCTCTGCTTCCTATCCTGAGTTAAAACCATGATTCTTGCTCTCTTCAAGCTGGAAGCATTTTCTCAAGGACAAGGCTCTATTTGTTCTTTGTTTACTATCTCACCCTTAACACAGTGTCTTAGACTCAACAGAAACCCAAGAAACGGGTTTTGAGTTGAACTGAAGTTCTCTTTCTCCAGGCCTAGCATCACTGGTGAATTCAAAAGCAGGAGACACGCTGGCTGCTCTTTTCTTCTCTACTGAAGGGAAGTGCCATGCACAGTCATCAGTAGGACTGCCGGCAGTATTTAACTCACTAAATTCTGTTTGTAAAATCAGAATTCTTTCCACACCAGGGATTCTGCCCACTTGCTTGCCCTGTCTCCACCAGTGAGAAACTTAAAACACTAACAAGCCTTCATTTGGTCATCCGACAAGAAGCTTTCCCAAGACACTTAGGGACTACAAGTTTTTAAGTTAGATAAATGGCTAATGCACACCAGGGCTGGCTGGGGGGCTTCTGGTTTCTCTCTGCTTTCCATGGTGGCAATAACTATAGTGTGTCTTCTTTTTCTGTGTTCATTCCTCTCCATCCATACTTTGCATCTCATCTTCTCACCCTGCATCTACAGAACAGCCGGGATGATGAAGAAGGTATCTTATCACCCTCCCTGCCTCTTCCTGTCTCCACACAGCCTACTCATAGCCATCAGTCTTGTTTAACTAGAGCCCACCTTACCTCTGGTGTGACACCACCCTAGTATGTCAGGCTAGTTCTTTTTCCAGATAATGGTACATTCACAGGTGCTGAGAGTTAGGATTTCAAGGTCATTGTTTTCGGTGTCAGAATTGAATCCATCATAGAAAGAGGCAGTTTAACATCACTCATGACACAACTATTGTATTCAGATGAAATGGAGTTTGGAATACTCACACATTTAAGTATTCTCTACATCCTGAAAGCACTTAGAATAAATTAGTTTTTGTGAAGTTCTGGGACATGCTTGAAGGTCCAGACACAGGACAATCTAACTTGCTGTGAAAACACAGAATCTAGGCTTCTCACAAATCCAGACTCCCTCTCTCCTGGATAAAAAAATTAAGGCCAGTGAAGCATAAATTCTGACATGGCTAGATTGAAAGAAAGAAAGAAAGAAAGAAAGAAAGAAAGAAAGAAAGAAAGAAAGAAAGAAAGAAAGAAAGAAAGAAAGAAAGAAAGAAAGAAAGAAGCCTGCTTGTGTTTACTCTGTTATAAATGGAGGAAATGATCTTTTCAGGGTTCAGGTTTTACAGGCAGTAGCTTCCAAGATTTGTGCAAATGACAGACACTCAAGAGAGAGGAAATGTTCTCTGAAATGAACAGCTCAGGGCTGGAGCTCAAAGTGTTAGATGTGCTTGGGTTCCAGGTCCCAGCACATTCCTGGGACCTGGTTTCCCACACAGTTTATCTCTGTTCTCTCTCTTGGCTTTCTTTTCTGCCATTGGGGCCATTTCCTTTTCAAACATGACTGACATGTAGTCCTGTCTTTGTTCGTCATTGATTCCTTTGGCCTGATGCATTTGAGCATCTGATGTTCGGGGAGATGTGTTTGGAAGATGAATGACCCCACAGGCTCCTTTGTGAAATACTTCGTCCCCAGCCTGTTGTACTCTTTTGGAAGGCTGTGGAGACTTTAGCAGATGAAGCCTAGCTGGAAGAAGTAGGTCATTAGGTCACTAGGGTATGTCTTACAACCCTCTCTTACACATGCTCTGGCCACTACAATCTTCTCCCCAAGCCCATGGGACCTAGCAACCATGAGCTCAGCCATCTGAAAATGAGCCTAAGTAAATCTTCCCTTCTTTAAGTTTTTTTCTCAGGAATTTTGATTACAGTTATGCACAACTAATGTGCTCTATTATGTTTGTGATTGTCATCCATGTCATTGGATGTTATAATCATTTAATTCCAGTGTTATCGCAATAGCATAAGAATAGGCCAAGATTGTACCCAGTAGATGAATGCATCACCATTCACAATCCATTTCCATTATCATGGCTGATATGGTTTTGGACTGTTTTGTATCCCCGAGGCTGGAGAACCAGCTTAGTAGTTAGAGCACTGGCTGCTCTTCCAGGTTCAATCCTCAGCACCTACATTGTGTCTCACAACAACCTGTAACTCCAGTTCAAGGAGATCTAATGCCTTCTTCTCACCTTCACAGGCAAACATGTGGTACATAGACTTGCATGTAGGCTACACACTCATAAAATACAAATTTTAATGTATATCCTACATATAATTATTTATAACATATTTTAACAAACATATCTATAATTTTGTTTGTTTGTTTTTTTCGAGACAGGGTTTCTCTGTATAGCTCTGGCTGTTCGGGAACTTGCTTTGTAGACCAGGCTGGCCTCCAACTCAGAAATCCACCTGCCTCTGCCTCCCAAGTGCTGGGATTAAAGGTGTGCGCCACCATGCCCGACTATCTATAATTTTTAAAAACGATTAATGTTTAACTGTTCACATAAAGATCTCTTATCTCTCTGGAACATGTGTTATATGTGATGAGAGGTAGTGGTTAATAACTGTACTTTGTACTAATATACAACATGATGTGCATTCTTCAAGGCTGCTGGGTACCGTCTAGGTCTATTCTTATGCCAATATTGCATCGTTTAGGTATAACAGCTTTATAATGTCTCATACATCTGGAAGCATGAATGTATGTTTCAAGATTGTCTTGATTTTTAACAGTAGAATCACCCGTGCATATACATATATACACATACATAGGCACACATGCATCCATGCACACACTTACATGCTCACACACATATGCAGACACAGCTACTGGCATATGAAATGGGGACACTGTTGGTTTCAGAACAAAGATGGAAGAGTAGACACACACCACATGAGTCCTGATCCTGTAGCTCTGCGATTAGAACACTTGACTAGCATTCAGAAAGCTTGGCTTTGACCTGGGTTTTTAAAGGCATGTCACATGACCTGGCTATGGCCAAAAATATATTTGCAATAGGTAGTATTCAGGATTTCACCCCATAGTCATGGTATATCTACCTATTTATTATTTATATATTTTTCTGTTTCTCTCAATAATGATTTCTGATTTTATGAAAATAATGACATTTCCTATTGTCCGTTTGGCTTATCCCTAGATATTTGAAATTTGAATTTTGCTACTGTTTTGATACCATTTTGGTATTTCTTTTTCTCGTTCGTATTGCTTTTGAATAGTAAAGCAATGTGGTTTGTATATTTAGTTTTGCTAGGTTTACTTACTAGTTCTCATAAAATACCAGTTCCTTGGGATTTTCTATGCACATAATCCTTCTACCCATGAATAAGCAAAATTTTCTACCCTTTCAATCTCTTCGTTATATGTGGCTATAATACTTGCTTCCAGGTGCCCACTTTGGCCTGATATATTATTATTGTACGGCGGAATTTTACTCACTACCCTTTGATGAACACCTTTTCCAACTGCATTCATGAAGGACTTCTGGCCCATAATTTTGCCTCTTGTTATTTCTTATATCCTTACCAGTTCTGGTCATGAGATTGTATTGGCAGCAGCATTAAATTGTTGGGAAGTGATTACTTTGAGTCCCCTTTGTCATTAAGATTTTCATTAAAATCATTTTTTTCCTTAAATGTTTGCTAAGTACTAGCAATGAAGCTCTCTGAGACTAAAAATTTGCTCATGAAAAAGTTTTAAATTATGCATTTTCTTCCTTTCTTTCTTCCTTTTTTTATTTTTGTTTTTTGTTTTGTTTGTTTTGTTTTTTTTTTTTTCAAGACAAGGTTTCTCTATGTAGTCCTGGCTGTCCTGGAACTCACTTTGTAGACCAGGCTGGCCTTGAACTCAGAAATCAGCCTGTCTCTGCCTCCCAAGTGCTAGAATTAAAAGCTTGTGCCACCACCGCCCCGCCTGCATTTTATTTCTTTACTACATTTAGAATTATTTAAATTTTCTGTTTCTTCTTATGTCAGCTTTCTAAATTATATTTTCTAGGGCTATCCCAAGATAAAATGACTAGCCTCTGGATCTGCGACATTTCCTTCTTTTCAATGTACTGCAGCTCTAATCAGTCAATCAATCTCTGCAGGCACAACTTCTTTCCAGGAGTTCTTATTCACAATTTCTGATCTCAGAGAACATACAGTGTAGAGCTCCTCTCTATGTGGATGCATGTGATGTGGATGCATGTGTGTATGCGTGTTCGCATGTATGAGTGTGTGGACATACATGTATGTACAGGGGTATGTGGAAGCCCAAAATTGCCTTTCTCATTTACTTTCTACCTCATTCATCGAGACAGCTCTCTCGGTCGAATTGAACCCAGAGACCGCAGCTAGACGCTGTCTGGCTAGCCTGCTTGTGCTTGTGATCCCTGTCTCGGTCTTCAGAATGCTGGAATTAGATCTGGGTCTCTGTAATCAACTTACATTATATGGGCTCTGGGGATTCAAATTCTGGGCCTCATGTTTCTGTGGTAGGTATTTTAAACAACTGAGTCTTCTCCTTATCCACCAGATTCTTTAAATCCACTGAAATCTGTTTTGTGGACTATAGTATAGCACACGGATGAACTTTATGGTGCTCTATGTAAATTTGAGAATGCTCGTCCTCTGTAGTTGAGTTCAATGTTTTACGTATGTTCATCAGTTCAAGTTTGTTCAAATTTGTCATATACTGACTAACAGTTTATAGTCTTAGCTCATCAGTTATTGAAAGAAATTAATTTAAATATCTTACTTTTCTTTATTTCCAGCCTTTGTGATGAACCTGCATTTTTATTAGTTCAAATTTCCATTATTAATTGTTAGCTACTAATTCTCTTACATTCCTTTAGTGGCTACTCTTAGTGACAGTGACAACATCCCATTGTGTAAGAGTATAAACAGGTACTTGAATAGTTTTTACTGTGAATGTTTCACGTGAGTGTTCTCGTGTACTTCTTTATAGATACTTAACCTCTGTGGTATTGTCATTGTGCTCAAAGGCATTTAGAGCCACTAAACATCCTCTTTCTAAAAACCTCTCCCTTGCCCCAACTTGAAGGTGTCCTGCTTCTTTTCAGTGGTACCATCTTGATGGCCAGCTTTAGCGCACATGTCTTTGAGGGGCCTCACAGGTGCAGATTGTAGCAATTCTATCTATTCTGGCCAGAGGTCATCAGTGAGTTCTATTACTGATGCTCTGACGAAGAGGTCGTATTCTCTACTCTCTCATTCTTCACAGTTCAGTGAAGGCATACTTCCTTTGTTTTCATCCTAATTATGTGACTATCATTATATTTCTTGAATCTGTGGTTTGATGCCTTCAGTTTAGAAAATTTTGCTTCAAGAAGTTTTCTAAGGAAAACTTCACCCCTACTGTACTGGCTAGTTTTGTGTCAACTTGACACAGCTGGAGTTATCACAGAGAAAGGAGTTTTAGTTGAGGAAATGCCTACACGAGATCCAGCTGTAAAGTATTTTCTCAATTAGTGATCAAGGGGGAAAGGCCCCTTGTGGGTGGGACNATCCCTGGNCTGGTAGTCTTGGGTTCTATAAGANAGCANGNTGAGCAANCCAGGNNAAGCAAGCCAGTAAAGAACATCCCTCCATGGCTTCTGCATCAGCTCCTGCTTTCTGACCTGCTTGAGTTCCAGTCCTGCATCCTTTGGTGATCAACAGCAGTATGGAAATGTAAGCTGAAAAAACCCTTTCCTCCCCAACTTGCTTCTTGGTCATGATGTTTGTGCAGGAGTAGAAACCCTGACTAAGACACCTACTTTTATTTTCCTTCTGAGATTTAAACTATACGTATATTGCATTCTCTATGGTCGGGCAGCACAGTTTTGTCCATTGTTCATTATCACTGTATTCTTTGCCTGTTGAAACCACTGGACTGAACTATTAATGTTTCCTTCCAATTTTCCAGTGGTGAATTTTATACAAATGTTATTGAAATGTTCCTCACATATGTCATCTCTCTCCTCTTCTTTCTGCCCTTCTGTTTTACTAACATCTTTGTGTCAGTTGTTCTTGAGGCCACAGAAGACAACTTGTGTATCATCATGAGTTTGATTCTAATAACTACCTCTTCTTGGGTTCCTGGTCCTATGTTCTTATATCTTTGACATTTTCTGGCTGATTGTTGGACACTGAGTATAAAAAATTGCAAACCATCTCAGCCCCATTCTTTGACAAATTTGCCTTTGAGAACATCAGCCCACATAGGCTGAGGAGGTAGCCAGTGCCTTGATTCACTTCTGTCTGTGAGTAACCTTGAGTCATCGCCTGGCTACTTCTTATCTCTCTGACTCCTTTAAACAGGTTACTTTTTTTTCCCTTTATAAAATTTGTTGACTCTGTGTGGGAGATATAAGTTAGTGTATCACAGCTAAAAGTAGAGAATCTCTAAGTCTTCAGACATGAGGTATAAAACTGTTTCTGGAGTATGGTGGGTTCCTGATACCGTAGACTCAGTGTCATTAATCCTATTTCCTTGTGCTTAAATAAGACTACAGATTATATCTGACAGGAAAATTTTTGCTAATTCCTCTTTCTTACAGTGCATTCATTATTATCAAGAAAGCCACAGGGGATACACACACACACACACACATACACACATACACCCTTGTAACAAAGTTACCTTAGGTCTTTTTAATTCTTCACAGTCGTGGAGTTGTTTATGTTTACCAAATTTCACTGTAGCTTTTGAAATTTTGTCTAGAAACAGATCTCGTGGCTTTCATTAATAAAGAAAGCAGTAGCTACTTCTAAAAATTATTTTTTCATACAATATATTTTGATTGTTTTTTCTCCTCCCCAACTCCTCCCAGATCCTTCGCACCGCTCCATCCATCCAACTTCCTGTTCTTCCCCACTCACCACAAAACAAAACCAAAATCATAACACCCATCAGGTCATGGCAGGAGGAAGGGTCCGCATGCTGATTTTGTACAGTTGTGGGCAGATAGACTCAGTTTCTGAAAAGTATGTTCTATTTGGGTTTAGTCTTAAGTTGGATTTCCTAGTGGGGATGTATTGGATGCCTATTCTTCATGTTCCTATTCATAAAAATGGGGCACCTCTTTCATGGAATTATAGTCATTTGTTGACTAGTTTAGACATTTAAGGTGGCATTTCAGAGTTGTGTGTAGGTGTTCCCTGCTGTGAGGCTGGCTGGCGGACCCTGCTGTGTGAATGCAGAATGAGGAGAAATGCTGTTCCCTAAGCTGGTAGAGTTCTGTTGTCTGAAATCTCCAGCAGATTGCCTTTCCCAGCATGGGTCATCTGTCAGATCCCAGGGATGCACAGGGCAAGAGTGCTAGAAAGGGAGAGAGGAAGGCTTAACAAGCAACAATGGCACAACCCCAAATCAATAATTAAATAAACTAGACAAAAAACTCAACAACAATACAAGGGGAAACTCCCAAGCCTGTATCCCAGGACAATTCTCAGAGATGAGAGGGAAAAACCATGTAACAAGGCAGCCCCGCGCAAGACAGTAGATTTCTTTCTGCTAATTGCACTTGTTTTTACTGTGGTCAGGTTTTAAATAAACGTTTCTGTGCTGTCAACCTCTTATAGTTACAGTTGTTATAGTTATAGTTATAGTTATAGTTATAGTTATAGTTATAGTTATAGTTATAGTTATAGAAACTAAGCAAGGAGCCAACCAGAAGGCTCCTAAATGCCTCCCTTTCCTTGAGAGTCAAGTGTAGGTCTTGGAGAAGAACATCAGAAGCCACCTCCTTGGGAATTCCGCTTGCTTAACACTGGGTCCTATTTCTACCCAGAATACCATTCGATCACTTTTCCGGAAGTTAAGTACTGAAAGAGTTACAAGACCTCTATGAAAGACAACCTAGACAAGCTATGTTTTTGAGTATTTCCCAGGGTGAATCAAACCAACTATACTTCATACTTGCCCCCATTCAATGGCAGCAGCTAGGAAGCCAGCCTGAGTTGGGGTGGCTAGTTATAGATAAATCTCTAAATTTTTATTTTTATTTTGTATTTATGGTTTGTGCGTGCATATGTGTGTGTGTGTGTGTGTGTGTGTCGTGTGTGTGTGTTTTAAGAGTGGGTAGATGTGGCCTTGACTTAGTCCCCTCAGGTTCTGTACAGAATAAGAGTTTCTTGTATCCATGGTGGGAGTCAGAAGGAATTTCACAGCCTTGTCATCAACCTAATTGATGATGGTATTGCCATCTTTTAAAGGAGTTCCCATGTTTAGGTGGTTATTAGAATAAAGGAAAAACTTAGAGAGTTAGGAAAAGACATTGAAGATAAGAACAAGTCCCTTCATAGCATCTGCATCATGGTACCCAGGTCTCCTCTCTGGTTGCTCTGAACAGAGCTACTTCAGTTAACCATTGGTGGGGGATGGGGGGACTGTTGTTTTCCTCGACTCTTCCAGAGAAATTTCATACATATTTTGCTTAGTGTGTCAGCCTGTGCATCTGGGAAGTATAATGCGTTCTTGGCACCACAGCCCTTTGTGACGTCTGTCCATTGCCTCTTGCAGAAGGAGCAGGGGTTGAGTTTGTCTATTTAGAGTATTGGATATTTTGGTGTCTATTATTTAAAAAGTTGTGATTGGGATCTCTCTTCAAGCTGAGATTATTTTTGTCTCCAAATAATCAAAGCCAGACTCCTCACAGGAGGCTGCAGGCTAGTGGCTGGTGCACTTGGATGCAACCAGGATGCAAACCTCATCCCCACATTAGGAAGGAGAAGGGGATGGAAGGGGGGTAATTGTTCCAGAGAGGTTTGCCCTTATGGTTTTGATGATGGATATGGCAAAGCTGGGAAGGCAAATAAACTTTCTCTGGGACAAACAACATAAAACTATAGCTTCTTTTTCCATGTTTTGCCTTCATTTTGGAAAGGGAGACGACAAATTAGACAATAAGGTTTACAAGCACAGGGACCTAGTTTCTAACCCAATGTGTGTGATTTTGTAAATAAAACTACAACAACAACAACCTATTATATGGTCACTTATTTCCTTCTAGATCACAGATCTGAGGGTACCTAATCTAAACACCATGAGGATACATTTTGAATAGTGAACATGCCTACCAGTGCCATTATCTTTTGTCTCCCTTCTTCTATTTACCAAGATGATGTCAGTATTCATAGTCAGAGCCATCATTCCCTAAGTAGCCTGTGGACACTGATACTGAGCATCAAGTCTTCGTACCACCATCTAGTGCACCATGCCTGTATTCACCTTGAGACAAGCCTGATTCCTCCTCCCTTTCCCCACGAAGATGCTCTCACTTACATGGACAGAGCCTATGCTCAAAGCCTGTGCAGTCTAGATCCAGATCTGGACCATGATCACCTTGCACCACTGGATATTGAACTCCCTCACTTAGTTTGCACACACACACACACACTCATAGCTGGCCCCTCAAATCTGGAAGCCCAAATTCATGGATCCAACCTGTTGTAGGGTGTAAACATTTGAGAAACAGTACCATCTATACTGAACATATACAGACTTATTCCTTCTTGTCATTAATCCTTAAACAATACAAAATAGTAACCATCTACATACCTTACTCCTCGTTAGAAGTCCTTTGTAGATAATTTAAAGTATAGGTTATATACAAACATGACGGCACCCTCTATGAAAGCACCTCTGGATTTTGGTATTTATGGTGGCATGTGTCCTGGAGTGTATCTGTGGATAGAGAGGGGCTGTGCTTGTCCTCGTTCAGAATCTTCTATAGCAACCTCTCTGTTTAACTTTTCTCTTTCTCTCTCTGTAGACGCAGACCATCCAACTTTCATGGTGGAGCTGAGGTAAGCCTTTTTTTCCCACCCTGGGGCAGTGTGTTCTTCTTCAAGCTTCTGTGAAGGCTTATGAACAGGATCCTTCACCAATACAAGGTGTGGTTCCCTTTTAGTGTACTTTACAGTGTACGGCTTCTCCTGAGTGGGGTTAGAAGTTCTCTGAGAACTTGTCTCCATCTTCCACACTTCCACGTTGTTCACTTGCCCATGTGAAGGAGAATTCCTGACAAGAAGGTGTGTCTGCAGATGCTGACTGATGGAGCGTTGCAGATCCAGAGCCTAATTATCATTCACCTTGGATGAGCATTAACCATTTTCTGCACCTTCTCTGTGTCTGACCTTATATTCTGTTACTAGCAGATGTAACATCCAGACAAATAGAACAATTTTTGGAATATTTTAACATTGCCCTAGTTTTCCACCAACAAAGGCTAAGACCGAATCCAACTCCTGTGACTGAGATTCTCCCCATCTCATTGTAAGCTGCTGCACATATATTGCCATGAATGTATTTTTTTAATGCCTTGATTTATGACTGTCTCTGTTCTGTCACCATAGAAATGTTCTGTCACCCTTCCACATTGCAATAATGGAGCTTGAGGTAACCTGACAAAGGGGGAAACGCTAATTAAATACCATTAAGTAGAATGGCTTGCCCTAAGTGCAGGGTCACCTTCACACAGGTGTCAAAGTTATAAAACCTGCCACTAAATTCTGAGGTGCAAAAGGGTGGAGGCTTGTGAGGAGCCAAGAGTAAGAGAAATGGAGAATGAGTCAAAAGTCATGAAAAGCTGAAACTAAAATGGCCCTAGGGGGGCGTTGTGATGCAACTGGAGTATGTTCCCAGGAGAGCTACAGACAGAATTTGCAGGAGCAGAGTCACCTCATTGAGGGTTCATGACAAGATACGACCAGCTATTGACTTTGTGTCTAAGGACCATCTCCAGATCAAAAATGACATCATTAGTCCTGGCCACCATAGCCCGTGCTCTAGAGAAATCTTCCCTATGAAGCCAAATAAGTGACTTTAGAGATTGACAGAAAAGAATCAAGGGACAAATCAGAGCCAATAGTCAAGAACACAAAGGAAGGGACACACATGTAAGGCCAACCTTTAGTGGGTTTCTAAGAATGCAATAAGTATGGTATGCGATGAGCATCTGAACAGACCGGCAAGACCACAGTGGAGAATCTGGTCTATTTCATGTTCTCGGGGGTGGGGAAAGATGTCAGGACATTTATGTGGCTCTCCTTAAATTTTTTAATTAAACACATCAGAACACAAAGCAAATGAACTCCAGATTGATGCAAGAGTTTAATGCAAAACAAAAATCACAAAAGATACATCGTGTGTGAAAGAATCTGCAAGGAAGTGTTCCAGGCACGTGGGGTGGCCTTGCTCTTGCTTATGAGGAGCCAGCACAGTGAGTCTGTAGCCAGGGAGGTCTGGATGACCTACACTCAGCTTTGTGTGGCTTTCTCCGATCGCCACCTTGAGCATCGTATTCGTTGTTCAGAGAGGATTCCCACAATGGTTTGAATGTGTCCCTGCGAAATTATTGTTTTGGAAACTTAATCTTTTAAGTCCAAGACCAAAGGTCTTGGGAGGTAGGTTGGTTAAGGTAAGATGGGGTGATGATCTGGGGTCTCCATCATAACACCAGAGGCTGTCTCCGCATGTGAGGCTTTCGTCCATGCTGTAGTGTAGCTAGAGGGCTCTCACCTGATGCCAAGGAGACATGGGCACCATAAACCCAATATACTTTCATTTTTTAAAAGCAATTTTTATCTATTTGTCAGCAATTTCTCATATGTATATGTGTTTTGATTACACTCACCTTCTACTCCCCTTTCTTGTGCCCCCTCATACTCACTCGGGGGACCCTTCAATTGATTCCTTTTAAACCACCCAGTCAGGGTGATGCGGTGTAGCAGCATCACATAGACTAAGACAACCATGCTCTTTTATTTTACCAACAGGATGCTGAAGCTACATAGCTAGTCCTGCCTATCTGCAAAAATTGGAGGCCATAAGATCCCAAATTGCCATTCCATCTATGTACTTTGGGGCTGGGCTCAGCAGGTAAATGTTCTAGCCAGGCAGGGCTGACGACCAGAGTTCAAATCCCAGAACTCACATAAAAAGAGGGCTTATGGTTAAAGAACATGAGGAGGGACTTTATCCAAACTTCACACAGCTGATCCTTACCCCCTGTGGCCATCATCACTCCATTCCCCTCCCTCACACCCTCCACACCCCACACCACACCGCTGCCACCATCATTCCTCCAGGCTGTTACCTTTCCCACCTATTTGCTTCTGACCTTTAAGATCAGTATCCATTTCCCAGAATGAAGCATACAAGAGAAACTTTTTAGGTTGGTGTTCAGGAGGGAGACATCGAAACCAAGGTGTCATCAAAGCCAGGCACTCTCAGAGCTGGAAGGGAGGGTCTGTTCCATGGAACCATTATCTTCTCATGGTTCCTCACTCCTGGCTTGGTGAACGCCCATCTCCACCCCCCGTCCTCCGCTCCTCATCCCTGTATCTTTTCTCTTCAGCTTCCCTCTGTCTGATGTATCCGAATTTTCCCTCTTTTATAAGGTCACCAGTCAACTGGATTACAACTCACCCTGACCACTTCATTTTTAACTTGATTACTTTGCTAAGGACCTTATCTCCAAATGGGATCGTATTCTTCGGTACTGGGGGACTCCAACCCCAAAACCAGGCCAAGGTTAGGTTTTTCAGACTATGGTTGGTTCACCCCTACAGTGAAGTTTCCCAGCAGAGGAGTTGTTTCCCACGCATCCAGAGTCAGGGGCAAAGGTCATATATTTTATAGAGAGGGCTCTCCAGTTGCTTTTGGAAGCGGCTCAGATGCCCCTTCCAGCTTACCATGCCCTCAGTGGGTCCTCTTTTGGCTGTTTGGAGCTGAGTCGCTTCTCCAGGAGCTTTTAGGCTACCTCCCACAGTTCACATCTCATAAGCTGCACGTCATCCTGAGAAACTGCAAATCTGCAGAATCATTTAATCCTGAAACAGGGGCCGAGGGGAGGGGATAGAAATCCTGCAGCGCCTGGAGCCTGAAAGGGCAGGTGCTGTGTCAGGTGGGAGACGGGCCTTCCACCATCTCTTCCCAGCCCAGAGCCTCGTGTGGTGCCTCCTTTACCACATCCTGGAGCTTTCTCTGGCTTTGACCTTAGTATGCCCAAAGGAACTATTCAAAAGTTTTTAAAATGGGGTAAGTAGAGTATATGCAAGGCACCCCCTCAAAAAAATCGGGGCTCATGTGAACTCTGCTGGCAGAACATGTGCAGGTGTCAACCAGGGGCCGTGGTCAGGGCGGAAGGGGTGGGGTTGGGCAGATACCGTGGCTGAAGCTAAGGGAGTACACATTTGATATGAATCAAAGCAGAGGGGTTGTGAGTGATGCCTAGGAGATCACATGTCCCTGTCGGGTGCTCCAGCTTCTGGGCTCTTGGCTTTTGTAAAACCGTCCACATCTGATCTTCGGCAGCCATTAGCTGGGTCCCCTCATCACCTTTCTCTCTTGTAGAAAGGGTCCAGATCCCGCCCTCTCCAGTTGACTATCAGTGAGTAGAAAATGACACCTCATATTTGTATGTCGTCTTTCACTTATACGATCTTATTTTGTAAGTAGATAAAGTGATCTTATTTTACAAGTGGATCTTTTATGGATGGAGAATGGACTGGGGTTTGAGGAAGAGACCTGACAGTTGAGATCATCCAACCCATAATTGGGGTTGGGAAGTAGAGCACTGGCTTAGCATGTGCAAAGTTCAGGTCCATTCCTAGCAGCACACACACACACACACACACACACACTCACATACACACAGATATACATACACAGGCATACACACACATTGCTAGAGGATAAGTTCTGTGGGCAAGATGTCTTCACCACTGTGAGGGACTAGGAGTAGCTTTTGTGCAAGACATACTTTGTACTTCCTGTACTTATTCACTTATGCCTTTTTCATGGCCAGTGATGGGAAAGAAGTAACCTAAACAACTCTCAAGTGTCAGTAATGGTATTACAGTCTAAGAAATACGTAGCTAGATGGTTTTGTCATTGTAAGAGTGCAACAGGTCTCTCTCTCTCTCTCTCTCTCTCTCTCTCTCTCTCTCTCTCTCTCTCTCTCTCTCACACACACACACACACACACACACACACATGCACAAGCACATGTACATGTATACCCACACCCACTCACACTCTAAGCTGGTTGAGACACCACTGGGTGTCATGGGACCCCTTTGTACATACTGTGCATCATTAATCAAAACCAGACTAAAGTGTAGAGCTACAAAAAGAAGCAAGGTTCAAATTCTTCAGGGACTAGAAAGAAATGGAGATTTATCATTCCAAGAGCTACATAGCCACAATCAAGGCATCTCTAAGACTCATAGGAAAGATGTGGTCCCAAGACAGACATGTCCCGTGTAACTGGAAAAACAACTGGTTGAACTGACTTTCATTATATAAAACTATGTGTGACCAAGACTCTCAGTCTGTTTTTTCTGCCCTTTCTACTCTTGGGCAGAGGAATACCTCTGTATTCTTTGCGCTCCCAAGCCAGCCATCTTTGGGCCAGGGTCAGTGTTCAGAGTCTTTAATGGGATAATAAGGGTTCAGAAAGAAGGAGGGGGCATGGTGGTATCCAGTTCATTTGGCATCATTACCATGATAAACTTGAGGCATGCCACTTTATAAAGAAGAGAGATTCTAGTCTAAGGTTAAATGACTATACATAGTAATGGTCTGTTTGCTGCCAGAATTTCAATGTGGCTCAGTCGGGCTACGATATGTTGAGAGTTAATAGTCACATGTCTGTTTGTCTTCTGTCTGTCTGTCTGTCTGGTTTTTCTCCTCTTATAGAGCTATCCAGATACAATCATGGTGTCCACCCTGGTGGTGCTATCTAATTTTAATTACCTCCCAAAGGTCTTATCCATAAATATCATATTTCCCCACACTGTGGGAACCTTCTTGAAGATTTACATTTCTGCTCATGATACCTTAGGGAAGCATACTCAAATGTTATGTAAACCACAATCCCTGCTTGGGCATTTATCCCTTGGTTCTGGCTGCTTCCTTACAGTCACTTTCATGGCTCCTACTGCCATCAGGCAAGCCATCATGCTTGTAGCTACTGTGGGTGGCCTGGACCTGGGGCTCTGGGGCTCTTCTTCTTCTCTGTTCCTCCCTGGGGGTGGTAGAAATGGCTCCTCCACTAATCTTGGGGTTGCATCACTCTTCTCTTCGGCCTCTCACATATCTGTCTCCTGGGGAGACACCGTCTCTGTCTGGTGCCTCTTGAAAGGTCAAATGCTCATGCTTCCTGGTCAGATGCTGATAGATAAAGCTCATCCTAAGAAGGATGAGCTAAACTTCTAGCACACAGCTTTCCAGGACTCTTTGGTCTGTCTGTCCCCACTCAAGTGCTGCCCCTGCCAGAAGAATGAGGGCCCCAAGTTCAAGTAAAGCCTTTTCTTGGAAGGAAGGGTTGGAAAATTGGACTCTGTGATTTGTTGGACACGTGTTTACATGGAGGGCCTTGCAGTCCTACAGATTTCATGACTCCAAGACAGTCACCGGCTTCCAAGTTTTATATATTTGAATGTTTAAAAAATAAATTTGGCAGAGAGATGAAAGGGCTGGGAACGATTTCCATGTCCTCGTTTGTGTTGCTTCAGATACTGCTACTGACATTTTATAAATAATTTTAACCTTTCTTCACCTTCTATATGTCAAGTTCTTCTTTTTTAAAGGCATTGTAGATAAGACTGAGGTTGTGGTTGGAGTCTTTTCTTGATGGGGGAATGTGTGTCTTGAGGATACACACAGGAAACCTTCATGCAGAAATACTTTCTAAAGCACATAGGGGCAGATTGGCACACACATTAGTTAGTGGTCACAGAATATGTAGAGTCAGAACTCCTTTAGCTCGTAACCTTCCCTGTGTTGCATCTTCCCTTTTCAACTCTGTTCAGTCTTCCTGTGACCTATACATGCACCCAATACTAGCTCCCTCAGCTTCCCACCCAATGCAGTCTCTTTATCCATCTTGGTTGCTTTTCTCCTTCCAAGTCTAGGCTTCTCCCTCTTTGTTCTTTTGTGGCCCATGGAAATATGTTAGGGACTTTTAAACTGCAGCATTGTTCACAACAGAGCAGTGGAGCCAATGTAGGTGTCTATCAACAAGGGATGAGTAGAGGAAATGTAGTGTATACACACAATGGTTTGTAGTCATAAAGAATAAAGTTAAATCATTTACGGGAAAGTGGATACAACTGGAGAAAATCATACGAAGGGAATCAAAGCCAGTCCCAGAAAGACAAACATCATATTTTCTCTCCTCCATGCTTCTTAGATTTTATACATACATACATACATACATAGTATGCACATATATCGAACATATATATGCATACAAATATGCACATATACATATATGAAATTGTCTTGGAGAACAGAGGTGGTATCAAACGAGGAAAATGTGCTCCATATGCAGCCTATATTTACACAAAAATTTAAAAAATATAGTAAATGAAGAAATGAATGCAAACCCATTACTTCTATGTTGGGAAAAAATTCTCTCAAAGATCCATCTGTTGAAAACTTGCTCCTTTAATGTGGTGCTCCTGGGAGATGGTGGGAGAGCCTTGGCCATTGATGATGCCCTTGTAGGAGGTTGTGGGATTCTGTTTGTTTCTTCTTTTGCTCCCTGGCTCATGGTGAAGTGAGTGATTCTGAGCTGTGTGTGCCCTCGCTGTGACAGAGTGACTTGCCTTAGGCCCAGTTGATCGTGGATTGATACCTCCCAAACTGTGGGCGAAAATAAACCATACTCTTTGTAAGTTAATTATCTCAATATTTTGTTATAGTGATGGAAAAATAACTTAATAGAATATAATTCTGTGTCTACAGAGCCTAGTCCAGGGGTGGGTACAGCCAAATCAGAGATAATAAGATACAGTTATGATAATGTATATTATCATAATTAAGATAATGATATACTGGTTGAGAACCCCTCAGGTGAGATCTTCAGAAAGCAGAGTCAAGGAGGGAGAGAAATATTGAGTTTGTGCCATTGTTTAAGACCTTTGGTCAAACTATACCTGAAGATATAGGAGCTCCAAGATATGCCTACCATAAGAGCAATACATTCACGTTTTATCCTTTTATCCTTGGCTAGCTAATCTGGATATCCAAGTTTTATTATTAAAAAAATTTAAATGTTTTTATGGTTGGATATTTAAAAAGTACAACAAAAACAAGATATCTAGATGAATTAAAAATCTTTTCATTCCCACACTAAAGACAAACCTTTGTCAAAAACCTCATTCCTTCAGAGAGATGGAGCTGGAAGTCCACAGACAGACAGACAGAAAGGATAAAATTAAGCAGTTTGTATGACTAGTGATGCAATTGCTCAAGCACAAGTTTAACTTCAATGCAAATAAAATGCAAATTAACTCGATACCTTCATTTTCATATTAAATTGAAAAAGACTTGATCAAAAAGGATAGTACATATATGATGCTGTTTATTATCACAGCCTTCCTGGAGGCTCTAAATATAAATTCAAAGCCAGGGAGGGTTGTCTTCATTAAGACTTTTACTACTGTGACAAAACACCATGGCCAAAAGCAAGCTGGGGAGGAAGAGATTAACTTCATTTATCCTTCCAGGTATCCTTCAGTGAGGGAAGACAGGGCAGGAACTCAAGCAAGACAGAATCCTCGAGGCAGGAGCTGGTGGCAAGACCCTGAATGGGTGCTGCTTACTGGCTTGCTCAGCCTCTTACAGAACTCAGAACCACTCACAATGACCTGGGCTCTCCCCTAACAATCACTAATCAAGAAGATGCTCGACAGGCTTGCCTACAGATTGATCTTATGGAGCATTTTTTTTATTGGGGTTCCCTCCTCTCCTCACAAATGGCTCGAGCTTGTATCAAGTCAACATAAAACTGGACAACCTATGGGATGCTGGGTAAAGCCTCCAAGATGAGTAGTTTCCAGATCGGCATACTTAAGGATGCTCACAGCAGCAAGACCACATGACTACAAAACAAAAATATTTTTTTTGTTTTGTTTTTGGAGACAGTCTCACCTTGTAACTTTTGCGGCCCTGGGAACCTGCTATGTAGATCAGGTTAACCTTGAACTTTTAAAGAGCAAAAAATATCAAACTTTCAGATTTTACTTAGTAATTAATAAGATTTTTGTTGTTGTTATTTATCTTGGTTAAGAAAGAGCATCATTGAATGCACTAAAAAATTGCCAAGGATGAAAATTTTAAAAGATGTTTTTTACTCAGATTCTTTAAATGCCCAAGTCTGAGGTCGGGGCACTCTCTCAGATACCAATAAATTTTCTGGTCTTAACAAAGTCACAATCCAGTATAGGAAAACATCTTTCAATAATAGACATAAAAATGTTAAATGGTGTTATTGGCAAATGGGAGGATGAGACTCTTGGATAGGTGGGTGGGTCCTGGAGGAATGAACATTTGAAGCAAGTTCTGTATGCAGGTTGGGGAAGGTCCCAGGAGGCTTTGGTCTGGGGTTCTGCACATGCCTGCTTGGATGTCATAGTAAAAACTCAAAAGACGACATGGGGTAGAAAGTGCCTAACCCTCTCTGAGGCCACTCCAGGCCTGGCTGACTGCCACTGCCCTGGGAGCTCCTTCCTCTCCAGAGAAGGCTGGCCTAGAAACCCTGCCTGAGGTCCTCAGGGTGGTTGGCTCTCTGCTGTCATTCCTGGGAGTTCAGCTCGTGGTCTGAAAGTGTTTTCCATCAGATTTATCTCTGCAGAGAGTCAGGGATTGGGAACTTTGGGGGGTAGAATCGAAAACTATGAAATTCTCTTTAAGTTCCTTCAGAAGTGAGCTTGGTGAGATAAACAGGAAGGTTATGTATAAGCCGTGAGTTTGTCAGCAGGCCTGATGTGTGAACTTTCCTGCTCCGTGGGAACAGCTATGGCAACATTAGTGAGCTACTCTTCCCACAATGCCTTGTGCTTTTGGATTAAGATCTAGATGAACACAGAAGACTGATTGTCGTACTGCAATAAGAGCAGAGTGACTTAGCAAGATCTGCAAGGCAAGACAAGAAACATGACTCAGAAATTCCCATCCTAAGAGGAATCACGGGACAGGCATAGTGTGCACACTTGCTGGCAAGCGAAGCTTGGAAATATATGACCCCTGTTTTGTTCTTAAACTTGGTGATCCCAACTCGTGCCCCAAGACAGGTCCAGCCAGCCATCCCCCATAAGCCAACTAAAAGGGTCAAATTAATTGTGAAAAGCAGTCAAAGATTTACTCAGTATAGCCACATTGGGAAGAGGGACAGAGAGATACACAGGATGTCCCAAGTCCATTTTGGGGCTCCTGAAGTGAGTTCAAAGTTTTGACAGAGGACCAAGGGTGTATACATCTAAGTAGTCCCCAGCAAGGTGTGTGGTCACCCTTGTCTGGGCTTCAGTCTCATCCTGTAAAGTGATTTGACAAGAACCACTAGAACTTGTTAGAACTATGTGAAATCTCATTTGGGGAGACAAGTTCCCCCTTCTGGCTGGTACTTTTCCCTTTTCCTAACATGAAGTTCCTAGGGAAATTCCCATCTCTGTGGAGTCCATTGTTTCAGTAGTCTGGCGGCCATATTGAGACTCCCAGGCTGGAAGAGAAAACACTGATTTTGGTCAATGTGTCCCTGAATGTCAGGATTGTGTCCCATATGGTGCCATCTTATATGAGCTCTATTATAAGGAGCACCGTAGGGGTGGGGCAGCATGGTGGCCCTGTGGTGCTTTTCTGTTCTATAAGTGACTATGGACCATATGGATAGACCCCACTAGATAAAAACCAACCTTATCTTCCAAGGGCTTTCTTTTAATCCAATCCTTCAAGCCACCCGAAGCTATGGTGTGACACTGGGGAATCCAAAATGTACTGACTAAGCGTGTCGTAGTTTTACAAAGTATGCAACTGCATATACACATTGCTAAGCCCTCTGCAGGGCTAGGCATGGCGCTTGTCAATGATTTTTCCAGGGAGTAAGTTTGCCCAGCTCTCTAGTGAATGGACTCTGTATTGGTTCACACATTACCAGCAGAATGGGCTAAGTTGATTTAGTATCTAGCAGATTCCTTTAGTTAAGCATTAAAAGCCTCAAACAAAACAGTGTTCCGTTGCTAAGGTCTGGTGCCAGTACGAGGCCTGTCTGCCCTTGGACTCATTCCTATTCCCCACTCCTTATCCTCCTCCACTGCCCATCAGTGGCTGGCTGCTCAGGCCACCCCTCCTCTGGCTCTCTTGCACTGGATGGGACTCCTGTGGTTTGGCTTGCACAGACCCCCAACTTGTAGCTTCCCCATTAAGGCTTTCTCCAATGTGTCTCCCAGATAGAGTTGGTTCTAGCCTCCTGCTGCCAACCCTGGCTGAGCTCCCATTATCACCTTGCAGCTGAATCATTGTGACAAATGCCCTCTGCTGATCCCCTTGACTGAAGAGGTCCTGTTTCCCAAGATAGATGGAGACTACTGGCCTTGAGATGCAAGCAGACTGCTCTGAGATTAGCAGTGATGGCAAAGCAATTATTAACCTTCACATAGAACATAAAAGGAACTTGGGTACTCAGTCTTAGACACTCCCCTTGGGAGGCTAGGGAATTCTGTATAGATATTAAAGTGAGATCTTGCAGCTAAAAAAAAAAAGGAAGGCTTATGGCTTCACAGTAATGCACTGGTACACTGGAAGTGAGAGCCCCAACTGAGAAAATGCTTCCCTCTGATTTGCCTGTATGCAAATCTGCTGGGGCATTTTCCTAGTTAGTGACTGATGATGTAAAGGTCCCAGCCTACTGTGGGTGGTGGCACCCCTGGGCAGATTTTTCTGAATTGTATAAAAAACAGGCTAAGCCAATTATGAAGAGCAACCCAGTAAGCCACATTCTCCCTGCTTCCAGGTTAGGCCATCAGGTCCTTCATTGACTCATCTTCATGCTGGACTACAACTGAAAGCTGAGATGAACTCATTTCTCTCCAAGCTGTTTTTTTGTTTTTGTTTTTGTTTTTTTGTTTTTGTTTTTTTTTGTTTTTGTTTTTGTCATGGTGTTTTAACATAGCCTCATGGAAATAACTAAGACACATGTCTTATAAATATATATAAGAATATATTTTAAACATATGCTCTTAATCAACCTATTTGTGCATATGCATATAAAACTGAAGGGAAAGAAAGAATAGGCACTCTTATTTATTTTCTTAGAAACTTGGACAGTAAACAGTCTTCTGAAAAATCCAACTGATAACATGTATACTCTATTACAGGCTAGGAAAAGGGGATCTAAAGAAGAAGCCAGAGAAAGACCAGGGTGGTGGAAGATGGAGGGGAGGGGAGGGGAGGGGAGG